>NW_027493465.1:0-366534 GCF_021521415.1 Bidens hawaiensis | reverse complement strand
AGCGTTTTGGAAGCCAAAGCGCAATAGCTTGTCATTCTGTAAAACACAAAGGTTTAATAATGTTAATGTGAAAGTTCAAGGGTGAAAGTTGATAGTCTGTGAAATTTTGGGTAACGAAAGAGATTCTGGTTTAACGAGATGGACCAGAATGAAGAATGACCATGAATGTGTCTTTAATGAATGAAACTTTTCTGGTTTAACAAACGAACAATAAGCAGGAATGTGATTTAAACGAATAAAATTGTTTAAACGAATGAACAATGATGAATGAAGTAAGACAAAATAAACAGTGAAACGAATCATCTTGTGAAACGAATGAGGTAAACGAATGTGAATTGGGTAACGAATGTGTGAACGGTATAGCGAATTGGGTGGTTAAAATGGTTATAACAAACAAATAACTGCTCTTAACGAATGAGTTTAAATCAATAATGAATGAACTCATAATTACCAAAGAAATTAACGAATGAATTCATCATCTTCTTCACGTTTTCTAGATTCAAACTCAATGAAAACTCATACAAACGAATCAAAACTTCACCTAAACTTATCCATATCACACAATCTAAAACTCAATACACACACAAACCAATTCAAAAGCGTCCAAATCAATCCGACCCCTTAATTCAGTACTATTTCACTTCAATTTTGACTCGAAAAGTCAAACTGATATGTCAGGAACCGGACCTAGTGTAAAACCTTTATAGGTTGACAAGAGAACACTAGATCTATGAACTCAAGGCCTCTTGGATATCCCGGCGGAATAAGTATATTCAAGGGTTGGGTATAAAGGTTTGAATGACAATAGATAATTAGTAATAATGATAGTAGACAAAGATTCACTATTATTGAATAATCGTTTAAGGAACAGTGATTTAATGCCTAGAATGTATAGGGTTTCGTTGACGGCAGCAGATGTACGAGGTTACATAAACAGAATATTCGCTCAGGTGATTGTTCTCTTGTTTTCCGTAATGGCTCGTCGTTTTACATTGTAAACCCAGGACAGTATTTATAGGCCCAGACATTCCTTCTAGAAACCCTAATGATTACATAATGAATGACATAAATAAATACAAGTGTAGACAAGTCTTCGAGTATGATATATCATTGTCGAGCAGACTTGTTATGCATACCATGCTCGATACAAGTCTTCGATCATACTTTACTTAGAATATTTTCAGATAGAAAATATTCTCCTCCAGCAGACTTCAATCTTCATGACATATCCTTGCTTTTCTCTAATAACTCCCATGAGCAAGCATGTTCTTCTTAATCTCTTTAATCCTTCCTTGTGACTTATATGTGAACAACCTTCAGCATACTCGGGTGTGAAGCTTCTCGGGACTTAACCATGCTCGAAGTTTATACTTAGAACATTTGAGATCCTCCTTTATTGTATCCATGCTCGACCACCAATGTGCTCGTAACACCTGGTTTAAGTTGGATAGATCAAGTTGTTTGCTCGATTGGCAATCCATACTCAATGAAGAACATCCTTGCCTTGATTAAGTGTAGCTTTCTCGAAGCCTTCAGTACTTAGAAGAAATTTCAGAAGATAGTCTTTATAGCCATAAGAACATCATGCTCGAGGTAGTGAAACCATGCTCGAACGTCCAAGCTTGCTCATAGTCCATACTTAGCCATTTCTTTAAGGAAGTTGAGAAGATTCCAATCTCCTTGTAAAATTCTAACACAACAATCTCCTCCCTAGATTGGAACAAGCTCATATGCACCAAAGCATACCCGCATTAAGTTACAAATGTATCAATTTCTAGAGAAAGTCAATTTAAGAAATACTCATTACATTACATAACCAAAATTCTGCCTCTTAGGCATTACACATCAAAATTACATGTCATATCAAATTGCGTATCAAAAATAAGAACAAAATACACAAAAGATAAACAAGGAATAATTAAATCATCCTTAAAGCTCCCATCTTTACTTTTCCCATTCACCGTCTCCTTTCAGCCTCGATCATCTTCTTAAATCTGACTGCTGCGGCTCTTTGTTGAAACATATCTAACTCCACAACATCCACAAATCTAAGGCACATTTATGTCAATTATGTCTTGAAGATCCAGAATGTGTATATACTCCAACTCCAACTCCAACATCAGTGTTTCTTAGTGATATTGAATCACTTTCCTGTTATATGTAAGATGAGCAATTTTCCCATCTTGTTGCACTTAAGAGTTACGCACTTCCATTTCTCTTCTCATGGCTAGGCTCTCCCTTAATGTTCTTCTGATTGAGCTAGAGCTGCTGGCTTTCTGTGATTTCCTTTTCTTTGATTCCTAGAGAGAGAGAGTTCTGATAGTTTGACGTCACTTATTCTTTTTTTTCTCCTCTCCCTTTCAGCTGCTGTGTATGATTCTTTTCTTTTCTGATCACACAGTGGGAATCCTTTATCAGCTTGTTTTTTAAATACTTGGAGAGATCATTTCGGTTGTTGGCCAGCCTTTCTGCTTCTGTATTGATTGTCATGTAGTTCAAGCTGAACCATCTTCTCCAGTTGCTCTTTTGTAAAATTTCTAAAATCACATCTGAATATAATATGTGTCTCCTGTCCATATTCAGTTATGACCCTTAGGGTTCTTGATCCTAGATCAAAGTATAAATGAGTGGACAAATTTAGATTTCTCTGTTGACTTGGCTGCCTTTCCACTTCAGATCTAACAAGTCCATTAGACCTTGTTGTAGAGGATTTCTTTCCATGCCTTCTTTCTGAATCATCAAATACTCTTTTAATCTCTTCCCCCTCTTTCAGTATCAAGTCTACAATTTTTGCTTAATATACCTCTGTTCATAAACCAATGCTTGTATATACATTCTGTCAAACTCAATGATGGTTGACAATTGAGATAAGAAGCTACATGACCAGCTCGCATTAGGATTCTCTAGTGTTATCTCTCTTCTCCATTCTTTGCAGCCTCAGTTATGCCTTCCCAGGTCATTGATTAATATGCCTCTGTTCATAATCTAGACTCAGAAGATAGGCTTTGTCTTCCTTTTCTCTCTTTTCACCCCTTTCTTTCCTTTCTTTCTTGTCTTTCGTCTTTAACTCAGCCATCTGATTAATTTCATCTTTAGAAATTTTCTTTAGTGTTTCAAAATCTAGACCAACATTGTGACATTCGTGACAAAACTAGATACACATCTGTAAATACATGCCGAATAAGCGATTAACCGCTTATTGCGTATTGAGAAAACTATTAACCAAACGAGTTTGGTTATGACCCAGATATCCCGGGGGGGGGGGGGGACATCTATAAGTGATATACATTTAATATAAGCCAACATATTGATATTATGGCCTTAGTACGAAAGCAAACCAGTAAACGAATCATGCTCGTTTAACTACCCGCTATGAACTTAAACGCAAAAGATAGTTACCAAACAAGCATTGTATCATCCGTTAAGCCGAAAAAGACTTACAAAAAAATTATTGGGGATGTTCTAAGCGATTCATGAAAATATTTTTGATTATTACAAACAAATAGTATGTTTTCTATAAATTTACACTTAAATGGCTAAAAAACGATTGTTTTCGCGCTGTTTGTCGCACCCGATATACTTCTTTTGCGAAAAAACCAAACCTGAAATAAACTTGGACTCTGGATTTCATGTTCGGGCATGCAAAACAAGACTAATGACCCAAATTGGGCCCAACAAGCCTAGCCCGCCAAGTTGAAAAAAAAACCTTTTTTTTAAATTAATTTGTTTTCTTTTTATTATATTATATTTACAAGATATTTTTGCATCACTTTATTCACAAATATGGAATTTACTCTGTTCTTCATCCTTTCTTCAAGAAACATAAGGTAATTAACATTAAATCAATCATTTAAACCTTGTTTAATCTTGTTTGATTACATATAAACATAATTTGATTACCAAAAATCATTCCTAACTATGCAAAAACCTTAAAAATGGACAAAAACATGTTTTAATCATACACATCGTTAGGAATTAGAATCAAACTCTTTTTTGTCCATAAACACGGATTAAAGGTTTTTAAAGGGCGTTTTTACAGTTCAAACGTTCGGCTTAATGCCCTAGCCGAAATCCTAAGTTCCAAGACTGTCATATGATGGAACATGCTTGGTTTGTGATATAGGACCTGTAATAGCTTATATAGGAGCACGAAAACCCTGAAATTGGATTAGGATAATGAAAACGGTGCGAAAATTGCAAATGTAATGTCGAATTGCTGGATTACGGTCTGTTGAGGTTAAGGTTGTGATGTGCATATTTTTAGGTTATAAAATATTTTTGGGACATAAGGGACGGTATGGAGTCCCTGTCAAAATTTGGTAATTTTTTCGACCATCCGAGAATATTTGGCGATTTTATTACCGATTTGAGGCGTTTATTTGGGAAAAATACTTAAAATGCTTGAAAAATTATGAAATTTTGTGGGGAACTCAAATTTGGTGTAATATGATCACATATGAAATTTGGGGTCATTTGGAAAAACCTAAGTATATTTTGTAGATTCGCGCTTATTCGAGATTTCATAGTCGTTTTTGGCTCGAAAATGATATTTGGCAATGTTGTTTAGATTCTGGAAATTTTACAGGTTGTTTTTGAGGAGTATTTTGATCACTAAGAAATTTTTTTGGATTTTTCAGAAATCGTTTGGTATAAACGGACAATTTTTCGGGCTAAATATAGCAAATGATTTTTTATAAATTAATAAATCAGTAAATAATTCCAGAAATACTTTTCTAAAAATCTACATATTTTAATTGATTTGAGGCTAAATTTTCATAATTTAATTGATTAACGGATAATTAATTGTACTAATTTAAAAATTAAACAATTCTCATAAAATTGACGAGTTCGTGGATTAACGAACCGGTTGGAATATCATAATATCAAGAGTAATCAAAAACCATATTTTTGGACTAATTAAGTAAAAACGAACTTTTCCCCCTGGACAATTTGGTGTGCATTGTTCGCATTTTCTCCAAACCAAACTAAATAAACGGAAACGAGCCCCGTAGCGAATCCAGACCCCTAAAATGTGATCTTTCTTTATAACTTAATCATTTTATCAGCCGACACGTTTACCCAAGCTTACATCCCCATACCTTTTTTCTAAATGTATAAACGAACAACTTGGCCCGGTTGGTGAAACGGGGAAGCTGAGCCAAGTTCGGTTTTAAGTATTAGACATTGAACAATGTTACAATCTAAGCCTATTGACACTTTCTGGGCATAACAGCTATACCCCGTCTAGATATACAACCCGGTTTAGTATAAGATTATATAATATTAAAATTATTAATTTTATTATAATATTGATTATAGGGACTTGTGATAGCGAGTCGAACAAACCACAAGCTGACGCTGTACTGAATACTGACTAAACCTTGAGTTTTATGACCCGACTTTTAAATTGTTTTTACGAACTTTTGGGGTGGAAAAAATGTGATACCATATCTATATACTCAGAATGGTTTGATGATGGGAATTATCTAAGTGCTAACACACAAAAGTCCCCACGAACACAGTTGATTAACTTCGAGCAGGTGGCTTGTGAATAGTACTATTGGTTTGACAAACCCAAACGGAATCGGCCTGGTTTCTGTGTCACAATTAACGCCATTTTCACATGACCATAATTATACAAACACACTATGTAGTGTTAGACATAGCTACTCGGGGCATGTTGTGGGGGCGGTAGTGAGGCACAGTGGTTGATTGAGCGTGGGAAATAGAGGCATGCAGCACAGACAATCAAGGCTTCGCTGTAGCTAAGCATAATTACATCAGAAACATACAAACAAACTGTACATACATACACAATCGTGTATTTACAAACTATGATTGTTGTACGTGTAAATGATTTCTTGAAACTCGAGAAAACACACCAACTTTTTTTAGTTGACCTGTTTTAACATAATTTTTTTCATGGTATATCGGACTTGGACTAGAAAGTCAATGTGCTACTTGTTTGACTTGCGATCAATGCTGGGTGAATTGATGCAGTGTGCTAGTAAGAAGTAAAGCCGCTTAACGGCCTGGATTTAGTTTGTATCAGCTAGTTGTAAAAAAGGTTACAACCATGTAAAAACATTGTAAATTAGTTTGTATTGTTCTTTATAAACAATGTGGTTGATACCATAGGTGTCTGTTACATTTCCATTTTATTGCTTCCGCAATTTCCTAAATGGGGTGTGACACACACTGCATAAGAAAAATAATCTTTGGGTCAGTCTTTAATCTGGCCTCATCTTCCTCAACATCAAGTGTGTCATCTAGACCATGTAGAGCCTCTATCATTGATTCTTCAACTTCAATAACTTTTGGCTTCTCCCTACTGGTGTAGACTTTCTTGACTGTCTTCTGCCTTTCGGCAATAGGAAACCTCTGTCTCTGTGGTTTGTTTTCTCTTTTCAAACTTTTTGCAGCAGGCTATTTCAACTTCAGTGACGACATTATCAGCCTAGTTTTCAGTGTGAGTCTCATCAAAAACTTCTTTCCACTCTTGGCTCTGAGACATTCTCTGTTTGTGACTCACTGCTTTTCTTTTGTATTTCTCTCTGAAGTGCTTGAGTTTTCTTTGCAGCAGCTACAACATCTGGTGAGTGTTTTTCTGGATTTTGCAAGATGTTGTTGTAAATTCTCATCACTGCCACTTTTGCATGTAGCCCAAAACTAAGTCCTTCACCTTGATGTTCCTTTTGTGTTGCTGGGACTTGATTCGGTTTCGGGGCCCTTTAAAATTGATTTTTTTCTATTTCCTGCATGGCAGCCCCTATGCTTTCATCGGCAAGTTTTATTAATCTCTCTTCTTCTTTCTTCTTCAAATTTATTAATGTTTCAATCACTTTCTGAGGTATTTCCTTTCTTCTTCATCTGCAGTCGTCATCTCAGCATTTCTAATTTCCATAAGAGTTTTGACTGACTCCACCTCAGCCACATCAGGATCATTCACCACATCCTTATACAAATTTCATTCTCCAGATAATACTTTAGAGCAGCTTTAGGATGTAAATATTCATCAGAGTGAGCAATCCCCTTTCCTTTCAATGTTCTCCTTTCAACTTGCTCTGGGATCTGCTCTTCTATTTCAATCTCCCCCTCATGAATGCTTGTATTCTATTAACATTCTCTTCCACATCTTCTTCATTATACTCCAAATCAATCAAATTTAGTGCATTCGATGTATTCACTTCAGCACTTTCATCACTTGTATGATCATAAGTTTTATTAATCAACACAAGAGCATCTGCTTCTTCATTATTCTCCCCCTGTTTTGGGGCATCTGAGGTCTTTTCAACCTCAGCCTGCTCCAGGGCTTGAATTTTCAATAGAGCTTGTTGTAGAGCATCTTCTAAAGCCTGTTCTTCATTTCTAGAAAGGCATTTCTCTCTTTCAGCATGATATTCTGAAACTCCAACTCAGCATTTTCAACAAGTATGTCTTCATTTAAGTATGTTTGACTTGATGAGGGTGTTTCTTGAGTAGGTTTGAATTTTGGGTCTGATTCTGGTTTGTTGGATGAAGTGTCAGGTGATGGTAGTTTTGTATGTTTCGGTTGGGGTTTGAGTGTGTTGATTTATAGGTACAACTTGAGCAGGTTCTTTGATTGGTGATATTGAAGGTGTTGGTATTGATGTTTCTTGTATTGGTTCAGTGCTGGAGTGTACAGGTTCAGTGTTGGCTGGAGAAATGTGAACTGAATCATGAGGTGGTTCTGACCCATGTGAGATTGGTTCTGTTCCAATCGAAGATATGTCATCTTGGTCAATGTGTGGATCTGGTGAAACTGGTGGTGTGATCATTTCAATGTTCTCTGCTACTTGAGTGATCACATTGTCAACAAAAGTATCATCATTCATGGGGTTACTATCATCTCCATTTTTACCCACAAATGGCTCTTCAACTGTTCCTTCAACATGAACCTCAACATGTCCACCTTGCACTTCTGGTTCCGGATTTCCAAATATCACCATTTCATGTCCAAAGGGTTCAACAACCGGTTCAACAGCTTCTTCTGCATTTCCCACTTCTATATCAATCTCTACTTCATGACCGATTCGTGCAACAACCGGTTCAATACACCTCATGTATTGGACCTTCAATTACATTTGATTGCTCAACTTGTGGTTCAACAACCACAATTTTCATCTCCCATACCATCATCACCATCATTATTATCCTTCATCATCACTATCTTCAGTGTATTCATCACTTTCACTTTCCTCTGAATCATCATCACTTTGTTCTGGGGAAGGAGGTACTCCCATGATTTCATTGTCTGCATTGAACAACCAAGGAGGATGTCCCATTCTGCATTTTCATTTAACATACTCCTTGCTCCTTTTATTCTCTTGTAGGTATTTGGATCTTGCAACCGTAGATGTTCTCCAGCTAATTTTAAACCTTCCAATGCTCTACTAATCAAGACTTGCATGTGCAGCCTTCTAAGCATTACTGACCAAGCCATTGAAAATGAATCTTAAAAAGTTGAATGGCTGGTTGAACAGTATAGAAACTGTGATGGTGGCTAATTCTCTACTTAATAGAGTACAAGTTCCCCTCCTCAGTGATTAAATGACATGATGGATCAAAAATCTGTACATCAAGGGGAACATACCCTTCTGGAATTGTCCTTCATGTATGTCCCCTTGGTACCATAGCATCTCTTGAAAGATCCTCAATAATCTTTGAGTGGAATACATAAGCTTCTCTTGATGGTTGTCATTTAATTGTAAGGCTTCTCTTATGGATGCTTCTGTCACTTCAATATCTTGCCCGAGTACAGATGCTTCAATTCTTCAGCCATTAATGTCATCCATGTACTCTACAGAACCCCAGAAATCAGTTATCTGATTTCTGTATATAATTGGGTTCTCTGTCAGTGCAACCTGAATATTGGAATTCTTTAGGAAGTTCATTATGAACTCCAATTCTATATTTTCATCAGTCACCACCAAATGGGTGCACATATTGTGCTTCGGTTCGGATTCATTGCCATTAGTTCTGCAAAATAAAAGAAATTGTCAGAATCCGTAATAGCAGAGTAATAGCAGTTAGTAGTTATAGAAGAAAGTAATCTTCAGTAGCCTATTCAGTAAAAATTTGCAAACCTACACAATTTAGTTAAACAGTTAGTAAACGATTCATAGAAACCCTAATTCTAACACTTGGAAAGACGATAATCGATAATCAATTTCTTACCAAGTTGAAATCAGAGCTAATGACTATAATCGAACAATGATTCAAGCAAAATCGAGTATTTGGATAGAGTAGGGGAGGCACGAGCAGAAGGGTTTTTAGTTATGAGAGGGAAAAAGTGTTTGGAAAATTTTCTAAGTCCCCTTTTTATACCTAACGCTTAGGTAGTACAACCCAGATTTGTCGTTTAGTACACACACGATGTGATTTAATTTGAAATAAATGAAAAACCTCTGCTCGAGCATACAGCCAAAGACAGCTGTCTCCCATTGGGCTCGAATACCCTTTTCAAAGCGTGCTCAACTTATTTTTATAAGAAAATGGTTAAGTATTTGAGATTGTTCATTCAGAGGTTTGTTCGAAACCAAGTATACTCGAGGGAAAACTTAGAATTGACTTACGTTTTTAAGACATTTCAAAACTATGCTCGATTCCTTGCCTTAACCAAACTTTCAATTTTCTAATTAACACACAAACAATCACTCATGCTCGTTTACAAAACCATACTTGAGAGCATTACTAACAAACACTTAACACAATCAGTTCAAGGAAGATATTCAGTGAGAGAGTATATGAGGATCTAGATCTTGTGATTACATCGATGTTCATGTTGATTCATTATACGATTAGGCTAGATATACGTTAGTAGGTGTAGTGTGAGTGTTGAGATGGCAATCGGACAGAGTAACGAGAGGATAGATGGAAATAATCAGAACTGTTACTTTAAAATAGATTACAGGGGGTTTATATGGACGATGACTCTTATTCGTTAAGATAAACAAATATAAGCCAATTAGTAGTAATTCCAGTCTACAGCAATGTGTAATAATAATCACCATAAATGTTGTACAGGTAAACCAGATAACATACTGATATTTCATAAATTGTTCCATACATTGATATTAAAAGGTACTTAGACTTAGCCTGATAAAGGCCAGTGCTTGCGTGTATTTATCAAAATCTGTCATTAAGTGATTGTTAGACTTAACCCTATAAGGGTCAGTGCTTATAATAATGTACAAAATTGTGCCCCATGTTAACATAACATACTACTATATACATACATGGAGTATCAAAAGATCACGTACACATATTTGTAATATTCCGCGTCTAACCATACAAACGATAGGCTAGCCACAAACATAAAAATAACAGCACCGTAATCACCCAGTAACAGTTCCACAGCCGAACTGTCACCCTATCCAAACACCAATGGTGGTAGGCATCTGACTGCTGCAAGTTCAGTACTATCTGATGTAACGTCGATAAGTACTGGGTCAACGTCCCTCCTCTCCTGGTTAATGTTAGCTATGTCTATCGGTGGTCTATCACACGGTCAGTCAGGACAGCCATCCAAGAGTTGTTTCCTGTGTTTGGGAGGTCAGGGCGAGGGGTAGGTATACTTAATGAATGGTAAGATGAAGTATCTGCCCTAGGGCATGAAGGTCCTCCCCGGTCGTGGGTAGATCTGAACAGAATCGAAGTAGGGTCAATCGAGGTTACTCGAATACGGGCAGTCTGTCGGACTCGTGCAGTAGCTGAAGTCGTCGGCGACAGGTGAATGGGTGGAGTGGGTGATCGGGCTACTCTAGCAGGTGAACGATACTGACTGTTAACTTCGTTTTTATCCCTGCGTGGTGACCTGGGTGGATAACTGTCGCATCTGTAGCCGGATAGATCTGACACATTTCTAGGTAGCTCTCAACAAATAACTTCTTCTTCCACCTCTTCCTCCTCCTCTTATGGTTTGTCATCTGCGTCCTCCTCTTCTGGATCCTCCTCGGATTCCTCTTCTGGATCCTCCTCCTCTGATTCTTCCTCGGGATCCTCCTCAACAGAGATTACCGGTTCTTCTTCCGGTACGTAGTCGTTATTCCTTGACGTGACTCTGCACAAAGGTTAGTTATAAGAATAGTATCTGTTGCTATCGCTAACTATTGTTGAGGAGATTAATTAATTAAACCAAATTTATTATTAATTATATTAGAATATAATATTAGTTGTATTAAAATTTTAATTATTATTATTATTTAAATCAATATTGAATATAAATGAATATAATATTCATAGTATAATTTACCGTCATCAACAGTATCGTACGTACACGTATTCATACACCTTGTTCCAATTAAGCACGTATGAGTGTTTACATATGTATATACTTTCACATTACCTTTTATACACATATGTTGCCACTTTTACCTAACCACACGTTCCGCGACTTCTCCCCGAATTCTCTCGTACAAGCAAGTCTGTTATTATGTTCCGGACCACAATAACTCACTTGCCCTACAAGTTCATCCCGACATCCATCAATATATAATATTAATTTATTATTTAAATATTTCCCAGAGTTAATCGAGCCTACGGTTATATTTTAGGTACCCTAAGGATAACCTAATACTTTATAACCAATGGCTCTGATACCAACTTCTGTCACACCCGACTAGCACAATGCGGAAGCGTAAAACGGGAATATAACAGACACCTCTGGTATCAACAACATTGTTTATAAAGAAACATTACAAACTAATTTACATTATATTACCTTTCATTGTTCTATCATTGTTTTACAGTCTAGGTGATACAAACCAAACTAGTTCATTAACTATACGATCTTACTACTAGTATCCTTGCTTCTATTCACATAGCATCAACCACACACCTTTGGGCAAGTAACAGTCACCAAATCATTCCGATTTAGGTACACCTGAAAATCAGTTTAAAACAGGTCAACTACTAGAGTTGGTGAGTTTCACGAGTTTCGAAAAAAAGGTAATGAGTATTCACAAGTTAACATTTGTAATCATGAAATAAGTATGTATGTATGTAAATGAGGTAATTATGCTAAGCTACAGTGAAGCCTTGACTGTATGTGCTGCATGCATCCATTTCCCATGCTCAATCAACCACGGCGGCCCCTTTCCGCCCACAACATGCCCCAAGTAGCTATGTCTAACACTACATAGCGTGTTGTATAATTATGGTCATGTGCAAACAGGGTAAAGTCTCGGCAATACATGCCGGCTCCGTTTGGTTTGTCAAACCAATAGTACTATTCACAAGCCACCGGCTCAAAGTTAATCATTGTGTTAGTGGGGACTTTCGTGTGTTAGCACTTAGATAATTCACATCAATACATGTTTCAGGTATGTATATGTAATCAAACATGCTTTTCACCCCAAAAGTTCGTAAATCTGTTTAAAGAGTGGGGTCATGAAACTCACGGTTTAGTTGATAATCAGTACTGTATCAGCTCGTGGTTTGTTCGGTTTGCTATCAGTAGTTCCTATAATCAATATTATAATAATATTAATATTTTAGAATTATTATAATCTCAATACTAAACTGGCTGTATAACTAATCTGGGTGTAGCTGGAACGCCCAGAAAGTGGCAATAGGCTTGGGTTGTGATGTTTTTCAAAGTCTAATACTTAGAACTGAACTTGGCTCAGATTCCGTTTTCCCAGCTGGGCCAAGTTGTTCGTTTACGCGTTCAGAAACAGTTATGGAAAACAAGCTTGGGTAAAAGTATTGGTTAATAAAATGATTAAGTTATAAAGAAGGATCACATACTGGGGTCCCGGATTAGCCATGGGGCCCGTTTCCGTTTATTCAGTTTGATTTGAGAAGAAACGCGCACAATCCACCCGGATTGTCCAGGTTTCTCATAGAAAAGTTTGTTTTCATTTAATCAGTCCAAAAATATGATTTTTGATCACTCTTGGTGTTTTGATATTCCCGCAGATTCGTTAATCACGAACTTGCTGGTTTTATAAAAACTGAATTTGTTTAATATTCAAATTAGCATAATTAATTAACCGTTAATCATTAAATTATGAAAATTTAACCACTTATCAATTAAAATACGTATATTTTCATAAAAATATTTCTGGAATTATTTATTGATATATTAATTTATAAAAATTCATTTCCACAAAAATTCCATAAAAATATTTCTAAAAATCGTCTGTTTACCCCAAACAATTCCTAAAATTCCACAAAAATTCCTAAATACTCCAATCATGTCTCAAATCAATCTGTATCAATTCCAGAATATAAAAAGCTCGTGCGATATTCTTTTCGACCCAAATTCAGCTATAAAAATTCACACGAATGCATATACACAAATCACCTTTAGACTTCTCCAAATGATCCTAAAATTCATATGTGATGAAAATACATCAAATCTGAGTTCCCAAAAAATTTCATAATTTTTGAAGTATTTTAGCTATTTTTCCCAAATAAACGTCCCAATTCGGTAATAAATTCGCCAAATATACTCGGATGGTTGAACTATTACCAAATTAAACAGGGACTCATTGACATGGTCCCTGATGTCCTTGAAAAATTTCAAGGCCTAAAAATATGCACATCACAACCTTAACCTAAACAGCCCGTAAGCGAGTGTTTCGACATTACCTTAGCGGGTTTGGCTCGTTTCCGACTTTCTAACCAAGTTTTCAGGTTACTGTGCTTTTATGCAAGCTAGATACAAGTCCTATATCACAAACCAAGTAGGTGTCATCAATAGAACAACCCTTTAACTTAGGCTTTCGGCTAGCGCACAAAAACGAACTTTTGAACCGTAAAAACGCCGTTTCAACCATTTAATTCGTGTGTATGGCCAAAAAAGATCATGATTATGATTTGAAACTAGGTTTAACATCAAATTATGTTTTTGAATGATTTTTGAGAGTTTTACATGGTTAACTATGATTTTTAACAATCAAGACATGTTTATATGTTGGTAAACGAGTTTAAACGAATCAAAATTGATTAATCATAAGTTTTTACCTAGTTTTCTTGCTGGTTTTGGCTGTAGAAGAAGAGTTCCAGAAGTTGTGTTTTGAAATTATGTGTAAAAATATCTCAAATCTAGTTTATATGTGAAAGGAAAAAAAAGGGGGGGTGGGGGTGGCGGCTACGGCCGGAAGTCCATGTGCCCATTTTGGCCCAAGTTTCTGATTTCTCAAGCCCAAATACGAAAATCCCAGTCCAAATTTAGTTCGGGTTCGGTTTTTGGCGCGAAAAACTTATCGGGTGCGTTAAACAGCGCGAAAACGAGTGTTTTTCGGCTAGTTTTGTGTAAAATTATAAAAACATACTATATGATGTAAAAATCAAAAATATTTTCAGGGATCGCTTAAAACGTTTCAAATAAGTGTTTGGTAAGTCTTTTTCGGCTTAGCGGATGATACAATGCTTGGTTTGTAACTATCTTTCACGTTTAAATATATAGCGGGTAGTTAAACGAGCATGTTTTCGTTTAACTTGTTTGTTATCAAACTAAGGCCATATTATTAATATTTTAGCTTGTATAGATCGTACATCACTTATAGATGGCCCCCCCGAGATTTCTGGGTCATAACCCGACCCGTTCGGTTAATCGTTCGTTTGTTACGCAAAAGGCGTTCATTTGCTTAATCGGTAAATACGTACTGAGGTGTACCTTGTTTTGGCTCAAATGTCACAGTCTTCCAGTCAACACAACTGTGAATCTTTTATGCTTAACAGACTCTAACAACCTTCTGAAACTGCATAGTAAGCTCGTAGTCGCATACGTTAGCAAACCTGATCTGACTTGTAAATAACGCATCATTATCAGACTCAGATAAGTTAACCAGCCACATCGGATCAATAACACGTATCGTCTTCATGTTTGAACCATGACCGAATACAATAACTGCTTCACCTGTATGATTGTCGTAGTACCAATAATTAAACGAGGCGAACAGACTCTGAGGAAAGATCTTCATTGGAGCCCTCTTCATCGTCTTTGGCGGCTTCACTTGCAATATCATCTTCCTCCATCCCGTGCGTGTATCAATCTCATCTATATACTTATGAGTCGGCACCTGTGGCTTGAAGAACTTGAACCGAAACAGGTTTCATGTAATAACTGCTTAGAGAACCACCCAGCCCACTGATCGTTCCCACGATTCACAAACGGTCTGTTTGCTAGTGTTCTCACATCCCATCTGGGCATAGATAAGATATCGTGTGGGCGCTTGAAATAATAAATACCATGTTCCCATTTCACAATATATACCTTAAGATCTGAATCATACTGCCATGCTACTAAATCATCTCTTACATCTTTAGCTGGCTTGTACTTCTTCTCATTCATGATAATGAAAAGTCTCGATCATCTTGTTCATCTTTGCAACATTATGTTCAAACATACCATCCAAAGCACGTTTACGCTTTTTCTCAGTAACAGAGACATGACTTGCTTCAGCAGCTTTAAATTTATATTTCTCTTCTTGCAAACGACGTTTTGCTGCATCAAAATGCTTAGTAGTGAAAAACAGAATACCTGAAATACCTGAGTCGTTGTTGTTGTCGGCGTAGAACTCAGGGTACTCCTCAGCAGTTACGTCTTCAACCTCTACCTCCTCAAAATCAGGCACATTCCCGCGTGGAATGCCTGTATTAGTACTTTCCACTATTTCAATATCCACATCCACACTCTTTCCCAACACATCCACCTCTTCTTCATTTAGATCCAAAAGCAAGGCAATTTGTTCTTTTGTTAATGAATGATCAACAAATTCACCTTCTTCGATCTCATCCACATTCACCATACTATACACAACTCCATCCTTCCCCACAAATAAAATCATATTTGCTGGAATGACATTAATTGGTTTAGCTCTCGTGTAATCCTTGTACGGTACTACCTGTAGCTGATTATCTTCAGATCCACCAGCGCTCACATCAGTCTTATTTCTTGTCGACGGTGTGGAACTTCCGCCCGGTTGCTGATCTACGCCACCACCTACACCATCTTGATCATCTTCATTGTTCTTTAACTTCTTTAACTCATCTTCTTTACATGTCAACTGAAGAATGATCACATCCTGTTTATCCAATCTCTCCCCCTGAGCAGCAATAAGGGCCCGAAGTTCCCCATTTTCACGTTGAGTGAACTGAATATGACGCAACAAATTTTGTTGTGCTAACTCATGGGCCGCTATATCAGCTTGCATTTGAGTCTGTTGAAGGTGCAACAAATTCATCATATGAAACCATTGAGTCTGAAGATTCAAGCTGAAGAAATTTGGATGAACTGGTTGCAACGGACCCTAAGGACGAGTAAATGTCATAAACGAATGCTCAGGTCTCGGCAACTGTTTCGGTGTAACAAGAGTAGTAGGAGTAGCAGGCTGCGGTGTAGGCATACTTGCTAAAACCGTCTGAGGAATATTACCAAACACAGGATCTGGTCGTGTAGTTGTCATCAAGGTCATAGATGGAGGTATTGGAGACACTGGCATATGAATCGGTGTCGGTGACCTTTGAATCTGTTGAGGTGCAGGAGAAGTAGGAATAAGATCTGAAATAGATACCGGAGAAGTAGAACTAACAAAAGTTTGACTAGGAATCTCAATTCCTGATCCACGTCGACCCGTTGCTTCTTTACCAACGGTTCTTTTCCTTTATGTTTACGTTTCTGCTCATAACTTAAAGCAGCTTGTGGTCCTGGACCACCATCACCACCATCATCATCATTTCCACCATCACCACCTTCACGTTCAGAGTCGGAGTCATCATGAATTCAACGATCACTAGGCGGTGCAACATAATCAATATTTGCTAAATGACCAATCAATCGTTTAAACTTTGGTCGATCTGCCAGAATCTGCCCTCTATAAGATCTCAGCCGTCTCATAGTTTCTTCGTTCATGTGTTCAAGCTTCATAACATCAGCTTGATCTTTCTCCAAATCCGACACCAAATCAATGATCATCATTTGCAGAAATCGAGGATACATTAGAAATTTTTGACGGCTCAAAATGTTCTCTTTCAGATGATAATAAACCAATTCTGAGAAGTTGAATGGTTTATTCAAAACAAGAGCAACAAAAGCGGACTGAAGCATTTCTCGGCACTCGTCAAATCCACCCTTGCGTCCACCGAGACAGTGAATCAATACATGAAGCAAATACTTGTATTGTTCATACAAGTTTGCTTTATTATACATAGATCTTCCCAAATCCCCATTATACTTTACACGTCCAAATAATCCACGTATCAACTCCCTATCAAACTCGCACATGTCATCGATCGTATCACGAAATCCCAATGAATCTACGATTACCCCAACATCAATCACTACTCGTTTATTCTGAATCACTGCCTCAATTTGATTTTCTGTCTCATTGAATCTCGCAGCATTCCAGAATTCTTTGATTATCGTCTGATAAACCACCGTACGAGTCGAAATAGCTTTGTAAATTCTTGAGCGTATCAGAAAGCTAATCATACCCCCGAATATCAGAGAATCTTCAAAATTCGGCTCAAGATAAGCACAGATGTTGTGACTTTTGTTCCACGACAGCATCACCGGAGCTTGTTCAGGTACTGGATTATCTGCGGGTTATGGCTCGGGAACAGGATTTTGAATATTTTCGTCAGCCATTTCTGTTTACACAAACAAAAATATTAATATAATATTCAAAAATATAATACTGATTAACAAATATCTATCTTATTCGTTAAGATGATATAAACGAATAAGACATTCGTTAAACATGATCTATCTTTCATTCGTTACACATAACAAATCACACTCATACGTTAAAGATAGCGAATATGATATTATTATATTAACGAATCACTTCTGATTCGTTATCCTATTTGCTATCAGAAAAATACCTTATTTTTTACTTCTAACGAATCAAATAATCATTCGTAAAAAAAATTTACTCATAACAAATCCATTTGATCATTCGTTATATTGATAATGAATCTGATTTCCAAATCAATTTGACTATTAGGATTCAATTTTTGATATGATTTTGACTTAAGTAAGTCAAAAACGACAAAAATCATTGTCTAATCTGTTTATAAACTTATGAATTTTAACAATTAATCCTAACAAAGAAGATCGACAATCGTTTTAAAGCACTAATGTATTTCATCTGCTCGATAATCAACCTGATAAACGGTTTTTGATTATTATTTACTGGTCGGTTTTCTTGCACATATCAACTAATCTGGTAAACTCTTGATCACCGATGAAAAATTATTCAAATAGTATCATCATCATCGTCATTACCTGTATAACACGGAGAAATTAGTTGATTAAGCATATAACAAGTATAGGAATTTTTGGAAAATTTGGCACGGGTTCTTTTTAGGAAGATGAAGGAATAGGAACAGGCGAGTGAGATCCCATTCGTTTGTCCTTGGGATTATAAACCCTCAGACTTCACACACACCCCGAGGTCATTCGCTCAAAGTTTGTATTAACGAATGGCCTTGTTTGTTAACTTATGAACCTTATTCGTCAATATTTTAAACGAATAGGATTCTAATTCGTTAAGATTTTAACGAATTTTACATTAATTCCTCTTACTCGTTATCCTTTTAATGAATAAAAGAAGTCATTCGTTAAGAGACATTAAAACATTCCATTCGTTAAATGTTTAGACGAATGTCATCCATGCGTTATGCACAACAGAAGCGAATGTCTGGATAACGACTGAGAACTCATTCGTTATTTTTAAATAACGAAAGGCATTACATTCGTAAAACTAATTAACGAATCACCAGTCTTCCTTAGCGAATGAGATACAATCTCATTTAAGGAATTAAATATTATTAAAAACCAATTAGGGTTTTTAAAGAATGAATTAAATATTCAATTAAATCCACTTTAGGTTTTTATTGCATACATTAAGATACCCGATCATCCACAGATCTGTAATATTTAACTTAAACGGATTTTTACGTTAAAATACAATTGATACCAGTTGTAAATTCCTTAAACACGATTTACTTAAAAATTTTGGGGATCAATCTTTTTCTTTTTCTTTTTAATTATTCGCTAGGTTGGTAAATAGAAACTCAAGCAGAAAAGAAAAAAATCTTTTCGGTTTTTCTAAAATTTTCAATTAACAAGTAACAAAAACCAGTAAACAACTAAACTACTTAAAGCAATACATATTTTTGTGAGTTGAGCAGAGAATTATATTGACGAAAATGTCACTAAGTAACACTTCAATTTCAATGATTATTATACACGTAACCCAACGATGATTGCAGATATAATTGTCCTCTTAAACTTTTCACAGACTTGTTGGAAACTTTACGATATTCTTTAATTTGGTTAAATTAGGCACAAAACCATATGTAGACCCCATCAATCAGATATAACATTTCTATTTCTTATACAGTGAATTTCACATGTAGGTTTTTCTTTGATTTTCCAAATTTTGATTAACTGTTACTCATGCAAAAATAATAAAAGGAAAATAAAGCAAAATGTCAAAATTTTCCCTTAAGATCGGTATTACTATACGTAGATAAGGTTCCATTTCAACTAAAAGAGATAAAAATAAGTAGAAGTTGCATAAAATCTTAACTCTCAATTCGGATAATCCCGTATTATCGTGCGGAGAAAGTTCAAGATTTTATACGAAACACCAAGAAAATAAAGCAGAATACTCAAATATTAACCCTCAGGTCGAATAATCTTATCACCCAGGAGAGGATCCAATATTTGAATAAAAATAAAGAAAAAATAAAGTTGAATTTCTTTGCAAAATAGAATAAAAACAAAGCTTAATTTTCTTCAAAATGAAAGCATGCACACACAGTAATCATTTTGACTTTTGACTTTGCTTTAAATCAGATATAGTATCAGTCTTTCAAGATGTAATTCCACTAGGTTCGGCATTCATTATCTTTATATCTTATCAGTTCCTATATAGTCTGTCAATCCTATCTTCGCATATCATATTGCTGGCCTTACGGTAACTTTTAATCTAGTTTATCCATGTACTAGATCAATCCCGTCAATGTATTATCATTTTCCCTTTTTGCTTCAAAACTCATTTTGAGGAGCATTTTTCATTGTTTTTGAAATTTTTCAATATTTGAATGTTTTTGGAGTTTTTAATTTCTCTGTACAAACATAAATCACAATATTTTTTTGATTTTATATATTTCTCCCCCTAAAAACAACAAAAATTGAAACAAAACCAAAAATAAAATGATTTAACCAAGCTTTTGAATATCTTTTAAAGTTTTTAAACCATTTATACCCAGCAGAGATTGAAAACGTGTTTTCTCAAATGCTTTGGTATAAAGATCAGCCTTTTGAAAAATCTATGTGAATTTTATCAATTGATATTAGTTTCTTTTCAAAACAATCACGTATGAAGTGATAACAGATTTCAATGTATTTGGTTTTTGAATGGTGAACCGGAGTTTTGGTGATTGAAATTGCAGCAGAATTATAAATATAAATGGGAGTAGTAAAAAACTTCAAACCGTAATCCCGCAAGTGTTGCTGGATCCAAAGAACCTGTGAGCAGCAACTCGAGGCCGTCACATACTCCACTTCGGCTGTTGAAGTTGAGACCATTGTCTGCTTCTTACACCGCCATGAAACAAGCCGGTTTCCTAAAAATTGACATCCCTCTGTTGTAGACTTGAAGTTGATTTTGCATCCTCCGTAGTTTGAATCAGTGAAAGCGGTGAGATCGAACTTATCGTCCTTGGGGTACCATAACTCGATGTCTGGATGTCCCCTCAGATAATGTAAGATGCGCTTTACTGCCGCCAGGTGAGTCACTCGGGGACTTGATTGGTACCTAGCACACAAACAAACAGCAAACATAATATCAGGTCGCGATGCAGTCAAATACATGAGAGATCCGATCATAGCACGATACAGGGTTGGATCTACGGTATCCTCCAATTCATCCGGTGATAAATTGTGACCCATAGAAATTTTGCCATCGGATATCTTGAAACGGCTCAAGACATCGTTCACATATTTTGTCTAATGGACAAAGATCCCAGAATCAGACTGGTGAACTTGCAATCCTAACAAAACGTTCATCTCTCTCATCGAGCTCATCTCGAATTTGGTTTGCATCGTCTTTTCAAAATCTTTACACAAGCTGTCGTTCGTCGAACCAAAAATTATGTTGTCCACATAGATTTGGACGAGGAGCAAATCATCACCCACGTTCTTATAAAATAATGTACAATCCACAGTCCCTCTCGTGAATCCACTTTCTAGCAGATGGTCAGCCAACGTGCTGTACCAGGCTCTCGGGGCCTGGTGTAAACCATAAAAAGCTTTGTTTAATCGGTAAACACGCTCTGGAAAGTCTGGATCCTCGAAACCTGGAGGCTGCTTCACATACACTTCCTCATGAATAGCTCCATTCAAGAACGCCGATTTCACGTCCATTTGATAAACCTTAAAATTTTTATAGGCTGCATAGGCAAGAAAAATACCAGTCGTGCAACCAGAGCATATACTTCGGTGTAATCTATGCCTTCTTGTTGATTATAACCTAGTACGACCAATCATGCCTTGTTTCTCACGATTACCTCGTGGTTATCCTTTTTGCACTTAAAGACCCATTTAGTTGGAATTGCCTTTCTCACGCGATCGGGTTTATCAATTAAGTCCCATACACCCAGTCGTATGAACTGTTGCAGCTCCTCCTGCATAGCTTCAACCCAAGATGAATTCTTGAGTGCCATTGCGACATTTGTCGGTTCTATCTGTGATAGGAAGCAGGTATATTGTTCAATACTGAGGATACCAGAAGAGTGCAAATCCGCATAAGCACAAACTATCGAATCCTCAGTGGGAGATACATTACAATCAACTTGATCATCACATACATTAGCTAATTGGTGTCTTGTTCGAACCCCATCGTTCACATCACCAATTATCTGTTCCTATGGATGACTCAAATGAATCCTTAAGGAAGGATTGACAAGGACAGATACGTTATCACCCAAATTGGTGATATTTTCCTCTGCTGTGTCTAAAGAGACAGCCGGTGATTCATAACAAATTTGAATTGGCTCGTTTGTTTCTTGAGCTTCATCCAAGGGTACTGACGATGAATCCACGAAATCAGCATCATCAGAAGATTCAGAAACTTCATTCGACGTTGTTGATACATTAGGAGAGTCATTCACATCAACCGAAGAAGACTTTGACAGCGGAAGACATTGTTCTTCTAGATAAGATCTAATAAGATCTTCATGTATTTCTTCAACCACTGACGTAAACGAATTAAATAACCGTCGTAATCGAACATCCAGTCGAGACTTGTACCAGTTGGCGGAGTAGTATAACTTTAGCAATCAACGTGATACCATTCTTCCACATACCACGAAGAGATATTGAAGATTCGTTTCTTAGAAGAATTGTATCCCAAAAAATAACCTTTAAACGCTTTTTCATTAAACTTTCCAGCATCTCTCTTTAACACAATACACGGACACCCGAATGGTTCCAAATACTTTAAGTTCGGTTTACAATTGTTCAGAAGCTCATAACTTATCTTTTTGAACTTCTTTACTGTTAGTACGTGATTTAGAGTATAACACGCTGTGTTCACTGCTTCGTTCCAGAATTGAACAGGAAGCTTTGAATCAGCGAGCATCGTTCTTGCAGCTTCAATCAACGTACGATTCTTTCTTTCAGATACACCATTCTGTAGAGGAACATAAGGCGCACTGAATTCACGATGAATTCCAATCTGTATGCAGAAGAAATCCAGTACATTATTCTTAAATTCAGTTCCATTGTCACTACAAATTCGTCTCACTTTTAGTTTGTAAAGTGATTCGATCTTAGTAATTAGATTCTGAATTAAGATAGGTGTTTGATCTTTCGATCCTATAAATAACACCTATAAGTAACGTGAGAAATCATCAGTCACCACTAAGCAGTACAAATCAACAGCAATACTAGCACGATTCACTGGATCGAAGAGATCCATATGAAGTCGTTCAAGTGGTGTAACAATAGTGTTGAGTCACTTGCTTGGATATGATTTCTTCTTTTGTTTCCCCTTCTTGCACGCAACGCAATGATCTGTAAGACCCCGAATCCCAGGAATCCTACAGTTGGTAATCACGTCCACAAAAATTTAAAACCAAACAATTTCATCTTATTAAAATCTTTCAGAGTAATAAACAGCGGAAAATCACAAGTACTAAACCAAGTTCCCAAAACCATAATTTAAATGTTTAAAGTAATAAATGAAGAGAAAACAGTTTGCGTATTAATCTCCGACTAGTTATGCCTTCAACCGTCCAAGTAGTTTTGAGCACTCCAAGCGGTAAGCATCCTCCTCTAAACCTGAAACTCACACTAACATACACACAAAGTCAGCTTGAGCTGAGTGAGTTCAAGTTTTAATAATAGATAGTTAAACAAATCATTCCAATGGTTAAAATATAAAAACGAGATTATAAAACATTCTAAGAGTTTAAATATAAAACGGGATTATAAAACATTCCAAGAGTCTAAAATGTAATACGGGATACGAATAGTTAGGCCATCATCAACACTAAGTATTCATACTTAAACATCTATGTACATCCATATATTTATAACAAAAGTCTTAATAATAATTCAAACGGTTTTAAAACTATAAATAGAAATACACCAGTTAGGTCATCACATTGAATAAATAATCATCCTTACGTATGAACATCTCTATACGTGCATTCCTATATATATAAATATATATATAACATTCAATAATAATATTCAGGTCCGAGCACACGTACAACCCAAAAACGTAACATTCCGATGATGATCATGCCTAACGAGCCTCCCCCCTCACGGGCTTTTCAGGGCCCACCACAGGATTTAAGAACCTGAGTCGTATAGTTTGGCCCGGCCAAGATCGCCGTTCAATAATAACATTCAGGGCCGAGAAAACATACAACCCAAACACGTAACATTATGCAAACACAAAATAGGCATACGCAACATTCAGTAGTTGAGACGACTACAACATTCGCCAAATATAGGCCATACAATAATTTATATATATATATATATATATATATATAGACATACTATAACATTCCAAAGCCAACTATATACTAGCAAGCCTATATAAAATAGTTTAAACGTTTCATCAGGAAAAATCGTTTAATACTAGGAATTAGTACTAGGCCTAATAGCAACCTCGAGCCTAGACCACATGTAATATGTATAACCTTAAGGAATATAAGACCACAAACGAGTCTACAATATCCCAAGGCATAAAATATAGTTGATAAATAGTTTCATAAATGCACAAATATGAATAAGGTTGTGTAATACCATCCAAATAGTTGTAACGAGTAAAATCGTGTAAAATTGTATTACGGTGTGCATGCTAGCCCAAAACTTGAAAATATTAAAAAGGGCATCATGAACTCACCTGAAACGAGCCACACAAACACCAAAGAGTTTGATAACTTCAAAGCCAATCCACAGTTTACAAGCCTGTCGAGTTGCAAACAAAGATTACTAACTAAACGTACCGACTCGTTTATCCTATGAGACGTCCTAACATGATTTGATTGACCTAAAGCCTTGACATTACCAAATTCAATTACATCAGCCCCCGAGGCCATGTAATTACCAAAACCACCCTTAGTTAATCCCGGGGACAAAGGGATCCCAATTTACCCCCGAAAGTTGTTGACTTTATCGAATACGCGCGTTAACGGGTTGTTTAAGCACTTAGATACCGACTCAGCCCCGTGTGGACCAAATTTAGTAAAATCACAGCCAACAAGTCAAGACGACGCTACACGGGTTGGATGGGTCGGTTACTCGCAAGCATGATGCACAAATTACCATTAAACGCGAATTTGCGCCGTACCGACCCGTTTGAGTAACCAACAACCAATTCAGCCCCAATAAAATAAAAATAGAGTTTTTCGCAGCCATCAAATCATACAAAGGCTACAACATCCGAATTGGTTGTTAATTCCCTCAAACAACGCGCTAGACGCAACAATTGACAAACTAGACAATCGAAACCTAGTTTTCACTTCATCAACAGTTGACCAATCTAACGAGTGCCAGAACTCATGATACTAAAGTATATTACACTATTCATACCTAAGAAGAGGACAGAGCACGAACTTCAATTATAACAGCCCCGAAAGATGCGAGAAAGGGCATCCACCGGTTAAGCATAAAACGAACTTATCGACCAATAACGAATATAACATGCAGATTTTAGCATGCAAAGATGTATTTTATTACATAGGAAAACCATGGAATTAAATTATTAAATTTTTACCAGAGTTGTATAAATGTCTTGGGTATCTAAAAGTATTTTTATTATATTTTTCCAATAGACACAAAAATCATAAAAATTCCTCCAACACAGAAAGGTATGTGCAGCTATTTCAGTGCGCAACAAAATGGTTTTTTTTTGTAAAACTCATTACCCAGCCAAATTAAACGATTCCAATTGGGTTTGGTTCCTAACTCAAAATATTAACTTCCAGAAGTGGAACCAACCAATTTAGAGTTGTCGAAAAAAGATTACGATGTCGGGAAGACAGACCAGAATCCGTCATCCCGCATCAGCTTTGACACTCGATCTTATAAAATCATAAAAAGTATTCAAATTCGTCCAAAACAGTGGGTTATCATCATGTTACAGGCCCTACAATAAACGAGTACGAATCTATCAGAAATTGTCATAATCAAAACTCAACCCTAACGACCAATAAGCGCGTTAATATGATAAATTAAGGTGAAAAAGAGTTGTAGACACTTAATACCGACCTTGAATTAGACTCGGGAGGGCTGGAACTAGGCTGGAGCTGAACGGAAAACGAGGTGGGCGGTTTGGAGCTGCTGCCCACCGGTAGTGAGGAGGGAGAAGGAAGGAGGTTATGGTTTATTATAATAATGTTACACTTAGGCTCCTTTAACTTGAATAACGTGATAACTTGGATGAAAGGTTAAATAATTTAACTTTAGAGGATGACCAGGAGGTCCCCGAAGAATGCCGGATCAAACCCAATAAACGTACAAACTGTACAACGTGCATGTCGTTTAAATGAAAATGTCGGGTGCCACATTCTAATCTAACGCTTTAAGTTATAAGAGGCGATGTTTCGAGCAAAAGGATGGATAAACGGACTTTTGAAACGTATTACAAGGCTCAACATTAGAAAGATGAAACCCCGGCTTTTAAACGAACATTTATAAACGATCGAGCCGATTAACGAAATTTACGGGCGTTGCATGATCATTGATCTTGAAATTTTTAAGGGATACACCATCCACTAACTTGTTTGAAATAAGAAAACCGTGCGTATATGAATTTGTCCCATGCGTTGATGCCAAAGGATAGATTCCTTTTCGGTAGCTTTAGAAATGAAGCATGTAGTTGAGGGTGAAACATTGACATCGTAACTCATATCCAGTACATAAATATCATTCGATCGTGGTGATCGCATGACAACCATATCTTCAGGATTAGTGTATCCCGGCTGAAGGATAACACATTCCTTGTCTGTGAAGACAGTGGTAAACTTTTTATCACATATTTGAGAAACACTCAGTAAATTATGATCCACTTTTTCGCAATAATTTACGTTTTCAAATGTTACTTTCCCGTTTGAAACTTCTCATTCTTTCGCAATCATTCCCCCATTATTACCAGCAAACGCAACATAACCTCCTTGAATATCCTTAACATTATTCAGAAGATCAAGGTTGCTAGTAATATGCCTAGAACATCCACTGTCGAAAATCCATTTATGAGCAGACACGGACCTGGATGAACTCTGCACAAATAAGTAAATGATTAGTTCAAAAGGGCAGCCCAAGCCTCAGTCTTGGGCTCTCCCTTTGATTTTTTCGGAGAATAAGTTAACTTAACGCTATTATTCGGGAATTGAGAATATGTGAACGGTTTCTTGTTTTTCTTATTTAGGTACCCGTCACGAATAATTCCCGAACCAGTGTTTAAATAAATCGATTGAGCACGGTCAACACATTTGTTTGTTATATTAAAAGACTCAATCTTAACAACTTTTCATGGATTGACATCAGAATACATTATAACACTCTCGTCAATTTGGTTTTCTTTTGGTTTTACATTCATTTCAGTGTTACATTTGGATGACTCTTTGATTTCATCAACCTTTGCTCTACAATTTTTAGAAACATGTCCAGGTTCACCACATTTAAAACATAAGCGTGAATCTAAAGACTTATGTAGTGAACCACTAGGTTGATTTTTCTTCACAGGTTGAATCACAGTTTTTGATACTTCAAAAGTCACTGTCTTTGTACCAACAGATTGTCCCTTTTTATTTTGGAAAAATTCAGGATCGGTAGAATTAGATGAATTCTCCATTCCAGACGATTTGATAAATTTTATGGGTTTAAATGTGGTTTTCGTTGACTTTTCTTGAACATTTTTAATTTTGGATTTGGAAAATTGTTGTTCAAGTTTAGTGACTTCTGAAGTGTCATCTTGAAAGACACTTTCAATTAGTTCTGGATTAATAAAATTCAAAGGAACTTCCTTATCCGAAAACACCTTTGAAAGACCTTTTAATTTAAATATCTTCCCGCTTGAAGTTTTGGTTGAGGATTTATGAATCTCATCAACTCCTCATCAGACACCGAAGGTTTGTTTGATTGAGATACATTAGGTTTTACCTTAGGACTAACCTTAGAAGATTCACCCAAAGATTTTGAACCATAGACTGCCTGTTCAAATTCTTCGGGTTCACATAAAATGTGATTGTCAGCAGGAATATTCTTATTTTTAACAATCTCATTTTGTTCAACTAACTCCTCAACAGAACCATCTTCTTCACTTATGGTAAAAACGGAGTTATTATTAATGTGAATCGGTTCTTGAGTTAATTTGGTTTGATCAACACTTTCAGGTTCAACTGTAATCACTTCAGGACATTGTTTAATGTCTGGAATGCTATAGTAATCTTCTTTAAAGGGAGGAGGAATCTCAACAAACCCTAAACCTGCTTTCCCATTTTTCTTGTGGGAACTGTTTACTTCAATTATTTCATTTAGTAAAAACGAGGAATCTCGAAATTTTCCAAGTTTACTTTTCAATTCCAAAATTTCATTTCCAGTTTAGTAATGCTGGTTCGGAGTCTGAAAATCTCCTGAAAATGTTGTTTAACCACTATAATCTTACATTAAACCTCAGCTTTTAAATCATGATTGCTTTCAGAGAGTTTTTGAATTTTAAGAGTTGATTGTTCTAGCAATTTCGACTTCTGTTTATAGCATTCATTGATCATAAACAGCTCTTTTGTGAGAGAACTGTTCTGAGTTACTACTGTTTCTAGTTTATATTTGATTTCAGCACATGCAGAACATTCTAACACAACATTTGAAGGTTCAGTTACATTAAGTTGAGCTTCAGGACATACCTCGTTAATCTTGGCCATGCAAGCATAAGATTCAATTTGATCAGAGTTTGAATTGTCAGATTTGGCTTGCACAGTTGAATTATCAGACGAACTCTGATAAGAATTAGTTTCAGAGTCTGATGTGTCACTCTCTTCAGATAGTTGATCACTACTCGCATCTTCAAATTGATCAACGGGTTCAAATACCGCAAGGTTGGCCTGATTCCCTAACAACCTCTGCGACCAATCAACCCCTTCATTAGCAACAAGAGCTTGATTGTTGTTTAACTTGTTCTTATCTCCTTCAGAGGAACTCCTTTTGCCTTGATCATTACCCAATGAATTAGTTCCTTGTGATCTCTCAGCATTGTGTGGACCGGAATATTCTTTTTTTGGCTTGTCACATTCTTTGACAAAATGACCAAAGTCTCCACAGTTGTAGCATTTAACTTTCAACTTATCAAAACTAAATCGTTTATTCAACATTGGAAGATCTTTCCCTGTTTTTTGCATGAACTTCTTGACCTTTCACACAATCATAGCCATATTCCATTTTAGATCCATCAATTCAAGATCATTAGGATCAATTTGATCACAATCTTCATCGGTTAGATCACTAGTGGCAATTTTGCTACCCACCAATTGTTCGTAGGATGTCATGAAAGCACATAGAAAAGCAAACTGATGTTCAGCTTCTTGAAGGTTTAATTTAGGCAATGTACTTGAAGCATTGGTGGTAGACTCAGATTTCGACATTGATGCCATAAAGCATACATTAGCTGAATTGTTTACATTAGAATTCTCCTCTTCAGTTTGAGTGAAGAAAGCAGTAATTGGGACTGAACTTGGAATTGAAGAGTTTTCCGCATTGCTCCACCATAAATTGAAGGATTCTGATTTTGATTGTCCTTCACTGATGTTTGACACTTTAATTCAAATTCTCTTTCCTCAATTTTGTTGATAAACTGGACTGCAGTAAGTTCAGTATTACGAAAGAAACCGTTTTCTTTCAACACAAAGAGAAAAGTCGAATATGACGAAGGCAACGCATTCTTCAATGTATCTATCTTGTCAGTCTCAGTCAGCTCCAAATTAACACTGGCCATTTCAACCACTAGATGACTAAACCGATTTATCATTTCTTCTACTGTTTCATTCTTCATTAAAATAAAGTTTCTGAATTGAAACTTCACAAGCGTTTTCTTGCTTTCTAGGGTGTTGCCCAGACTTCTTCCCTTCAAAGTATCGAATAATGATGCACAAACTTTTATGGTGCTGTATTGATGAAAGATATGTTCAGGTAGTGCCATAGTGAGAGTTGAATAAGCCTTAGTCTCACTCTTAAAGTCTTTTAACTTTTTAGTTTCATAATTCTTGAATTCTTTAGGAGTCCAGCCAAGATTGTCACTTCCAACCAACGGTGCAGCATACACAACATCAAGATAACGAACACTACTCGGATGAACGGATCCCAAGTGAGCACGAAATCTCGGTTCCCACAAAGCAAAGTCGGATAATTTCAACAGTTTTGGACACTTGTTGTGGCTCCCAATTTCATTGTCAATAGTAAGCATTTGCTGCATTAGGGCATTTTGAGACGTTAAAGCATAGAACGAGGCGTTTTGAGAAGCCATGATCACACTTGTTGTAAATTCAAGGACTAAAATTGTCAATAATTAAAACCTTCAGGTTACTGTTCACACAAATGGGAAAACAGTAACGAATATGAATTGCTTAACGAATGAATGATATTCGTTAGAATGAATCGAATGAGCAATATAACGAATGAGTATCACGAATAGAGTATGAATATCGAATGGGTGAACGAATGAGCTTTTAGCGAATAAGGTTTAAGCGAAAGAAGTTTGAGTAACGAATGTGGTTTTAACGAAAGTGAGGATTAATGAATGAGTCGTTGAGTATTAGCGAATGAGCGGTTAAGTCTTAAGGAATGAGTAGTTAAGATTTAACGAATCAGTCTTCATCAGTAGCGAATAAGAACTCATATATTCAAACTTTTCAAACTCTCAGATCACAGTATAAACTAGTCCGAAATCCAAGAAATAGTTATCAATCAACTCACAGATGAATTCCGAACCTGATCTCACTTGTCCGGATTCGCAAACAACAACTAATACGATCAATTAACCACATCGTTCTTAACCAGTTCGTAACATCCAAACCACAACTCAATCGGAGCTTAATTCATTATTAATTTAAACTCTAACCTCATTCAAACGAACTCTAACCTTCATGATTATTCAATTAACTGATCAATACTCCTATTTACTTTAATTACAGTTCCAATTTCCATGAAATACGATTCTCTGTTTCAATTCAACTCAATTAAACTTCAAATCCTATCAATTCACCATGAATTGAATCAAGTACGAGATGAATTATTCGATTAACAACACTAGAATCATCGAAGATCAGATCTCAGGCTCTGATACCACTTGAGAGAGCATATGAGGATCTAGATCTTGTGATTACATCTATGTTCGTGTTGATTCGTTATACGATTAGGCTAGATATACGTTAGTAGGTGTAGTGTGTGTGTTGAGATGGCAATCGGACAGAGTAACGAGAGGATAGATGGAAATTATCAGAACTGTTACTTTAAAATAGATTACAGGGGGTTTATATAGACGATGACCCTTATTCGTTAAGATAAGCTTAACGAATAAGTCATTCGTTACACTTATACTAGTAATCACTAAGTCGCCAGTGCTCGTAGAGTAAAACTTAAGAGTCTAGAACAAATTCATGTTTGAAACACTTAGAAAAATCTATCATTCCATAACATTGTGCTCGAAAATCGTTGGAGCACATGAATGCCGAGATGATGAGGCGTTTCCGTACGTACCGGAATCAGAGTATTCAAGATCGGCCGCGGTACAAGCGTCTGATTGGTCATCTTGCTAATATAGACTACGAGGCGCCATCTCATGATCGTTGGGCTTATGATGATTCGGATTCTAAGCGTGAGGGTGGTGATGGTGGTACAGATGGTGATGATGGTGGAAATGATGGTGGTCAGGGGCCGAGTGCCAAGTTAACTTATACTGAAAAGCGTAAGCGTATGGGTAAGGAGCCGATGGTTGAAAAGGGAGATAAACCGAAAAAATAGAGGGTTAGACGGTGCTCGAGCATCGAGATTCCAAGCCAACCTTTCATACCTGCAGCGAGACCGTCTACACCTGCTTCTATTCCTGTTTCTCTTACTCCTCTGATTATTTCAAGATCTCCTACTATTTCAATATCTCTATCACCGGTTCAGATGCCAGTATCTCCGGTGCCTCCGACGTTGACTTTGGTGAGAACAACAATGTTAGATCCTTATTTTTGAGATGTATTACAAAATGTGCTGGTGCATACCCCTAGTCCTCAACCTACTACACCAGCAAGTCCGACTGTGTTGCCAAGACCTGAGCATTCTTTCATGTCATTTAATCGTCCTCAGGGTCCAATGCAAGCAGTACATCCGAACTTCTACAACTTGTCTCCTAATGCCTAGTTGTACAACTTGCTGAATCTTATTCATTTGCAACAAACTCAGATGCATTCAGATCGTCTATTTCAATAGAAAATGAGGGCAGAGCAGCATATTTGTTCCGACATATGCAGTTCATACAGAAAGAAAACTGGGAATTGAAGGCCCTGGTAAGATGAGCTAAAGAAGTTGAAGAATGATGATGAAGATCCTCATACAAGTGGTGTAGGTGACTAGCAAGCGGGCAGTGGTAACATATAGTCGACAGGTAATCAGGCTGGGTCGAGTGCTTATAGTAGTGGTGAGGGAAACAACTTGCAGATTATTCACTACAAGGACTTCACCAGAGCAAAGCCTATAGATACAATTCCGGCGAATATGATTATGTTTGTGGGGATGAACGGGATTGTTAGCATGGTAAACATGGCTGAGACCTAAGAGGGTGAATTTGTTGATCATTCACTTGCAAAAGAACAAATTACCCTGCTTCTAGATCTAAACAAGGATGAGCTGGAGGAATTGGGAAAGACTGTGGATGAGGATATCAAGTTTGAGGAAAGTAATAATCCAGGCATTTCACGTGGGAATGTGCTGAGTATGAGGAGGCAGAGGTGGAAGATGGGACTGCTGAGGAGTATCCCGATACGTATGCTTTGACAAATTCTAATTCGGGTATTCCATTTTTCACGACAGAACACTTTGAAGCAGCAGAACAGCGTCTTCGAGAAGAAAGAGATAGACGGAATAAAGAGACAGAAACAAGTCACCTGTCAGCTAAAGAGAAAAAAGAAAACATGCTTTGGATGGTATGTTTGGTGTAACATCCCCAAATTTTAGGTCCAAATCTGACAAAATTATAAAGATAAAGGACCAAAAATAATCTTAGGATAAGTAATAGGAACAAATAAGATAAAAGGAAACAAGAGCTTATTATGTTAAGGAAATTAGGAAAATTCCATCCCACATGGAAAGTGAGAAAGAAATGAAAGCACTTTATAAGGAAGGAGTTTTCCATGGTAATGCTCTTGTGTGGCTAACCACTCTCACTAGTCCTAGCAGAGGGTGCAAAGCACCCGACGCGCACGCGCACGAATACGGACTCGGAATCGGTCTCGGACTCGGACGACGGGCGTAATGTGGCTTTTTGATGGCGCACTTTGCACTTCGCACGCTCGCATCGGCGCAAGCCGTGTAAGGGCCGCTTTTATATTTTTGAACTGTGGAAGATAGACCAAGACGTGAAGATTTACCAAAGTTCAAGGGCTGAAAATGAAAATTTAAGGAAACTTCGCACGACGCGAAGTATTCATGAAGTTACCTTATCCGGTGTTGACACGTGTCACCACGTGTCGACACGTGGCAGGTCTAGTATGCAACTCATCAAAGCTATCTTTGTCCTTCGCGCGACGCTAAGAAATAAAACAATAAAGGCGGCTAAGTTTGTCCTTCGCGCGACGCGAACGACTATCAAATCAACTTCGCGCGACGCTAAGAAATAAAACAATAAAGGCCGCTAAGTTTGTCCTTCGCGCGATGCAAAGAAACCTTCGCACGAGATGAAGAAGCACTGTTTCTGCCTATAAATAGGCAGCTTTGGAGTCAAGTCTCAAATCACATCACACACACTTTACCTCGAAAATCGTGTCAAATCCCGATGTTCCGACACGTTCGTTGTTTAGGAGTACGTGCAAGTTAGAGTACTGCCCACGTGAAGTTTTAGCATTTCGTAGGGCTTCTGCCCAATATTTTATAATATATGGCTTAGAGCATAGTCGGGGGTATAGTCTATACCGTGATAAGATAAAATAAGTGAAAATATAGCTTTCATAAGATAAGATTATAGATGAAATATTATTTCTTTATTTTATATAAAGATATTTCTTATGAAAGAAGAAATTTGATATACACGTTTCTTTTAGAACTGTTTTTCAGGTAATCAGGAGTAAGGTATAAAGGTGGATATGCCAGTGGAGATAGAAGATCACTAAGCATAGAATACAGCTGGTGGCTTAGCTAATTTTGTAATGATGCATATGTAAAACTTGTTTTAAACAATAAATTTTGTAAAACAAGGGTATTTAATTCCCTATGTTATGAAAGTAAATATTTTTATTTAATACTTTCCGCTGCAAACTTTGATAAATTGACACAAATGGTACCAACTGTCAGTCACACGCCTAGGCCCGAAGGCGGGGTGTGAGATTTGGAAACGACGTCAAACGCATGAACAACATGATCGAGACCTTTCGATACAACGAGCAAGAAGAAATCAAGCAAGCGAAGGTCCGAGCATCGGCATACCAAATGATGAAGTACAAGAGCTCTAAAAACGTCAAAGGTGATTTAGTCGCATGGCAGTACGATTATGAGCTTAAGGTTAACATTGTCAAGTGGGAGCATAGTTTTTATTATTTTAAGCGTATTCATGACTTGATGACGATGCCTCGATGGGATGTGAGGACCTTAGCCAACCGACCGTAGGTTAATCGGGGAAAAGACCAACGGGCTTTATGGTTCAATGATCATCTCTCACATGAAACCAGATACGGTTTCAAGATCTTCAAGCCAGAAGTGCCGACACACAAGTATATCGATGAGATAGATCCTCGCACCGGCTGGAGAAAGATGAGCTTACATGTCAAGCCATAAAAGACGATGAAGAGGGCACCGATGAAGATCTTCCCTCAGAGTCTGTTCACAATGTTTAACCAATGGTATTATGATAACAGGACAGGTGAAGCGGTTATTGTATTGGGTACTGGGTCAAACACGAGGTTTATACGGGTTATTGATCCGATGTGGCTAGTTAACTTATCGGGGTCTGATAATGATGCACTATTTCATAATCAGATTCGATTTGCTAATGTAAGCGACTACGATCTTGCTATGCAATTTCAACGCGCTGTTTATGCTTGTTATGGGTTCAAGATTCATAGCTACACAGACTGGAAGACGAAGATGTTCCAAAAATAAAGTATAAAGAGCTCGAGACAAGGGGGAGTTTGTTGATACACGATTTGAGCCTCTCGGTCTTTATCGTATTATTATATTATGTTTTATTAACGTAAGGGCATTTTGGTAATTAGCCATTCGCTCCAATTCGTCCTAATGTAAGCTCCATTCGTTAACCTGCTTAACGAATGGGACATACGAATGTGGGGCCTTTCGTATTGTAATGTATAACGAATGAGTTTACTCATTCGTCAAGTCTGAATGTAACGAATGACACCATTCGTTAAGTATTAACTTAAAGAATGTGTGATCTTCTATATATACCCTGTATCTATGTTAAAGTAACAAAAAGTGTTTTTGATAATTGGATGTGCACTGTTACTCTATCCATTTGCTCTCATAAAACACACACAAACACACACTAACGTATCATCATCGTTCTAATCGTATATTCACAATGAACTACACGATGTCATCATAGATCTAGATCCTGAGCTACAAGCTTTCTCATAAGTTTCCATAGTTTAATACACTTAAAATTTTTTTTTAAGTAAATATACATATTTTCAAAATTACTTTCATGTTTTTAAACACGTTACATATTTTTTAACATGTTATATTCTTATAAATAAATTAAAATACTTCCCAATAAGTAACATATATATTCGTGTTTATGTGTTTCTAACATTTGGTGGGGTCTTACATATTATTTTTAACTTATAAAATGCTAATAATAGATGTTTACGTATTTTAACACATTTACAACTTTTACTTTACATGAATACACAATATTGTATTATTGCTATATAGGATTAAAAAGAATTGCACACATTGTAAAAAAAATAATTGAATGATGCTAACAAATAACTGAATCTCTTATAAAATAAATATTGTTAAATTATATTGTGATATAAAAAAATAATAATTGTAATTATAATAACAATTATTATAGCAAGACAAGTTGGTTGATTTGATTTTTTAAACTATATGGAAATTTAAAATTAAAATCATACCACAACGTTATAATTGTAATTTACCACATACAGTAAGGTAGCTATTTGAAATATGTGAATTAAAGAAATTGAGTAGTCTAAAATCTTCAATGGTGAATAAAAACATACGAAAATAAGATGTTAATGGCTTTTAATACAATTAATGGTGTTATGTTGATTTGGTAACAAGTGAGAATTTTAACTTATCATTTGAGGAAATTGCTCACTATACACATTGTATGACAAAATAAACCACGTGTCTTCGCATGCTCAAGTCTCCTCCATTGGTCAACACTTGCTCAATTGGCTTCCTATCTCCAACTCCTTCTGGTGTAGCTCATGTAGCCAACGCCTCTGCTGGTTGCATATTTGAAACCTCTGCAATGAACACACAATAATGGCTAAAAAAATTGTGGTCGTGGTGACTTCTTTGGCGTTGGCGTATCTTCTTTAATAGTGGTGTCGATGGAGGTACGGTTGGTGGTGGTCATGAAGAAGATGAGACTAAAGAAGGTGGATTTGATAATTTTATAAAGATAGAATACAAATGATGAAGATGAAACTAGTTTTTCAGATAGGGTAATAGAAATTATGAGGAGAGAGAGTGTTTAGATTTTTTATGTTATCTAATAAAAAATTAGCAAATACGAACAAAAAATATGTTGAGTCGGATTTATGATAAGGAAGATTGGAATCTTCTCAACCTCCTTAGAAAACTGCTAAGTATGGACTTCGAGCAAGCCTAGATGATCGAGCATGGTTTTACTACTTCGAGCAAGGTCTTCAGAACCTTAAATGGTTAATTCTTCTAAGTGTTAAGGCTTCGAGCAAGCTACACTTCAACGAGCAAGAGTATTCTTCTATCGAGCATGGATTGCCAATCGAGCAAACAGCTTGATCATACAAGTTTTAAACAAGTGTTACGAGCACAAGATTATCGAGCACATGGGGACAAGCATGGATGCAATAAGAATATGTCACGTGATCAAAGTAAGGACTTCGAGCACAATTCAGTTCCCAAGCAAGATTTACATCCGAGCATGATAAAGATTGCTAAATAAGAAGACGGAAGACGTCAAGAAGAATGAGCTTGCTCGATGGACTAGTTCGAGCAAAGCATGGATCAGTCAAGAGGAATGAAGCTTGCTGGAGGAGAGTATCTTCGCTGAAGATATTCTATGTAAAGTATGCTCGAGGACAATCATCGAGCATACCTAGCATAGTGAGTTTGCTCGAGCAAGATTGTTACCTTGCTCGAGGACTCAACAGTTGTATTATTTTGTATTTCATTATGTAATGATTAGTAACTTCTAGTAGGAATGTCAGGGTCTATAAATAGATATCCTAGGTTTCCTTTTAGGGGACGGATAATGACGCATGCAATACGAGAAAAAATTCCAAAAGAATATTCTATTTGTTTCCTCGTACAGCCGCCGCCGTCACGAAACCCTAGACATTCTTTCACTGTTACATTGAATGATACATTTATTACATTGAATCTTTGTATGTAATTGTGTTTTACTGATTATCCTTAAATTGTTTCGTGTTTGTTATATTCACTCCTTCGTTCCCACTTGTTGGATATCATGATTCCGCCGGGATATTCAATAGGCCTTAGTAATCGAATCGATGTGTTCTTGTCAACCTTTTCGAAGGTTTCACCCGACTCACGGTTCTGACAAGTGGTATCAGAGCTTGAGTAAGCTCGCTGAAGGCCACGTGACAGAAGGTTTGTGAATAAGGTTAAAGCTTTACTCTATTTCACTACTGCAAACTCTAGATCTGCTGAAATGGAAGACCAAGAAGTCTCTACCAACAAGATTCCAAGACTCCTTGGGCAAGAAACCTTCATCAAATGGAAGGTTCTCTTCAAAGCAGCTGTGAACTACAACGACCCAGAGCTTTGGATGTCTATCACTAAAGGAAACTATGTTCCTTCGATAGCTCCAAACAACAATGCTACTGTTGAGCTAAAAATGAAGAAATGGGATGATAAGGCTTTGTCTATGTTAAAGTTAGGGCTTTCATGGGAAATTTTGACAACTGTCAATCACCATAAGACCGCAAAGGATATGTATGATGCAGTTATCGAAATGTTTGAAGGGAATACTGAATTAAGAGACATCAAGAAAGACAGACTGAAGCAGAAACTAGACAAGTTCAAGTTTAAAGACAGAGAAAGATTAAAATCAGTCTTGTAGAGGTTTATGACGATTGTAAATGACAAGAACGACTGATTTGCAGATCTCTGACTTTGAGCTGAACAAAAAGCTTTTATCATCCTTGTCCGGTGAATGGTACACTACCAGCAAGTTTATCAAAGAAAAGGCCAGTTTTCCCAACTATAAGTTTGATGATGTGATTGCTTTTCTCAAGGCTGCAGAACATGAGATGATTGAAAATCATATGATTAGGGAGGACGAGCCAAGTTTTCAAGTGAACAATGCTCTTGTAGCACCAATGAGCAATCTCTGAATCAAGAACCAGCAGCCGATTATTGAGGAGCCATCAGAAACAAGTTCAACTAGTAGTGGTTAATCAAGATTCAATGTTCAGCTGATTGAAGATGATACTGCCTCTATAGCAAATGGGAAGTCAACATTTATTATGAACAATAATGCTCAAGGAACAGACTATCAAGCATTGTTCTGTATGTTTACTAAGTCATATCATGCTTTGGTCACCAAGAACCTGATCAACACAAGTATTGTGCAGGAAGATCTTGAGCAAATTGATGCTGATGACTTAGAAGACATGGACATAAAATGGCAGGCAGCAATGCTAGCTGTGAGAAGAAAAGATTGTATAACAGAACTAGAAGATCAAGCATTAATGGACCAAATGAAAGAATCGACTTTGACAAATAAAAAGCCATCTGTTATTATTGTCAACAACCAGGACATTTTGCTAGAGAGTGAAACATGCCAAAGCAAGTTGGAAATCAAGTGAATCAGAACCAATTCTATCAAAACCAAAATCTGAACTTCCAACAACAAAGAAATCAAATCACCAACCAAAACCCTGTCAAAATCCAAACAGACTCCAGCAACAAACCTTTAAACCCCAAAGAAACAATCAAATGCAGGTTCATTCTAATCAAAACAGAACCAATCAAAACAATGTGAACCGGCTAAGGGATCAAGGAAATGTTGCAGTGACCAGGGTACCACAGGATGGTGAATTTGATTGGAGCAACCATGCAGCCGAAATGGAGAAGGCAAATTTTGCATTTTTGGCAAAAGTGCATGACAAGCCTGAATCGTCAAATGCTAAGGTACAATCTGATGTTTCAATTTCTGATCTTCTTATTACTATTGATGAACTAAATCAGGAGATTGGAAAGTGAAAAACTGAGTGTGGGAGAAAGACGCCTTCTTGAATGTTTATGAAGCCAGTGAAGCAACTTATGAAAATCAAATCAAGGGGCTTGAAGAGGATTGCATGATGGCATACCAAACTCAATCAAAAATGACAATTGAAATTGAGGGTTTGAAGAAAATGTATGCTGAAGAAAAATTGAAAAATGCTGACTTGTTGATTTAGATGGAATTCTTGAAGAACCTTGCTTCTACAGGAAATATAGTGGGTTATGTGGAAAAAATGACTGAAGAAAGGAAGTACAAAAAGGTGCCACCACCTTTCTGTGATAGCTACCGATTGAAAGTAGACAAGGAGAGCAAAAGTGAATACCTGAAACAATTCAAGAATGTGTTTGATGACAAAGCTGAGTTTGTGAAGCAGTGTGATGATGTGTTTGTGGATAAGAATAGAGAGTTTGCAGTAAGACAGAGTGTGGAAACAGAGGTTTAGAAGAATGAAAAGTTGGAAAGTGAGAAAAAGAAGTGGAGTGAGTACTCAAGTGAAAACAGTAGCTGCAGCTGTGGGAGCACAAAATCATCCAAGGGAAAGAAGAAAAAGGGATCCAGCAAAAAGAAAAGTGAAAAGATTCCTTTTCTCCCAAAGATGACTCCAAAGTTGAAGAAGCACTATGAAAGAATGAGAAAAAGAACATGTAGTGTTTGATATTTGTGCTAGACTACAGACTGAAATTAAGAAAAGAAATGAAGCAGCTATGAAATCGTCTTATGATTAGTCACATCCGCCAATCTACCCAGTCTTCTCAAGCCATGAAATGTTTGATATTGGAGATGTGGAGCATGTACCAATGAGAAGATATGTTGGAGAAGAAAAGGGAAGCAGTTCAAGAACCTATTCCAAGTTCAAGCCTGTTGTATTTGTCAAAGAAAAATATCATCTGGAGCTTGATCTGAACAAACCAATCAAGATGGATTTCAGCAACTCTTTATGTCCTAAAACCTCCCTAGGCTTTGACTTTCCCAAACCCAGTGACAAAATTAAAGATCAGCAACTGATTGAGGATATGGGAAGTTATGGTAAGGTCTGGTGCAAGAAGTGTGATGCAAATGATCACCACACTGACTCTTGCTGGTTTGAAGAGGAAGAGTTTGAAGTTCCTGATGTAGTCTGTGGTTTTGACATGAAAAGTTACAAGAAAATGTATCAAAGATACTTAAATGAAGAAAAAGGCAGTTCAGATGATGAAGAGAAAAGGTCAGTGCTTGAAAGAGACTGAAACAAGTCTTGAAGATAAAAAATGAATCAAGAATATCAAGCAAATCTGCAAAGAACAAAAGGTCTAGTGACAAAGGAAAACAAAAGATAAGGCCTGGTGTTCTTAATGGGGATGAGAAATTCATGATGAAGGAGGGTTATGAACCTAGAGGGTTCCAATGGAAAACTAAGAAGGAGTTAAGTGAAAAGAAGGAATATGTGATTGAGCAAACTGAAGAACTAATCAGGTCACAAGTTGTGAAAGCTGGGCCAGATTCAGACTCAGAAGAAGAATGTGAAGTTGTGCATGAAGAACAACTTCCAATTCCAGTTCCAATTCCTGATGAATTTTCACCTGACACTGAATTACAGACTGATACAGTTTGTGACTCAGATTCCAACTAATTATGTTTTGTATGCATATGCAGGAACAGTCCTTGAAAAGTAATGACTTATGGTACATGGACAGTGGATGTTCCAGGAACATGACCTGTGACAAAAGTGCACTAGTAAACTATGAAAGAAAATATGAAGGTCCAGTTGCCTTTGGGAGTGATGAAAATGGAGGGAAGATTGTTGGAAGAGGCACACTCACCAATGGCAAGGTATCCTTTGAGAATGTGCTACATGTTGAAGGACTACAATACAATCTACTCAGCATTTCTCAAGTTTGTGATAAAGGGTACAAGGTAGCCTTCAATGATGAACACTGCCTGATTTTGAAGCCTGAGTTTGTGATTTCATCTGAGATGATCATGATGATGGCTTCAAGAAATGCAACCTCTATGAGCTAAGAATGAACACAGCTACATCTTGAGGTGGTTCATGCTTTGTTTCCAAAGCCACTAAAAATGAAACAAAACTGTGGCAAAGGAAGATGTGTCATGTAAATTTGAAGAATATGAACAAGCTAGTGAAGGGTGAACATGTTGTAGGCCTTCCTACTAGAGAGTTCAAGCTAGAAGAAAAATGCACATCTTGCCTCAAAGGGAAACAACATAAATCCTCACATAAGAGTAAAATGATAAACACCATTGATGAGGTATTGGAACTGTTACACATGGATCTTTTTGGTCCAGTAAGTATTCCAAGTATTGGAAAGAAAAGATATTGCCAAGTGATTACTGATGATTATTCAAGGTTTACTTGGTTATACTTCATGGGCAACAAGGACGAAACCCCAGAATTGATCAGATCATATGTGTTAAAAATGGAAAATCAGTTTGAAAGGAAGGTCAAAGTCATCAGAAGTGACAATGGAACATAATTCAAGAATGAAACAATGGAAGAATTCTGCACTTCTAAGGGGATATTTCAACAATACAATGCACCTAGAACTCCTGAACAAAATGGAGTTGCAGAAAGAAGAAACAGAACATTGATTGATGCTGCAAGGACCATGATTGCTGATGCAAATCTGCCAGTCACCTTTTGGGCAGAAGCAATCAACACTACATGTTATGTGCAGAACAGGGTTCTACTGAACAAGGCTCAAAACAAGACTCCATATGAGGTTATCTTCAAGAGAAAGCCATATGTGAAATTCTTGAAACCTTTTGGATTCACATGCTCACTTTTGAATACAAAGGACTACCTCAACAAATTCCAGTCAAAATCTCCGGAATGTTTCTTTGTGAGCTATTCATCTCATTCAAAGGCTTACAAAGTCAATGTGAAGGAGCACATGGTGGTCATTGAGTCATCAGACATAATATTCAATGAAAACCACTTTAACAATGTTGAAGGTCCCCAATGGCTTTTTGACTCGGAAAAAATTATCAAATCTTTCAAAATCTACAATGAAGATATGAATGACAGCATGTACAGAACCAGCTTTGAAGATAAAGGAAAACAAAAACAAGTTGATCTTGACAGGCAATGGTCATCTGTTGCTCCTGAAACAAATGGATTTAACTTTGAAAGAAGCAACCAGCAGGATGCTGAAATTGATATAAATAGACAAGATGATGCAGTGGAAGTCTCTAATAAAGGACCAAGTGAAGTAGAGAGTGAACCAATTCAAAGTCAACAACCTGCTCAGACTGATGGGATACACCAATTTGAAAACAGTTTTCAGTCTTTGTTTGACTCTCTACAATTTGGGTCAAATGAAGCATCATCATCAGAGATTAATCAAGCTCAAGAAACTGAAGAAGCTCAAGAGAGAACTGATAGTGATTCTACTGAGTTTAATTTGACCAATCTGGAGACAGAAGTGTCTGCACAACAAGTTGTACAGACCACCTCTGTTTAAAGAAATCACCTTGCAGAAAATATAATAGGAGACTTGCATGAAAGAGTGACTAGAAGCTTTTCTGATAAGGCAAATATCTGTCTGTATGCCTGCTTCTTATCCCAAGTTGAACATTAAACTCTATCAACTTGATGTAAAATCTGCATTCTTGAATGGAAAGAATGATGAAGAAGTTTATGCCACTCAACCTCCAGGATTTGAAGACCCAGTTCATCCCAAAAAAGTCTACAAGCTCAACAAAGCACTTTATGGATTGCATCAAGCACCAAGAGCGTGGTATGATGAGCTGTCAAACCATTTGTTGGAAAATGGATTCTATAGAGCAGCCATTGACAAGACTCTATTCTACAAAAGGAGGAACAAGGACCTGCTGCTATTGCAAGTGTATGTTTATGACATTATCTTTGGCTCTACAAATGAACAAATGTGCAAGGAGTTTGAGCAAGTAATGAAATCCAAATACAAGATGAGCTCAATGGGGGAAATGAATTTCTTCTTGGACTTTAGGTGCAACAGAAAGTTGATGGAATCTTCATTAATCAATCAAAATATGTACAAGAGATTCTTAACAAATTCAAGTTCCAAGACTTAAAGACAGTGACCACACCAATGGACACACGTGAGAAAATGGTACCTGATGAGAAGGGGGAGCCGGTGGACCAGCATGAATATAGGGCCAAGATAGGATCATTGTTGTATCTTACAGCATCTAGGCCAGATATTATGTTTGCTGTGTGTGTCTGTGCAAGATTCCAAGCTAACCCAAAGGTCTCACATATGCTAGCAGTCAAGAGCATCTTCTGATATTTAAAGGGAAAACCAGATTTAGGGATTTGGTATCCAAAGAACCCTTCTTTTGATTTGATGGCCTACATAGATAGTGACTATGATGGTTGCAACATGAGTAGAAAATCAACTTCTGGAGGATGCCAGTTCTTAGGGAATAGGTTACTGTCATGGCTATGTAAGTCCCGAATCAGGATCACTACAATATAATATCAAGTATCTTGATGTTAGTGCGGAATCCTAACACAAGATGATTCAAGACAATAAGCAAGAAGACACAAAACACCCAATGAAGTGCTCAAAATACACGTTATTATTAACGTTGGGTGCTTAAGCACTATGCTTACAATACTCGTTCTGCCAACAACGATACTAGATGGCCAAAACCTAAATTGGACCGCCCCGTAAACCCTATACAAGAGATCTATATATAACGTGGCCAACATACTAGCCCAACAAAAGCCCAAAGCCCACCGAGAACCATAAGGATCTCGGTTTTCATAATACACCCCAAACTAAGCCCAAAGTACAACCATAAACCACAAAATATATCCCAACATTCTACCCCTTGGATTATTGCTTGATTACAACTACTTCAACTGTAGACAATCAACGTAATTCCATACCTTCATTTAGACATTTTGGTGTATATACTGTGGCTCCTAAATAGGCACTTGGAAGTTGAGTGTCTTATTTAGGGCCTTTATTAAAACCCGGCTAGTAATCCAGCTTAGGTCATGAGACTTCCCATATGAAGTAAATGAACATGACTTTTGTCGTCATAAATAGCAGCAAATGTTAGGCTTGATTGACTCAGAAAAGTCAAACACGATGTATCTTTGGTAGAACCAACAAGTCCTCGGTCAAGGTTTGACCGAGAATGCTTCAAAATCTCTTCAACACGAAGATCTCTCTGATTGATCAAAAGAATCTGATCAGTCCATGCCGAGCACCTCATAGCACTATTCATCATCTTCATTATATCACCATTTATGACCAAACCTGTAACTACAATCAATGACTAAACCGATAATCAGTAACTTCAACAGAGAACAAACAAACATTCCGAATAATTAATCGATCAAATCTAATAACCACCGAAAGTCCTTCAACCATAATAGATTTACTTACCTTTTAAAGATGTCTTCTTGAGAAACAAGCAAACAAGAAATGATGTTTGGCAGCAAGTAGGTGAAAGATATGATGGTTATAATGAGAGAAGATTTTGGAAGATTATAGAAGTTGTGAGTATCAAGAATAATCAATAAGTAGTAATGAATGCCTTTGAAACTACCTGGTCACATCAAACTTGACCGAGAACGTTTAATTACCAAAAACATATGACCTAGAACCAAGAACTGAAAGTAGAGAACTCACAAAATTGAGTTTTCTGGGCCAAAATGATCTGGCTAAAAACAAAGAAGAACCGAGAACAAACAACTTGGGGCAGAGCTGACTGGACCGAGAACACAGAGATTATAGACACACTTTTCCCAACTGAGCGGCCCATGACATTTTGCAATAGTCAAATAAAACCAGATCCCGATCCATGTGAGAACGATTTCTTAAGACATTTGTTTCGACACGAGTAAACATGAGGTAAAAATTTAACATATTTTGGGATCAAATTTCAGCAATTTCAAAACAAACAACACCTTTTTATGAAAAGATCCGAACATGAAATCATATTGTCGAAGGTGCTGTCACAAGGATTCACCTTCAACATTATTATGACACAAAAAGACAGGCTGATAGCAGGTATACCAAACTTAGCATGATTTTCATTGCATCAGTGATATGAATTAGGTTCAGTTCGACATAAAGCTTAGATGGACATCACTCATGGACCTGTGATGCCTCCTATCTCTTCTCAAAGAGTATTTGGCTTTCCCCAGATCACCCCAATTTGACTCCAACCCCCTAGTGCTTGATCAGAAGTCTATGGACAACAAAAATTTTAGGCTTTAAAGTTGAACGTTGGACTTACAAACCGTCCGAACTTACAGGCCTTTCATTTAGAGTGTTTAGGACTTATATGAGTGCCCCACCCTTGTAGTTCTTGTATGACCTTTTAAGCCTTTAAAAAACTAGTTTGTTTACGAAATTTATATACAGATAATGACACAATTTTTTTTTTATAATAAGCAAAGCAATACAATATTTTTGGTGATCAAGACACTAACGGGCTCGTGTGTGACTGGGTAATTGCTTTTCTGCCTATCCTTTGGAGAGATGTATATGAAAGCATGCACATTTCTTCAAAATGACTCTCCACAATAAGGTTAGCAATTTTAGTTTATATCACTTCAACTTTTACGCATCATGGAAAGCTACCATACAAATCAGTGACTGTTCTAGGGCCTTTTAAGCTTAATAACTTCACCCGCTAGACACACAAAAACAATTTGTCTATCATTTTCCAAAGGTTGGATCAATTTTCATTTGAAAATAATTTTAAGCTTCATCAAGCTATTTACTGAATAATCATGTCATTTCCCAGAAGACACACATGTTAAGAACTCAGTCACCCCGGTCACTCTTTAGCTTTCATGTGAATGGCTATCCCGTATGACCACAAGTGGTTAACAGGACCAAACACATATGAAAATACGTGTCCCTCCAACTTGAAATTACCGACATAATTTTATGTGAAAGAGTTCAAAACATAAAACACATCACAATCGCCCGGAATGCTTTCAGTCTTTAGATAAATGGCCATCCTGTGTTCTTCAAACTTGAGCAGTCGACATAATTTTAAGCGAGAGTGAATATAAACAAACACACATTTTAACTTTTTGATTTTTTTTTTCTTTATAAAATGATAAAAACGCGCACACACTATTTTTGACTTTGTACAGAAATTATGACACGAAGAAAAATTTATGTACACAATTTAAACCTCAAAAATACTTAGTCATCAAAACGCAGCATCTTAAGAAATCCCACAAGCACATTAAATCTGGCTATTCCGACCGGTTTTGTAAATAGGTCTGCCACATTATTGTTAGTGTGGACCTGTTCAAGATGAATTAGTTTCCGGTCGTAACAGTCACGAATAAAATGGACATTGATGTCAATGTGCTTGGTTTTGGAGTGCTAAACGGGATTTTTAACAATTGCAATAGCAGCATCATTATCACAAAAAATGGGAGTGTTAAGAAATTCCAAACCATAGTCCAGAAATTGATGTTGTATCCGTGAACAGCAAGCTGACGCAGCAACATACTCCGCCTCGGCAGTCAAAGTAGACACTGTTTGTTGTTTCTTGCACTGTCATGAAATGAGACGATCTCCTAAAAACTGGCAGCCGGCAGATGTGGATTTCCTGTCATTGTCATCTCCACCATAATTGCTATCAGTAAAAGCATTAAGATAAAATTCTGAGATTTTGGGATACCAAAGACCTAACTTCGATTGTCCTTTCAGATATCTAAAAATGCGTTTAACAGCAATTAAATGAGAGAGTTTAGGAATAGCCTGGAAACGAGCACATTGACAGACTGCAAACATGATGTCGGGAAGACTGGCGGTGAGATACATCAGAGACCCGATCATCGATCGATAGTACGTTTGATCTACGGGACTCCCTTCAGGATCAGACGAAAAAAGAGGTCTTTCTGCCATTGGAGTGGCGGCACTCTTGGAATCTTGAAATTCAAATTTTGCAAGCATATCTTCAACGTACTTTCCTTAATGCAGCAAAATTCCTGTCGAGCTTTGACGAACCTGCAATCCTAGAAATGTTGTCATCTCTCCCAACGAGCTCATCTCAAATCTCTTCTTCATAACCTTTTCAAATTCTGAACACAGCTCAGCACTGGTAGACCCGAAGATAATATCATCCACATATATCTGAACCAGAATCAAATCTTTCCCAACAATTTTAAGGAACAGAGTTTGATCAATGGTCCCCCTTGTATAGCCATGACTTAGGAGATGTGCCTTCAACGTAGCATACCATGCCCGATGAAGCTTGGTGAAGACCGTATAAGGCTTTATCCAATTTGTAGACATGATTCAGATTCTTAGAGTCTACAAACCCCGGTGGCTGATCCACGTAAATCTCTTCTTTAACATCGCCATACAGAAATGCGATCTTAACATCCGTCTGATATACCGTGAAACCCATGAAAGACGCATAAGCAAGAAAAACCCGAATGGCTTCAACTCTTGCTACAGGAGCATATACTTCGGTGTACTCTAAACCTTCAACCTAACGAAAACCACGAACAACTAACCGTGCCATGTTTCTAACAATAACTTCGGTGTCATCTTGCTTGTTTCAGAAAACCCATCTCGTATCTAATGCTTTCTTTCCTTCTGGCAGCTCAACTAACCTCCACACTTTCAATTTATCAAACTGATTCAACTCTTCGTGCATCGCATCCACCCAACTTGGTTCTAGAAGAGCCATTTTGTTGGTGCATAGATGTCAGTAGTTCATATGTCTAATGTCTGTAATCGAGTCTGTAATATTGTTTGTGTATTTGTTTGTAAAAGCGAAGTTGTTGACAAGTTCGCTTAGGCGAACTTGTTAACCAAGCGAAGTTGTTGACAAGTTCGCCTAGGCGAACTTGTTGAACGAGCGAAGTTATAGACAACTTCGCCTGAGGCGAAGTTGTCGTGTATTTATATTGATAGGTTACGGGCTGTTTAAGGTTAATCAGTTGGGAGAGTTTTGGTTGATCGAGTTGATATTTACGTGTAATTCAGTAAGTCTATTGACGTGAGGTCGAGAGTCTGTAAGTATCTTGGTTCGAGTTATCAATATAACGTGGTTTTGTTCATATCGTGTTCGTGTGTTCGTGTGAATATATTCTACGTCCGTAACGATCTACACAGGGATTCCGCACCTGTGTATATCGGGATATCTCGTGTGATCCGTCCAGGGAACCTACAATTGGTATCAGAGCTTTTGCTCGATTGTGTGGTTCGGGATATTCACGCGGGTGTAGAAGTCGTCTCATTTCGGGTATTTACGGGACGAGTTTTTGGTGTTTTTGCTCATTCTAGCCTCCTACCAGTGTGTTCAAGCCTTTAAACCGTCAAAATCGTCGTTAAAATCCGATTTTCAGATCTGCAGAAAGTTTCAGTTCGTCAGGCGAAGTTGCTGTTCATCAGGCGAAGTTGCCGTCAGGATTCGTAGGGTTTCAGCGAAGATATAAGGAGAAGCGAAGTTATTCACAACTTCGCCTACCTCCTCAACTTCGCCTAACTCAGCGAAGTTCTCATCAAGTTCGCCTTGCTCAGCGAAGTTCTAATCAAGTTCGCTTACTTTCTAAGTTCGCTTACCCTAAGCGAAGTTATTCTCAACTTCGCCCAGACACGCGAATTTAAGAAAGATCCAGCGAAGTTATTACTTAAGCGAAGTTATCCTTAACTTCGCCTACAGTACTGTTCAGAGAAAATTTTGTTTAACTTCGCCTACTCAGAAATTTTCGGGTTTCTTAGTCTTCAAGAAGGATGTCTTCGATCAACATTTCGGAGCTTGTGAAGATGGAAGTTGAAGCGGGGTCAGCTACAAAGGCCCCAAGGTTGCTGAAGGGAACCGATTTTGTCTCGTGGAAGGATCGGTTCATACAATACGTTAAGTACCAGGATGCGAAAATGTGGGTATGCATCCAAGATGGATATATTCCACCAATCATGGAGTATGAGGGTCGAGACCAAATCAAGAAATACAGTAAAATGGAAGAGGAGGAGAAGAAGATGTATGAAGCCGAAAGCAAGGCTCATGCTGCAATCACAATGGCTCTTCCACAGGAGATCCTCCATACATTCAGAAAGTATACATCAGCTAGAGAGCTTTGGGAAGCTCTTGATAGCAAATTTGAAGGAAATGTAGGTATTCGGGCTTCAAAGATAAAGTTGCTCAAGACTCAATTTCAGTCTTTAAGTACTTAAAGAACGAATCTCTTGATGATATTATCACTCGATATTATCATCTAATGACTGAATTGAGTAACTACTCCATTTCCTACCGAGAAGAAGAGATTGTGGAAAAACTTCTCGACGCTCTCCCACCAAAATGGGAGATGTATACTGTACTAATGAGGGAAGACAAGGACTTCTCTACTTATGATCTTGAAACCGCTGTCAACAAGCTCAGAACTTTTGAGCTTAATATGGTAAGAAAAGAAACATCTATGGATCAGGTTCAAGATCCAGGCATGTACGGTGCGAAAGTAAACTCCAATACAAGTTCAAAGACTGATTCTGCCGCCTGCTACTCGAAGGGTGAGTCTGGTACCAATTCTTCACAGGAGGGGCAAGTGTCAGTAAACTCGAATGGGGATGTTTGCTTTGTTGCGGGTGGATCAAGTGGTACTCAACAGACAGCAAGCAAGATTAGTGGATCTTCAGGTTCCTCAAGCAATAATTACTCTAAGATGCCAATGAGCGTCAAATCTGCTGAAGAGCAGTTTGGACTCTATGCTTCATTTATTGCTTCATATGAAAACTATATTCATGGAAAGGTGGTTGATCCAGCGATGCTAGATGAAGACTATGACCAGATCGATGCTGATGATCTGGAGGAGATGGATTTACAATGGCAGATGGCCATGATAGTGAGGAGAGTGAAGAAGTTCATGAGAAAGACGGGAAGAAAGTTTGTTGGTGGCACGCCAGGGTTCGACAGGTCTAAGGTGAGGTGCTATAACTGTCAACAAAACGGGCACTTTGCCAAAGATTGCAGAAACGAGAGAGTTGAACGTGGTCAAGGCCGGTCTGCACAGCACACTGGGAATAATAAGGAAATCAATGCCATGTTGTCCAGAGAAGCAGGTGAATACAACTGGAACCTGCATTTGAATGAAACTAGTGAGCAGGTAAATATGGCTAAGGTTGAGAATGAAGAACGTGAGAAGACTACCGGAGAAGTGAAAGCTACTGGTAAAGAAAAAGCTTTCATGGCAGATAACAATGATCAAGTCTCCGAGGTAAGTTCTAAATCTATTTGTACTAAATGTGAGAATTTGTCTGAGCAACTTGCTACCATAACTGATCAGTATGTTCGTTTAGATGTTGAATTTAAAACTCTTAAAGAAGATCATCACTTTATGAAAGCAAGAGAAAACAGTTATAAAGTTAAAATAAAAGCGTGTGAAAAAGATGTTAAAAGCTTAAAAACTAAACTTGCTGAAAAAATTGAAGTAATTGATCTAAGTTATGAGGTTTTAGAAGAAAAGACTAAACTGATTGCTGAACGAGAAAAGCAGATTGCTGACCACCAGGTGAAAGTGGTGGAACTAAACCGAAAACTGGAGCAGTTCCGAAATTCCTCAGCTATTCTTGATCACCTTGTTAGTGATCAAGGTACCTCTACAAAGAGAGGAGGAATTGGTTATCATGAGGTTCCACCACCTTATAACCATAATTACAATTTTAACCATAGTGTTCAGAAATCTGTTGATTTTGAAGTTCCTCAGACAGTTCCTATCAAGGTAACGAGTAAAGAACCAAGTGTTAGTAGTGGCGAAACGAGTTCGCCTGTTTCAAGTGTGAATATTTCTGTTACGAGTCCAGTCTCATCGGATTCGGATAAGGTGTCCGAATCGGGTAAGACAAAAGAGAAGGTAGTGTTACCCACTGGTGGAGAAAAAGATAAAACTTCTAAAAAGAGTACTCCACTCAACCCGTACGTCCCACCTTATGTGAGACGAACGGCCGGTAACACTGCCTCGACATCCAAAACAACCTTTGAAAAGAAAATGGAGTATAGGTGTTGTTTTAGATGTAATAAGTTAGGACATCTTGTTGCAGATTGTCCTCTGACGCCGAAATTCAGAGGCGTGAGACCTATTAAAACTGAGCATAAGTCTAATGGTAATTTTGATACTGCTAAAAATGAAAACCCTTCAAAGTTTCGAAATGTAACTAATTCAGGTTTTCACAGAAACAAACCTCAGTTTAACAATGCTAATAACCAAACTGCTAGATATAATACTTTCAATACACATAGGTTTGGAAGGCCTCACACTCAATTTCCAAGGAGATTTCCTAATAGGACTGACAGGAATTATCCAAATGCTAACTTTGGAAAGCAGAAGTACGGGATGTATAGATCCAAGACCAATTGGTCTTGGGTCCCTAGATTCTAATCATTTGCTTTATTGTGCAGGAACAGTTGAACAGGGCTGCCCACAGTCTTTGGATTGTAGATAGCGGCTGTTCCCGGCACATGACGGGCAACAAATACTTGTTGCACGACTTAAAACCTGTTTTCAAGGAGCGAGAGTTAGTTTTGCTGGTGAAAGTGGAGGAAGAATTACTGGAAAAGGAACGGTGTCCAATGGGAAAATCACACTTGAGAATGTGAATTTTGTAGAAGAACTGAAGCACAATCTGCTGAGTGTGTCGCAGATTTGTGATAAGGAGTATACTGTTCACTTCACGAAGAAAGAGGCGATCGTGTTGAAGCCTGGTTTTCAGATACCAGACGAGTGGATAGTGATGAAAGCTCCACGTGATACAAATACATATGTGATGGATATGAGGTCTACTGAAATGGCCACGGGAGAATCATGTTTAATGACGAAAGCAAGCGAATCGGAATCCGAACTATGGCACAGGAGGATGGGGCACATTCATCTTCGGAAGATGAACCACATTGTCAGGAATGGGCTTGTGATGGGCGTTCCCTTGAAAAGTTTTAACTTTGAAGACAAATGTATTGCATGCAAGAAGGGAAAGCAACACAAGAAATCCCATCTCACCAAGAAGGTCAACTCTATTGCCAGTACTCTGGAACTGCTTCACATGGATCTCTTCGGTCCAGTGAATGTACAAAGTCTAGGAGGTACTTCTTACTGCTTGGTGATCACTGATGACTACTCGCGATATTCGTGGGTATATTTTCTGAAATCAAAAGATGAGACGGCTCAAATGGTGAAGAATTTGATTACGAAAGTTGAGAACGTCATGAGTAAAACAGTTAAGTTCATCAGAAGTGAATTTGGGACGGAGTTCAAGAATTTTGAAATGGAGATCTTCTGTCTTCAGAAAGGAATTGAACATCAATACAGCGCTCCGTATACTCCGCAACAGAATGGAGTGGCTGAAAGGAAGAACCGAACTTTAATTGAAGGAGCCAGAACTATGCTGGCAGATTCGAAGCTTCCTGTGATGTTCTGGGCTGAAGCAGTCGCTACAGCCTGCTATGTTCTGAATAGAGTGTTAACCGTTAAGAGACTTGGTAAAACATGTTACGAGCTTATGCATGGAAGAAAGCCCAACTTGAGTGGTCTTGAACCATTCGGGTCCCCTTGTTCGATCTTGAAGAAAAATTCTAAATTTGGGGAAGTAGCCGATGAAGGAATATTAGTCGGTTATGTTGTTGGTACTCCCAACAGACGGGTCTTCAATACTTCGACTTGCAAGGTGGAGGTGGTGTGTAACACTGACATCACAAGTTACCAACCGCCAAAACCAAGCAATGGACCTGCTGAGCTTTTCGACTATGTTAAGCTTTTTAAGTCATTTAACGTACCGGATTTGGAAATTTCGGAAGAAGAAGAAAGAGCTGCGACGAAGATGATACTCGATGAGGAAGAAAATCTATTGCAAAGACAGCTGATTGAAAAATGTCAACCTTCCTCATCAAACACTATCGGTACCCCTGCTGCCTCTGCTGAAGAAGAATTTATCAATCCTTTTCACTCTCAGCATGAAACAACCATTGATGAGATCTCTTCTAATTTGGAAGATAATTTGCATGTCGGTTCTGTTCCGACAACGAGAATTCATAAAGATCACCCTTTGGATACTGTAATTGGTGATGTGTCCTCAGGTGTACATACGAGAAGTAGCTTGAATGAACATACCTGTGTTTATACAAGCATTAAGGAGACAGGAATAATCGATGAATGCCTGTATACCTGCTTTATAAGCCAGATTGAACCGAAGAATTATCAAATGGCTTTAAAGGACAGCTCGTGGGTCGAGGCCATGCAAGAAGAGTTGGCTCAATTCGAGAAGATGGAAGTTTGGACTTTGGTTGAAAAACCAAAGAATGTGCATGCGATAGGCACAAAATGGGTGTTCAAGTGCAAGAGAGATGATAAGGGGATTATTATAAGAAACAAGGCGAGGCTGGTCGTGAAAGGTTTTAATCAACAAGAGGGGATTGATTATAACGAAGTGTTCGCTCTTGTCGCCAGGTTGGAAGCCATAAGATTGTTTTTAGCGTTTGCTGCTTATGAGAAGATGAAGGTGTTTCAGCTAGATGTGAAGAGTGCGTTTTTGAATGGGAAAGTTGATGAGGTTGTGTATGTTGAGCAACCTCCGGGTTTTCCTGACCCAGACTATCCAGATCACGTGTACAGGTTGAGCAAGGCGTTGTATGGATTACATCAGGCACCTCGTGCCTGGTATGCAACTTTATCGGATTACTTGCTCGAGAATGGTTTTGAAAGAGGGAAAAATGATAGCACGTTGTTCTTCAAAAGAGATGGAAGCGACATCCTGCTGGTACAAGTCTACGTGGATGACATTATATTTGCTGCATCAAAAGTCTCCATGTGTCAGGAGTTTGAAGCCGTCATGAAGAAAAGGTTTGAAATGAGTGCTATGGGTGAACTAACTTTCTTTCTAGGATTGCAGGTTGATCAGAGGAAGGACGGGATGTTCATTCATCAGACGAAGTATGTTCATGATGTGCTCAAGCGCTTCAAGATGGAGGACAGTTCTCCATATGATACTCCAATCTGCGTCAATCACAAATTGGGTGCTGAAGTAGACGGTGATGCAGATGTGGACCCAACTCAATATCGGGCAATAATAGGTTCTTTAATGTACTTAACTGCATCTAGGCCTGATATAATGTTTGCTGTTTGTCTTTGTGCACGTTTTCAGGCAAATCCAAAAGAATCTCATTTGAAAGGTGCAAAGAGGATACTGCGGTATCTCAAGGGCAAGCCGAAGCTGGGGTTATGGTACCCGAGAGGAGGAGACTTGGAGCTGGTCTCTTACACAGATTCTGATTATGGAGGGTGCAATCAGAGTCGGAAGTCAACAACTGGAGGATGTCAGTTTCTTGGTGGCAGATTGGTGTCATGGCAATGCAAGAAGCAGACTTCAGTCGCAATTTCAACCTGTGAGGCAGAATACATGGCAGCATCCAACTGCTGCTCTCAGGTTCTTTGGATACAACAACAGTTGCGCGACTATGGTCTGAATTTCTTACTTACTCCTATTTGCATTGATAACACCGCTGCTATCTCAGTAACTAACAATCCCGTGAAACACAGTAAAACTAAACACATTGACATACGTCATCATATCATACGGGATTGTGCTGAGAAGAAACTGATAATTCTTGAAAAGGTGGATACGCTTGATAATTTCGCTGATTTATACACTAAAGCGTTTGACAAATCCAGATTTCAAAACCTTATTGAACTGAATGGGATGATCAATCCCGAGTAACCATGCTTTTCTTATGTTTATTTAAAAAAAAAAAAAAAAAAAAACGTCTCTAATCGCTTAAAAATATGTCAGTTACATCAGTTTGAAGGACTTGTCTTAGGATATGTTTTGGTCCTCATTTTTTACTTGTAGATTTTGAGGATAGCCATTAACCAGATTACTGATAGTGACCGGGGCGGTTTATGATGTGTTTTTCGTTCTTTCGCTTAAAATTAGTCGATCATACTTAGTTAGAAGGACACATACTAGTATGTGGTCGGTCCAGCTGATCCATTGGATCTTCGGGATAGCCGTTTACCTGAAGACTTTGTTTTGGTCGGGGCGATTAATGTTAAAATTTTGAAAAAGAAATCGGGGAAATGAAATTATTTTTCAAGTCTGTTACTTCGTAGGAAGTTCGTTAGCTATGTTAAACGAAAAATTGATCCAACCTTGGAAAATGATAGTATACTAATTCTGTGTGCTTAGCTAGTGAAGTTATTAGGCTTAAAAGGCTTTAGGACAATCATTGTATGTCATGGTAACTTTTAATGGTGCGTAAAAGTAGATGTGGTACAAACTAAATTTACTTGATTTTACGTGGAAACTCCTTAAGAGTTTTGCATGTCTTCATATATATCTTTCCGAATGATAGGCAGAAAAGCGATTACCCGGTCATACACGAGCCCATGTGTGTTCTGATTCCCGTGAAGATAGCGTTTCAAGATACTGCAGTGATCCAGATTCGGGACTTGCAGTTAATTTCTACTTTGAAGTCTATTTTTATTTAAAAAAAATATATATATATTTGGAGTTATTGAAACATATTAGTGATGATAAAATAAAGACTTCACAATCATTGGGTAAGAGAGAAGAACGGGAAACAGATCAAGAAAAGTACTTACAATTTAATCAGACACTATGGGTCGAAATCAATTCGTGGTGACTTGGGGAAAGCCAAATACGCTTTGAGGAGAGATAGGAGGCATCAATATTTCTGAGTTGTTGCCCACTTAAATTTTGAGACTTAATGAACCTAACTCGTATCACAGAAACGATGAAAACCACTTTAAGTTATACCTGCTTACAACCTGTCTCTATATGTCATAATACAGCTAAACACGGATCTATGTGACAGTCACGTAGTTAGTATGATTCCTGTTCGGATCTTTTCTAAAAACGTAGCAGTCCCTATCGAGACTGAAATTTGATCCCTTATACTTTAAATTTTTCGTTCTTGTACTTATATAGTTTTATGATTTTTAACTGGTTACTTAGAATTGATCATGTTATTTATTTCTTAAAGGAAAATTTATAACTTAATTGATAACTGTTAACATTTTAAGGGTTAAATTTTGAAATTTTAGGCGATGTTGTTGAACAGGCGAAGTTGTGATTAACTTCGCCTAGGCGAAGTTATCCGTAACTTCGCCTGTATAACCCAGACCCTATATAAGGATGTTCAACAGGTAACTGTTCATCACTTTTCAAAAATTCAGCGAACTTATTCAAACTTATCCGGCAAACTTATATCTTTTCCGGCGAACTTGATATTTACACCGATTACGTGTTATTTATTCCCGATTTTCACACCGATCAAAGGTTCGAGATGTTGTTTTATCATATATTACAAGTTCTTTCATGCTAATCAAGGGTCGTTTCGACCCGGTTATTAACCTCGGACCATCGGTTTTGAAACCGATTTTCATAACTTGTGTTTTAACGTGTTGATAAGCATACTGATCGTCAACATGTCCTTAAAACTTGTGTTTAAGAGTTCTTAATCGTCTAAACTAGCCGAATCATCAACTGCACGTTATTCCATTAAACTTACTGTCGCCGATTCAGATTCTGGCGAAGTTAGGGTTTAGGCGAAGTTATCCGTAACTTCGCTTGAAGCTTTAGTTCGCCTGAGGCGAAGTTATCCGTAACTTCGCCCGAAGCTTAAGTTCGCCTGAGGCGAAGTTATCCGTAACTTCGCCTGTAACTTAAATTCGCCTGAGGCGATGTTGTGATGAGGCGAAGTTAACATCAACTTCGCCTAAGATCATTTTACTTAATATTAATTAGACGAACTTAAAGATGAAGCGAAGTTGTTCCCAACTTCGCCTCAACTTTAACTTCGCCTATACAGAGTTTATCACAACTTCGCTCATGGTAACAAAGCGAACTTGTGCTATGTCTTTGTGTCGTTCTAACTTGGTTAGTTTGTTGCAGATATGGCTGCGGTAGCTGGTGCTGGAGGTGCAGGAGGAGACGATGGTGACAATCAGAGACAATTCTTCCCGGGTCACAATATGTACATTACACTTGACCCGGAGGCGAGCGGTGTGGACGACTATCGCGAGATTATCACTTTCCTCCTGCGCTCGAGGATTTTTCATGCAATCACAAACACACTGCCGATATCTCTACCGAATATCGAAGACTTCTGGCAGACGGTCGAATACGACTGTCGTATTGAGCCCCCGGTCATGCGAGCGACGGTGAACAATCAACAGGTTCAGTTCAATTCTGAACAGATCCGGGTGGCGTTACAATTCGGTGAAGAGACTAGGGATGACCCAACTGAGTTCGTGGCTCCGTTCCGTGATGGAGCGTTTCTTCGAATGGGCTACTCTGGTCCATTAGGAGATACCCAGAGGAGGAAGGGTTTCCTTCTAGATCAGTGGCGCTTCCTTATGCACGTTATGATAGTGTGCAAGTCTGGAAGGAAGGCGGGCACTGACGGTATGGGTGCGACCATGCAGTCTGCCATGACTGCACTGACCTATAACAAGCGTTATAGCTTCAGTCAAATGGTCTTCTACGAGATTGATAGACAAAGACGGGCGATGTCTCGGGAGCGGTTCATTATATACCCACGGTTCATCCAAATGATATTGAACCATGTGGCTCCAAATCTACCTCATAGACGCCCGATAAGATACGTGGAATCGGTGAGCAAACGTATCTTTGCTCAATGCCGCACGTCGAGTGCGAGGAGCAACCCTGAACGTCGTCCCAGGCATACTCCTCTGTTTGGGTTTTTAATCAACCCAGAGTATGTTCCTGCTGGTGGGGACGAGTTCAGAGATCCTCAACCGCAACAGGCAAGAGCAACTCAAGCTGTTCCTGCTCCTGCTGTGCCTGTTGTGTCTGCTGCAGAGGATATAGACCTTGACGCTGTTTTTGGAGGTCAAGGCTATTTTGACATGGATCAAGTTGAAGAGGTGCAGGTCTCGGCTGCACAGAGTTCGGGTGTAAGTGTTACTAGAGCAGCTACGTCGATGGCTGACTCCGATTTGGATGAGATTATGAATGAGGGGAGACGGTTGATGGTGTCTCGTGAAAGAACGATTGGGAAGAGAAAGAGAACGGAGGATGATGATGAGTCGGAAGAGGAAGAGGACATACATAAGCTGATAAGAAGATCAAGACGGGAAAGGACAGGTGCTGGCATGGGAGCTGGAGAGACTTCAAGGACTGTACGTTTTGCTCCGGCCGCACTGTCTGGTATGTCTATTGTTCCTTCTTCTGTACAGGTTACGAGTACAAGCGCTGCGGATGTTCCCGTGGTGGCTACATCATCTGCTGGCACTCCATCCGTCACTGCTCTCCAGACGTCGACTCCGGAGATCGTGTCACTACCACCTCCAACGCTTACTCAGTCGGTGGTAGCTGCACGATTTGTAGAGTCAACGGTCATTACTGCTGCAGGGTTATCAGGTATGGTACCACCTGCGGTTACGCCTGCTTCTGGAGTCTCGCCTTCGCCTATGTCAGACTCAGAGAGGATAGCTTCACTAGAGCGGATCGTGGCAGAGCAATCAAAGACTATTCAAAGCCTAGTGGAAGCAAATCAACTACAGTCATCCCTCCTGGTTGAGCATGGGAAAATCATAGATGCCTTGAAGGAGTTCTTGGCATCTTAGGGGGAGATGAGCTGTAAAGGCGACGAGCTCAGAACGAAGAAGAGAAATGACCGAGACGATGATCCCAATGCATCGAAAGATGCGGGTGGTGAGCTGCCAAGAACTTCTGAAGCTCTTAGTACTTCCACAACTGAGGGGGAGTCTACCGACGCGGCTGGTGGTGATGATGTGGTGTTGGTGGAGGATGACGTGATTGATGCGTTGAAAGAACTGGACGATGACATGTTCAGTGATGAGGTGTTGTTCGATGAAGATGTGCTGCCAAGTGATATGATTGAGAAGATCGGTGAGCAGATTGTGATTGAAGATGGAATAGAAGAGGGGGAGATAGTAGAAGAAGGAGTTGAACACGAGATCCCTGATGCAGAGAAAGCCGACATGGGTGCTGAGATGGATGAGACTGAGTGGGAGGAGCAGCCTAGGTGGAAGGAAGGCTGTGCTCATTGGTTTATCAAGACCAAGAAGCCTGCTGTTCCAGCGATGTTCAAGAAAAGTTATAACATCAAAGGCTATGCTGAGTCGAAGAAGGGAATTATCTGTTGGATTTATGATGAACAGATAAAATTGTTTGTGGTGAAGCGTTATGATGGTATTCAATACTTCAAAAGAATGTTGAGATCTCTCAATACGTTGCCGGAATGTGAGGTGAAGGATTTGGCCAGGTTGGGCCTGATAAATAGAAGTGACAACAATATGGCAAGAATGATTGAGAAGATCGTGTGGAAAGAAAGCGTAAAAGAGAAGAAGTTTGAACTATTAAAGCCACAGAAGGGAAAGCTCGTGGAGGATACAGAAAGGGGATTGAGAGCAGATGGCAAGCCATGGATGGTGATGAAGTACAAACCGATCCGATGCATCAAGGAGGTTCCAATGAAGAATATGCCTCAAGATGTGTTGAAGAATCTAAAATGGTGGTACGTTGATTGCCAGACTGCTGAAGCCGTGATGGAAGACGAAGATGAACAAGAAGTGCTGAGGGTGTATGACCCGATGCATCTTGTTAACTTATCGAAAGCTGATTTGCAAGTGTTGAACGAAAAGAAGATATTCTATATTCCTGCTTGGAAGGATGAAGCAAGGAAATATCAGCGAGTAGTCACGGTGTGTGTTAGAGAAGGAGTGCACGCTTGAAGATACAGGATTACGAGACAAGAGCTGAAAGATCAAGATATGAAGCTACTGCCAAGGGGGAGTCTGTTGGTGCATAGATGTCAGTAGTTCATATGTCTAATGTCTGTAATCGAGTCTGTAATATTGTTTGTGTATTTGTTTGTAAAAGCGAAGTTGTTGACAAGTTCGCTTAGGCGAACTTGTTAACCAAGCAAAGTTGTTGACAAGTTCGCCTAGGCGAACTTGTTGAACGAGCGAAGTTATAAACAACTTCGCCTGAGGCGAAGTTGTCGTGTATTTATATTTATAGGTTACGGGCTGTTTAAGGTTAATCAGTTGGGAGAGTTTTGGTTGATCGAGTTGATATTTACGTGTAATTCAGTAAGTCTATTGACGTGAGGTCGAGAGTCTGTAAGTATCTTGGTTCGAGTTATCAATATAACGTGGTTTTGTTCGTATCGTGTTCGTGTGTTCGTGTGAATATATTCTATGTCCGTAACAATCTACACAGGATTCCGCACCTGTGTATATCGGGAAATCTCGTGTGATCCATCCAGGGAACCTACACATTTCCACCGACTTCGGCTCAATCTGGGAGATGAAACAAGAAAACAAGCAACTGTTTATGTGTCCCGTCTGACTTCTGGTGGACACACCTATTTCAAGAGGACCTATGACATTCTCAATTGGATGATCTCGTTGGGTCCTTGATGGAATTACATGTTCGGGAACGGTACCGGTAGGAGGTAAGTTTGACAGGTTCTCATCAATCTCAGTGAGGGGATTCTTCCATCCAGAAGCCGAAGTACTGTGTGAGTACGAAGTGCTGGCAACGTATTCATTTGGAATGACATCGGGAACAAGGTTCTCCAGAATATTTGACGAATAGGACTCTCCCCCTCAATTGTTGAAGCATTTTCTGAAGAGTTTGGAGAATATGCAGTTTCTGTAACTTCTTTCGGCTGACTAACGGACGCGGATGGGTTGTCATCAAGTGGTTCTGTGACATCATCATCCAGAAGAGGAGAGATGTGAGATACTGCATGTGGGTCTTCTTTCTCAGTATCTGCTGTAGCACCACCTGAAGATTCTATGTTGATGACCGGAAACACATTGAACGGTTTGAAGAGTTCATTGTAATCGATTAACCAGTCCGGACCAACACGAGCATCAGTCAAGTTTTCTTCTAACCAACGAACATCATAGGAATCTAGAATCAATTTAGTTGACTTATTGTAGACTCTGTAGGCGGTGTGACCAGCATACCCAACAAAATAACAATCATCAGCTTTGGCCCCAAACTTCGGAGTTGACTCGAGATTCAGTAGAGTACAAGGACAACCAAAAGCTCTGAAGTGTGCAACAGTAGGCTTATGACCATATACGATCTCATATGGAGTTTTCATTTGTGATTTGTTAATTATCACCCGATTATGAACATAACAAGCCGTGTTGATAGCTTCTGCCTAGAAGAATAAAGGCAGTTTAGAATCACACAGCATGGTCCTTGCCGCCTCGATAAGAGTCCTGTTTCTCCTTTCAGCCACACCATTCTACTGTGGTGTCCGAGCTGAGCTATTGACGGAGCACCCCCCTTTCTGAGAAAAAATAATTCAATGATGCATTCTTAAATTTTGTACCATTGTCACACTGAATGCCCTTCAGCTTCAGATTTAGCTGATTCTCCATAAGCACAACAAATCGCTTGATCAATTATGCAGTTTTACTCTTATTTGACAAGAAAAAACCCAAGTAAAATGTGAGTAGTAATCAGTAATAACGAGACAATAAGAGCTGCGAGAAGGACTCAAAACATGAACCGGACCGAAAAGATCCATATGCAGTAATTGAAACACAGATGAAATGGTGTTAAGCAATTTTGGTTTGTGAGTTTTTCGATGATGTTTACCCAAAGCACAAGCCACATACTTTTCAATAGTAACAAAATCATTGACGGGTAAACCTCGCAGCAAATCATTTTTAGCAAGACGATTCAGATTTTTCATATTAGCATGACTAAGACGACGATGCCAAAGCATAGCATTACGTTCAGACACCTTTGAAAACAAACAGGTTATTTCATCAGGAACGTTTTTGTTCATGTCGATCACGTAAGCATTATCTTTTCTTTGTGATCGAACAAGAATCCAGTCTTCTGGTATAATGATACCAGGTTTCAAAATCAAGCAATCATTCATAGTAAAATGAGTTGAAAACCCTTTATCACAGATTTGTGACACGCTCAACAAACTGTGCTTCAGCTCAGGAACAAAATTAACATTTTTGAATTTTAGAACACCGTTACTTACAGTACCCCTCTGCGTGATCTTCCCCTTTTCTCCACCCGCAAAGAACACATACCCACCATTAAAAATTTGAATGTCGTGTAGCTGGGAAATGTCTCCTGTCATGTGCCTGGAATAGCCACTATCAACATACCAAGGTCTGATGATATTCCTCCATAGCTGCTCCTGCACGAAGTGTGGGATTAATGAGACTTTGGCACCCAGTCCATAGTAACACTGGGTAAACCTGACTCATCTATACTCGTTACGGGCTTCCATGACATATCTTCTCGATTATCTAAAAAGGAAGAAGAAACCTTCTTTACCGGAGACATAGGCATCCATTTATGTTTACCATTGTAAGATTTACTGTTGTTTGTACGAATGGATGGTTTAGTCTCTGGTTTGCGTGTAGAGGAAACAGACGAATTTGTTCTCCCGACATGCCGTGATTTAGAAATCGAGTTAGTTTTTAAAGTTGACCCATGGTTTCTGTCACTTCTACTAAACATGTTAGGCTTGGTCTGATGAGGACGAAACCTACCAGATTTGTTCTTGTTCCAATCACCGTTAGAGGGATTAGCCTTATGATGCCCAAAATTTCTTCGATAGGTATCACGAGGCATATTCCTCTGATAAAATCCATAGTAAGGAACATATGGACGATGTGGACAGTTTCTAGCAATATGACCAGGAATCCGACAATTATAACAAGTTTGAAGTTTTATATAACAATAATTGTGGTGATCCTTTTGTCTTGACCTATTTGTGGGTCAGGTCGCTTAGCTTGATGTTTACCATTAGACCTGTTGTTCGGTTCGACACCCTTTTGTTCATTTGAGAATCCCTCTTTAATGAACTTGGGTAGTGGGTAGTTTTTAGCAAATGTTTTATTTTTAATTTTCTTGTTAAAAACAACATCATCAGATTTCACAGTTTTAACAGAATTAACGACACATTTGTCTTTGCTCTTAAAGCCAGAGCCGACACAAACAGTCGAACTAACAGAAGTCAGAACAGGCAATTTTAAAGAAACATCAGAATTAATGTCTTTATTAAACGAAACACAAGAGTCATCATCCTCATCAATCCATTCCTCAACAATTACTTTCTCTGCACATGAAGCAAACACGTTAGAATCGTTCACTCCTGAAGTGGATACATTTGTATTCACAGGATCAGACTTGTCATTCTTATCTTGTTTACCGTACTTCATGCCCTGTACCTTTTCTTCCTGTTCTTTGGTGACAGGAAGTCGAACATAGTTGTCATTGTAAGGTGGGAGTGCCCAACTATATCCTATGCCCTCACCTTCGTTTTCCTTCCACCATAACTGATTGTAAATCATTGAACTAACTACTTTATTGGAACCCTCGAATTTTTTGAAATCAAGTTCAGCTCTTTCAAATTTAGCATTTAAATTCAAAATCTATATTTTAGAGGCTTCTAGTTAAGCGGTTAATTCAGCAATTTCCTGCCTGGCATCTAAGTGGTGACAAAACTTTTTGCTGAATTCAGATTTAAGCTTAGAAAAATTCTTTTGATTTGCTTCTATTTTATCTAAGAAGGCTTTTTCATTTTTCTTAAGTTTAAAATTTTCAGATTTCACTCTTTCCATGTCTCTGATCAAGTTATCATTGTGGAGTTTATATAAATTAATTTTATCAACACAATCTTGAGAACATGGTTGAAAGCTTACCTCAGATGAGCTGGGAGGAGTGAAGGCCATGAATGCGAATTGAAGTTCCTTGATTTGCTCCTCAGCAGCATTTTCTTCCTCAGCATCCTCTACGTGAGCATAATTGGCGGTCTGATTGCCAATGTTGAGAGCAACCAAACTCCTTTCATCATTTCCCGAACTACCCCCAACTTCTCCTCTAGCATTTCCCACTGGAACCACCGCCCTCTCCATGTTTCCTTCCTTTGCTGGGTTTGTACATTCACGAGCAAAGTGACCTGGATCGTGACAATTGTAGCATTTCAGAGTGTCCTTATTAAAACCCACCTTCTAATTGTTTGGCATATTCCAATTGTTCCTTCCCGTTCACTTGGTGAATTTCTTGGCCTGAAACACTGCCATGGCGTTTTGCCTAGAGATATCCATTTCTTCAACATCATCTGGATGGATTTGATCAAGCTCAGTAGCAACTACAGGTTGAACCAGATCACCAGCTAGAAATGCGTTGTAGCAGTTCATGAATCCCGCCATTAAAGCAATGTTCTCTTAAGTTTCCTTTGGGATAGAGGGAATCTGACTGGAGTTCTAACTGGGAGCAACACCAGATGATTGAGGTAGAACATTAGCAGCAGAAGATTGAGCAGACTTGGTGAAAAATACTGGAGCTGGTTGAGGTGGGATGGAAGAGGATTTGCCTTGAGTGGAAGTAAACATTTGGAAGTTTCCTTGAGGTGGAAATTGCTGAGTGGCCTTAAACATTGAGAAGCTGTCTTGTGAGATGAGGGCATTGTTGGAAGCAACGTTGTACCCAACTGCACTGTAGGAGTTTGCATGATTTATAGCACGTTGCTTGTCATCCATATCACATGCCTTAATGGTAGCCATATCTAAGATATAGACATTCTGTTGAGATCTATTGTCTTCTTCATAACGGCAACATTCATATCCCAACTTTTAGGTAGTGAGTTCACCAACTTGTTGTTTATTTCAGAAGTTGCCAGATAGATGCTTGTAGATCTCATCTCAGTCACAAGGGCTATGAACCTTTGAAGTTGAGTTTCCAACGACTCTCCCAAAACATGATTAAACATATTGAATTTCTGTCGCAGCAGGTCTTGGCGACTTCTCTTCATGTCTTAATTTTCTTCATACACCTCAATTAACGCCTCCCACAACTCCTTAGCAGATTGGAGTTCTCTAAAACCCAGAGCAATCTCAGGTGAGACTGCCATAGTTAAGGTTGAGAGCACCTTTTCATGCTCTTCGATTTTAGCAAAATCATCATCATCGTACATAGCAATAGGCTTCACAACAACTTCAATTGAGTTCTCACGTTGATACGTGATGATTTGGGGTTCCCTAACTATGATTCTCCAGATTTTTGCATATTTCATCTTGACATACTTCTCGAATCGAAATTTCCACTTGCTGAACCCCTCATGAGACAGTAGACGAGGCACACGAGTGGTGGTCCCCATTATGGAATCCAGTTCTTGATGGAGTGAAGCATTGGATGCGCCATTATTATTTGTTAACTGATCCATTTTATTTTTAATCAGTCCAAATCCAAATCAAATTGATCACGTCCAACTATGTTCACAGTATCCGTTGACCAAAAACAACAAAAAAAAATGTTTGACCGAGAATAAACGTTGGTGACCAAGAACAGAGATTGTTGACCGAGAACTAAAGAATGTTAACCAAGAATAAACGTTGGTGACCGAGAATAGAGATTTTTGACCTATAACCCTTAAATCTAACCGAAAACGATCAGATTTCAGAAGAAAGCTTGAACAAATTGCCGAAAACCCTCAAAACTAACTGAGAACTGATTTATTCAGTTGGATTTTGAGTATAACAAACTCCCGAGTTTAGTGGGATTTGATTTGTTTCCAAAACAAAATCAATCTTTCACAAAAGCAATCCTTTCTCTTCTCCGATCAACAGTTCTCCGGAAATACAACCAAACCACCAAACACTTAGATCTTGAATCCGTTGATATCACAATAACGAGCCTGAATTGGTCAAAGGCTCTTATACCAATTGTAAGTCCTGAATCTGGATCACTACAATATGATATCAAGTATCTTGATGTTAGTGCGGAATCCAAACACAAGATGATTCAAGACAATAAGCAAGAACACTCAAAACACCCAATGAAGTGCTTCAAAACACACGTTATTATTAACGTCGGGTGCTTAAGTACTATGCTTACAATACTCGTTCTGCCAACAACGATACTAGAGATCTATATATAAGGTGGCCAACATACTAGCCCAACGAAAGCCCAAAGCCCACAGAGAACCATAAGGATCTCGGTTTACAAAATACACCCAAAACTGAGCCCAACGTACAAGCATAAACCACAAAATATATCCCAACAGAGTACATTGCTGCATCTGCTTGCCGTGCCCAGGTTCTATGGATTCAGAATCAACTGCTGGATTATAGTATGAATTTCTTACTTACTCCTATCTTAATTGATAATACTACTACTATGTTCTTTGTTAAGAATCCAGTCAAACATTCTAAGACTAAGCACATTGAGATTAGACATCATTTTATTAGGGACTATCAAGAAAAAGGATTAATAGAGATGCAAAGAGTAGACACATCTGATAATTTGGCTGATTTGTTCACCAAACCTTTAGATAAGTATAGGTTTCATTTCCTGTTAAAATGCCTAGGAATGATAAATGCTGATGAAATTTGATCTAGGATGTGTGCTTAAGTGAGGATCCTACTGATTATCTGTGTTACTCACTTTGAATGTTTGCATGATGATTTGCTATACTTGACTGATTATTCAAATTGCATGAATCATGTATGTGACTGTTCTGGTATGAAAAGCTTGCTGTCATTGCTAATTATAGCATCAGTTACTTTGATCTGTGCTTACATGATGTAATTTTGTGATTCTAAGTACCTCGAGCATGAATATGTGCTTGATACTCGGTATGTTGCTCTTCGAGCACAAACAATGCTCTATGAGGATTTGTAAAGTATTTCGAGCACAGATAACGTGACTCAGTTGCTCGGCATAGTAACTTGTTTTGGAAGATTAGTGAAGTCCTTCGAGCATGGTTCTATGTTTGATGATTTGTTTGTTGCTTTTCGAGCACAAACAGTCATTCTTGAGAAAGTTTAAGTACTTCGAGCATGATCTTGTGCTCAATGGTATGTTCAATGCTCTTCGAGCAAAACAAACCACACTTAAAATCTATCAAGTAATTCGAGCACAACTGATTTGCCATCATTGGTCGAGCATGGACATGTGGAATGGAAAATTTTTAAAGTTATCCAAGCGCAAGTCTTATGCTCGAGCCCACACACCAAGTCATTCAAGCACAAGCACTGAAATGATTGATCTTAAGGTGCTCGAAGGACTTTTGAGTATGCTCAATGAACTTCTGAGCGTGCTCGACAGACTTATGTGATTTTCTGAATGATTTCTAATGTCTAGATGAATGTGTTTGATATTGTGATAATGTGTGCTTGTTAAAAGTGCTTAAATGACAACTCTGTTTTAAAAATCAATGCTTTTCAATTGAACTTTCAAAAGGAATTGATTTTAAAAATGGTAAATGTTTTTTACTAAGCAACACTGCTTTCGGTGAGTTTTCATAAGAGAAATGATAATATTATCCAAGTTCCCAGCTTCAACGAAGCTAGAAACTGTTATCTGTGCAGATTGTATCCAACCTAAAATGGGAAATGATAGTACATTGTCTAATCTCCTAACCCATAGATTAGAAGCTTAAAAGATTTCTGTTCAGCATATTGACAATTCGTGTGGTATCTTCTTATGAGTGTAGTGACTGTAGTGATACAAACATAATTATAATGCTATGTTTGATGTGGTGATTCATCCGAAGACCAAGGTATGTTTCCTTACACATGTCTCCGTATGATAGGCAGAAAGGTGATTATCCAATCATACACGAGCCCGGTCATGTTTTGGTCTATCAAATTAAATTTATAAAATATATGAGCAGATAAAATAGCTATATGCAAGAAAGCTTATCAAAAGAAAACGAAGCAAAAACAAATTATTGGAAAATAAAACTGCAAAAAATGCTTCAAAATTTATATAATAATAAATAATATATCTTGACTTTGAAGGGCACCAAGGGAACTACAGGAGTGGGGCATTCAAGTAAGTCCTAAACATTCTGAATGTAAGGTATGTAAGTCCGGATGGCTTATAAGTCCAACGTTCAACTTTGAAGTCTGATATATATATATATATATATATATATATATATATATATATATATATATATATATATATATATATATAAAACTGCTCAAATAAATAAATATTTTGACCAAGGCATCAAGGGGTTGAAGTCAAATTGGGGTGATTGGAGAAAGCTAAATAAGCCTTGAGAAGAGATAAGGAACAACCTGAAGTCCAAAGTGTAACCATTCAATCTCATGCTCTTAATTGAATCTTAAGCATATCATGAAAGTCATGAGAATCATGTTAAGTGCCTCCACCCAAAGAAATGGTGTGACAGTAATTAGATAATCTGATCCCATGTTGAGATCTTTCCAGAGAAATTGAAATGAAATGAATTTTGAACTGGATTTTGATCTCTTATTTCACCTTAAACATATTGTTTAGGTCAACTCATCAAGTTGAAAAAAAATTTGCTTGCTGATAGTGATAACACTGTGTCGAATATATTATGTGCTTTGTATGAATTCTCTATGTATTTCGAGCATATGTATTATTTTAGAGCATAATGATGATCTGCAAATTAAAGTATTTTGAGCATGCATCTTACTTACAAGCACCTGTTATGATGTGAAATTTGAACATTATGTGTTTCGAGCATGATTGCATGATAAATTGTAGACCTAAGTCTTCGAGCATACAAGTATGCTAGGTGTCTCGGTATGAACGAGCTTAAGGAAATGGATCACTTTGTTAAGTAATTCGAGCAAACTTGTGTGCTAGACCCTTAGGTTGTGCGTTCGAGTACAGGCATAGGAAAGATTCAATCTGCCGAGGCTGTCGAACATAAGGGTACATCGAGCACATTAAGCTTTAATATTCTAAGTGTGTCGAGCAAAGTCTAACACACCGCTGGGATTGCATCTCGAGCATAGATTATTGACTTGATAGATTATTAAGTATCTCGAGCATGATGCATAATCTAGTGGAGTTAGATTTCTGGTGTCAAGATTAAAATATTTCTAAGTCCTAGCCCTCTCGAGCACACAGATTCTCGAGTATGACTCAATACTCGAGCAAGTAATGATCATTAAACATTTAGCTAAGGCATCAAGCATAAGTCTATTCGAGCACACTATCTCGAGTATACTAATGCTCAAGCATTACAAAGATAGAGTGTCGAGCAAGAATTGTACAATGTACTCGAGTTCATGGGAGCCAGCTGTTGTTTTGGCTGTATGCTCAAGAAAGGGAGGTACATTAAATTTGAATTTAAGTGACAACTGTCATGCACTAGACGACAAAATGAGGTACTGTACCACCCAAACGTTAGGTATAAAATGGGGACTTATAAATTTTTCACATATTTCTTCTTCTCACTTCAACCTAAACGCAATACCCTCTTGCTCGTGCTTCTTCCTGCTTACTTGAATACTCTCTTACTCATTTGATTATACCTCGAATACGGCCATTAGCTCTGTTTCAACTTCGGTAAGATATCGTTATTTGATTATCGTCTCACCGACTTCGAAATTATGGTTTCTAATTGAATTACTGGCTAATTGTTTACTTATTTTTGCAGATACGCATATTTCTACAGAACAGGTTATTGAGGATGCCATTATTATCGTCTAAATATTCTCATATATTAGTTCTGCAACTTTGTGTACTGACATACTTTCTTTTTGCAAAACTGATGGCTTTCAAATTAGGAAAGAGGAATAATATGTTCGCTCAGTTGGAGATCGATGATGATAACCAAGAATTGGATCCAATGATAAACTTCTTGAGAAACTCCAACCTAATGGTGGCATTAACTGAAAACCCCACATTATATAGAAATCATATCTCAAACTTTTGGAGTCAGCTACCTATGTCAGTGATGTTAATGGAGAAAGAATCGAGGCATCGGGCCTACATCACGACATTGAGATCACAGAAGCATCTATACGAGCAGCATTGGAACTAAATGACAATTTTAATGCTCAACCATCCTACTCTGTTCCCAGATTGCTAAGAGTATTTCAAAACACTATGGGATATCAAGGAGGTGTTAAGGAGGGCTAATTTCATAAAGAAAGTTTTCCCCTTATTCACCGTTTCCTGATTCATCATGTCATCCAGTCCTTATCTCCTAGGAGAGGGACTTGGACCTTATTAAGCAGAGAGCTCGGAACTCTTACTGTGGCAATTCTATACCAGCAACCTTTCAATATTTCAAGATTTATCTTTCAAGGGATGGTGTCTATTGCAGAAAAGCAAGTCAATCAACGATTCCTTATGTACCCTAGGTTTCTACAAATCCTTATAAACCAAGCATTGCCAGATCTTCAAAGAATGGGAGAAGTTTTGAGACTACAAGACCCCAACATATTCAAATGAATGAGAGATGCTCAGAGCAGCTTTGTTGATAATGATGATTGGGATGTACTCCCATGGTTGCTTGTGCCAACTCTAGGAGAAATTGATGTGCCTAGAACACCAGGGAATAGTGATGCTGAAGAGGATGATGCTGAAGTTAATGATGGTGCAGCTAGTGATGATGCAGAAGTAGAGGCACATGAAGCGACAGATGAACCGGTTGTGGGTCTAGTCAACCAAGCTACAAAGCCAATGGATGATGATCTATTTATAGCAAATGTTGTTTCAGATGTTGCTGAAACGATCAACAAGATAACTCCACCAGATTCGCCACCACCTGTAACCTACAATGTTGACACAGACTCTATTGACCTAAATGATGCAGCTTACAATGTTTCTTCCTCCCCAGCTACAACTAAACCTGCCTTATCTGATGGTGAACAAATTAATGAAACTTGTGTCCTTACACCACCTACATCTCAACTACATGATCCACTTCAAACCTCACCACCCCGTTCATTCCAACCTATTCAATATACATACATACCAACACCATCATCTTCTCCAGTAAAAGACCAACTTGCTTCTACCGCTACTCAACCATCACAATCACTTCCCAAAGAATCTGAACCTTATAAATTTCCATCTCCAGAGACAGCCAAGTCTGAACCATGGTCTGAACCTGCACCAAAGCCAAATCAAGAAACTCCACCCTCAAGCCCTAATCTTTATGATATTGTGTGTTAGAATGCCAAGCTTGAATTTGAAAACCTCAAGTTGAGAGAACAGAATGCCATATTAGTTACAAAGAACTCGGCATTGGAGGCTGCTTTGAATGAGGCTTTGTTGAAGATTTGAACCATGGAGGGACAGTCTGAGGTTGAGAAAACCTCAGATGCACCAAAACATGGGGGAAAACTGAAGGTGCAGAGGTTTTAAAGGTGATTGGAGAATTATATGAAAGTTCTGATGAGGAAGTTGTGAAGGTTGGACCATCGTATGCTTCAAACATGATAAATCAAGCATATGATGATAGAAATTGGGATGATAAGGGGGAGAGTGAAGATGAAGATGAAACTGAAGAAGATAAAATGAAAAGAAAAGAAAAAGGAAAGGGGATTTCACTTACTAATGATGATCTACATCCCCTGCCCCAACATAAAGTTCAATCTGATGATATACTGCACAAGGAAAATGTGATTGATCTTGATGTTGCAGAAGCTGAATCAGTGAAGACTGCAATAAGACTCATGAATAAAGACTTGGAGTCTTTAAATCAAGAGGAAGATGAGGAAGACATTCCACAGGAAGTGCTTGAAGCACTAATAAATATGAAAGAGAAGGAAGAGGAAGATGAGAGAATGAGGAAAGAAGCAGATGATGCCATTAAGGCTACACTTGAAGCACTCAAAGCTAATTTGAATGTTGATGAACAAGAGTACACAATGACTGAAGAACCAGCGACGAGTGAACATGAAGAGCCTATGGTGACTGAGACTGAAGTACCTGAAACTGAACCTGTCAACAATCAAATGGAAACTAATCAAGAACAAGAGACTGGTCTGGGATTAAGAGAAGAACCTAAGAAGAATGAGGGACCAAAAACGCCATGGAATGTATATGTAAAATTCATCGCTCAATTGGTAATGGTCAGAATATATTATTAAATTCTTTTACATCCTGAAGAGTACAGACCAGAAACCGTGGTTGCTGCCAGAAAAGTTCAAGAAGAACAAAGACAAGAACAGAGGGAGAAAAGCCAGTTCTTGCTAACAGACACATCTGAACCAATCATAAATGAAGTTTGTGATAAAGATGACCATAAGTCATAAGAATCGAATACATCTGAATCTGTTGATAAAGAAATCATACTTAAAGGGCCAGAAATTGAAGTGACTCGATCGAACACTCCCACTCCATCTCAATCATCTTTGAAACGAAAGGATACAGCTGAAATTGAAACACCAAAGTCCAAGAGACAAAAATCCATGAAGGTGATGGTATACAAAAGAAGGTTGGACAAATTGGAAGAAAGAAGGATGGCTCAATCTGCAAGAAATGAAGAACCAATGATTGAGGCCCTCCACAATCTAGAAGAAACAATAGACTTAGAAGATGAAAATGAAGATGATGAATGGTCAAAAGATGTTGAAAAAAAAATGAAGATAGAGCTTAGTTGATAAGTCTTGAATATGATGTAAAGTATCTCCAAAGACTGTCAAAGGAAGCTATGGCCAAAGAAGCTGAAGGTTGGAGACAAAGAGAAACAAGAAGAGAATTTCTGAAAAAGGCTGGGTATAAGCCTGCATTTTTAAACTTACAATCGTTTGACTCCATTGTAAGTTGTACAAAAAGGCCCTGGTAGATGACATGGCAAGCATGGTTGAAAGTGTGAACAAAAGAAGAAAGGCAAATAATGACAAGGAATATGAATCCATGAAGGAGAAACATAAAGATATTGAATTCCTACAAATTTATGGATTTGAGTACAACTCCTTGATCAATCTTACTCTGGAATAATTGAAACAGAAAGTTCAAAAGGTTAAAGACTCCTACAAAAATCAAAAACTATCTGCTGATTGGGAAAGAGAAAAGAATATGAAGGAGCAAATGGAAAAGGAGATAGTGGAATCTGAGAAGAAAGAAGCTAAAGCAAAAGAATGGTTTCAAGACCCTCAGAGAGTCCAAATCTTAAAAGATCTAGTAATGGACAAGGGTGTGACTGAAGAGAAATTTAATAGAATGCCCCATGCTCAATTACTGGATATATACAAAAGAGAGCAGAGAATGAATATGGAAACTGAAAGGAAATTAGAAGAGGATAGAAGGAAAATGGATTAATTAGTTAGAGCTGAAATGATGGTTGCTCTACACAAGAAGGGCGTTGGTATGGGAAGATTAATTGCTCAAACTGATGAGACTATCAAGAGATGGTATGTAGAAGAGGGACTTGATAAGTTAAAGAAAACTCAACAAGAAAGCACTAGCCGAGCGCTATTAGATCTGAGAGTGTGAGACACGAGCAACCAAGAAATTTGAATTTGCCCACACATCTCTTCTTTGATAAAAGGTCAAAGACCTTGAGGGTTGTAACAGAAGACCAAGAGGAAACTCTCATCATCTTTAGAGATGACTTGAGAAATTTTACAAGAGAACAATTGAAAAAGATGGCTGATTTGACACTGCATGACAATCAAATCAGAAGTCAGCCATCTTGTAAACCAAGAAATGATCTTTCAAAATTTATAAAAGAACAAGCCGAAAGGGGATTACCATTCTTGCAACAGAAGAGAAGAGAGATACGAAGCCAGGTAGAGAAGGAGAAAAGAAACAAAAGGATTAATGAAGCGCATATCTTAGAACTTTCCCTCTTTGAGATAAAGAAAGGAAAGTCTCAAGTAGGCAGCTCACATGGTAAAAGGAAGACGTTAAAAGAGTGCTTAGTGTCACACCCCGACTAGCACAATGCGGAAGCATAAAACGGGAATGTAACAGACACCTCTGGTATCAACACATTGTTTATAAATAAACATTACAAACTAATTTACAATACATTACATTTCTTTGTTCTATCATTGTTTTACCGTCTAGGTGATACAACAAAACAAGTTCGTTAACTATACATCCTTACTACTATCGCCCTTGCTTCTATTCACATTGCATCAACCACACACCTCAGGCAAGTAACAGATCACCAAATCATTCCGATTTAGGTACACCTGAAAAGCAGTTTAAAACAGGTCAACTACTAGAGTTGGTGAGTTTTACGAGTTTCAAGAAATCAGTAACGAGTATTCACAAGTCAATACTTGTAATCATGAAATAAGTATGTATGTATGTAAATGATGTATGTGATGTAATTATGCTAAGCTACAGTGAAGCCTGGACTGTTCGTGCTGCGTGCCTCCATTTCCCACGCTCAATCAACCACTGTGGCCCCTTTCCACCCACAACATGCCCCGGTAGCTATGTCTAACACTACATAGCTGGTTCGTAAAAATATGGACATGTGCAAACGGGATAATGTCTCAGAAACCGTGCTGGCCCCGCTTTGCTTTGTCAAACCAATAGTACTATTCACAAGCCAAGGCTCGAAGTTAATCACTGTGTTAGTGGGGACTTTCATGTGTTAGCACTTAGATAATTCACATCATCACATGTTTCAGATAAGTATATAGATATAAGCAAACATGTTTTTCACCCTAAAAGTTTGTAAAACAGTTTAGAAGTGGGGTCATGAAACTCACGGTTTAGTCGATAATCAGTACTGTATCACCTCGTGTTTTGTTTGGTCTGCTATTAGTAGTTCCTATAATCAATATAATAATAATAATATTAATATTTTAACATTATTATAATCTCAAGACTAAACTGGGCTGTATAACTAATCTGGGTGTAGCTAGAACGCCCAGAATGTGGCAATAGGCTTAGGTTGTGATGTTGTTCAATGTCTAATACTTAAAACTGAACTTGGCTCAGATTCCCGTTTTCCCAGCTGGGCCAAGTTGTTCGTTTACGCGTTCAGAAAACAGTTATGGGAAAATAAGCTTGGGTAAATGTATTGGTTAACAAAATGATTAAGTTATAAATAAAGATCACCTATTAGGGTCCCGGGTTAGCCAAGGGGCCCGTTTCCGTTTATTCAGTTTGATTTGAGGAGAAACGCGCACAATCCACCTGGATTGTCCAGGTTTTTCATAGAAAAGTTCATTTTCACTTAATTATTCTAAAATATGATTTTTGATCATTCTTGGTGTTTTGATATTCCCGCAGGTTCGTTGGTCGCGAACTTGCCGGTTTTTATAAAAACTGAATTTGTTTAATATTCAAATTAGCATAATCATTAAATTATGAAAAATTAGTCACTTATCAATTAAAATATGTAGATTTCATTAAAAATATTTCTGGAATTTATTTACTGATTTATTAATTTATAAAAATTCATTTTATCAGCTATATATCGTCTGAAAATCGTCCGTTTGCCCCAAACAATTTACAAAAATTCCACAAAAATTCCTGAATGCTTAAATCATGTCCCAAATCAATTTGTATCAATTCCAGAAAGTAAAAAGTTGTGCAATATTCTTTTCGGCCCAAATTCGGCAATAAAAATTCACACGAACGCATATACACAATACACCTTTAAACTTCTCTAAACGATCCCAAAATTAATATGTGATCAAAATAAATCAAATATGAGTTTCCAGAAAAATTTCATAATTTTTGAAGTATTTTAGCTATTTTTCCCAAATAAACGTCCCAATTCGGTAATAAATTCGCCAAATATTCTCGGATGGTCAAAATATTACCAAATTTGAACAGGGACTTATTGACATGGTCCCAGATGTCCCTGAAAATTTTAATGCCTAAAAATATGCATATCACAACCTTAACCTAAATAGCTCGTAAGCGAGTGTTTCGGCATTACCTTAGCGGGTTTGGCTCGTTTTCGACTTTTCCATCAAGTTTTCAGGTTCTTGTGCTTCTAAGAAAGCTAGGTACAAGTCCTATATCACAAACCAAGCAATTTTTCATCAACATAACAGCCCTTAACTTAGGGTTTCGGCTAGTGCACAAAAACGAACTTTTGAACTGTAAAAATGTCGTTTCAACCCTTTCATCCGTGTTTATGGCCAAAAAAACTATTAAAACAGGTTCCTTACTATGTGTATGATCAAAAAATGTTTATGGACCATTTTTAGGATTTTTACACGGTTAGAAATGATTTTTAGTAACCAAGACATGTTTTTATGGTATTAATCAAGGTTAAACAAGTACAAAAGCTACTTATTTAAGCCTTTTACCTTAGGGTTTGAAGGTTTTCTGGGATTTCAGCTTGCAGCTGCTTGGACCTCAGTTTTTATAAACCAAAATGGATAAACAAGCTTCCAAAACAAGTTTTATAAAAAGAATGGGGGGTGGGAGTGGGCTGGCCGATCGGAACCCATGGGCCTCCCCCTTGGGCTGTTTTGGCCCAATAAACTGGTTTTTCAAGCCCAAATACGAAAAGCCCGGTCCAAATTTAGTTCGGGTTCGGTTTTTGGCGCGAAAAACTTATCGGGTGCGTTAAACAGCGCGAAAACGAGTGTTTTTCGGCTAGTTTTGTGTAAAATTATAAAAACATACTATATGTTTGTAAAAATCAAAAATATTTTCACAGATCGCTTAAAACATTTCAAATAAGTGTTTGGTAAGTCTTTTTCGGCTTAACGGATGATACAATGCTTGGTTTTTAACTATCTTTCGCGTTTAAATCTATAGCGGGTAGTTAAACGAGCATATTTTCGTTTAACTTGTTTGCTATCAAACTAAGGCCATATTTCTAATGTTTTAGCTTGTATTAAACGTATATCACTTATAGATGGCCCCCCGAGATATCTGGGTCATAACACTACCCGTTCGGTTAATCGTTCGTTTGTTACGCAAAAGGCGTTTATTTGCTTAATCGGTAAATACGTAGTGAGGTGTACCTTGTTTTTGCTCAAATGTCACATTCTCCCCCCATTAGAAAATTTCGTCCCCGAAATTTGATTATTCAACTTTGTCTTTGTTTGGAAACATGTGCGGGTATTTCTTTTTGAATTCAGATTTCCGCTCCCACGTGAATTCGGGTCCCCGTTGTGAATTCCACCGAACTTTTACTAGAGAAATTTTGTTGTGTCTTAATTGTTTTATTTTTCCCTCTAATATTTCCACCGGTTCTTCAACAAAATTCAGTTTTTCGTTTATTTTTAAGTCTTTTAATGTCACGATTTCGGTTTCATCGGTAAGACAGTTTTTCAGGTTCGAAACATGAAAGACATCGTTGTCACACCCTCAAAATCCACTAACGGAGTTTTACCGTCAGAGGGTGTGAACTAACAGGATTGGAATCATTAGTTATAATCAAACCATAAAACAAAGTTTCAAAACCATGAAAACGTTTACGAGTAATCAAATGCGGAAGCGTAAAACCATAGAAACCAATGTTGCGTCACGCAGGACGACTTAAAACCCAGTGATAACAGTTTAAAATAAGTATGCATAATTAAAAGTGTTTCAAGCAATGCATGTTCCTAAACCGCGCGCCCGCCTCGGCTACCTGAGAATAACATACTAAAAGTGTCAACACAAGGTTGGCGAATTCACAAGTTATATAAAAATAAAGCGTTTAGCGTTTGCGTTCAGCGTTTTGCGTTACAGCATTTTGCGTTACAGCGTTTTGCGTTACAGTGTTTTGCGTTACCAGATAGTGTTATGTCAATTATATATCTATAGGTAGCTTGCCTATAAAACAAGTATCACTAAGTGTTCGACACCGAAGCTGACTATTTATCATTTGCCTTGCCACCAGGTCATCCAGACCATGGTATGTGTTTAGCCAAGATTACACCCACTCGACCTCCAGTCGAGTTTAGCGTTGGGTGGGGTTTGTCAAACCAAGTAGTACTACTCAACAATGACTCGCTATTATCCAATATTAAACGGTTCGATGTGAATGAATGACTTTAGTTAACGCGTTTGCAACTTAGTCTTTAAAAGTGATATATAATCCATATTAACAAAATCTTAAATGCGTTTCGGAGTATATTATCTCCCCCAAGTGAAAAGCGTTTAAAAAGTTTAAAAAGGGAAAGTGAAACTCACTGTTTGCGAATTATTCCCAAAATAATTCACCAAGATGCGCGTCACCGAAAAACTCTCTCTAGCGTTCTAAAACAACAAAGAGATTTTTCTAAGTGTCGGAATATTATCGAGTCTCTAGACCCGGCACATAATACCTATGCACATAACATGTTTCGTGTTTCGTTTGTGAATCGTGTGTGACTCTAACCAATGTATTTGTGATACGTGACATGTGTAAGCAATTATATACATGTCATGTATTTATAAAGTACATCACTAGCAATTACTCCCCGTAAGGGCAATTTAGTCAACACATAACAATTATATAGCAATTATTCCCCACGAGGGCAATTTGGTCAAATTATGACAATCAATTAGCAATTATTCCCCGCAAGGGCAATTTGGTCAAAACATAACAATTATATAGCAAGTATCATGTTTCATGTATTTTTACAACATTCAGCAGCTAGTTTCACCGAGACAGAAATTCTACTTGAAAGATTGTACTATCTCACCGATCATAGCATCACAATTAATTTACCAAAAATCATCACAAAAGCATATATGTCTTAGGTTTCCAGAACATATTTTATTATATTTTTATTCCACATAGGTTTCTCACAATCATCAAATCATTACAGCAAACTCATAACAGTCATATTCATGCGCAACAGAATTTTATTTGAAATTCCCGATAAACGAAATATCCAATAAATGCAAGACCACTTGGGTTAGGTTCCTAACTCAATAAGTCAACTTCCAGAAGTGGAACCAACCCAATTGGTCTCGTAGTTCATGAGATATAACATTTACAAAACAACCTAACAGCAGGTCTAACAACTCAGCTTTGCACAACGTTTTTGTAAAATCATTAAAGTTAACCTTTACTTGTCCAAAAATTACAAGTTTGGACTTTATGAAAACTAGACTCAACAAAGTACCCTGTAGTGTTAACAACCTCAACCAATTTCCACATTAACATTTATTTACAGTCGTCTAAACATAACTTACAATCTGTCCAGTACCATCTTTGACCTTTAATCACAATTAAATCGTTTGACCAACCAAAACACCTCCAAATTTGGCAAGGTTGGACTTTCTGAAAACTAGACTCAGAGTAATACCTTGTAGACTCATAATTTGCTCAGTTTGCTTTTATATTCAACAAGTTACACATATTCAACAAGTTACACATCATTCAATCTTAACAATCACTGCTGTCAAAAACTCAGCAAGCCTAAACAATCATCTAACATGCATCCTAAGCATACGACATAACCCAAAACATGTAATACACATAATTAATCATAGAAAATCAGTAGCAACCCTCTAGGGTTTACAAACAATCAACAATTCATCAATCTTTCACCATTCAAAATCACATATGATCCTCAATATCAACAACCAATACATAATCAATCATAAGAACACTTAATATGATATTCAATAGTTAGGGTTTCATATTTATACCTTAAAACGCAGAAATAAACCAAGGGAAACGTGAGGGGTGCTTAGAACGAGTGTAGGATGCTCCGATTATGACGAACAATATCAAAACAAGGTGATATGTGGGTGTGTGTGAGCTGCCGATCGCAAAGATGAGGGGTAAAGGGGCTGCCGGTCGCGATCGGGGTAGAGGAAAAGGAAAAGAAAAGTGAGTTAGGGTTTATGTTTAGTATTATTTATAATAATATTATGTTACACTCAAGTCCCTCAACTTTCGATTGTTGCTTTTCTAGCTTAACTAACTAGTTCTAGTACATTGAGTTAACGTTTATAACGATGTTATCACATAACACATAAGTCTAACACATAATTATCACGTAATTATTGTTTTGACGTTTTTCGTTTATTCAACAATCATTTGCGTCAACTCGTTTGAGTTTCGGTGCAATTCCCGAAAGACTACACATGTAGTAAGTGTTAAGCGTCATTTAAACCATAGTTTAAATGTAATGAAGTGTGAGTTATAGATTCAATGATCTTATGTTTGAATTGACGGAGTTGAGTTAACGGAGTTAACCTGAAATTGACGATTGTCACATCATTCCCATGTTAAAGAATTTTCGTCCCGAAAATTTGAGTCAAGTCGTGATGAGTGTCTGAAAAAGTAAGAAAAATTTTCAGTTTGTCATATCATCCCCTAGTAGAAAGAAATTTCGTCCCGAAATTTAATTCATACCTCCGGTTATTTCTGACGGTTTGCCGGGTTTCGCGGTTTTCTGTGTTTAGTCAGCCCTTCAAAAAGGTGAGGATACTTTTTCATCATTTGATCCTCGCGTTCCCACGTGAACTCCGGTCCACGTCTCGAGTTCCAACGAACCTTAACGATTGGAATTTTGCTGTGCTTGAGCGTTTTGGTTTCCCAATCCAAAACCTCGACTGGTTCCTCAATGAAACGTAACTGTTCATCAACTTGCAGTTCCTCCAAAGGGACTACTTGGGTTTCATCAGATAGGCATTTCTTCAAATTGGATACGTGGAATACATTGTGTACGCCACTGAGTTCCGTTGGTAGGTCCAGTCGGTACGCCACCGGACCAATGCGCTCAGTTATCTGGTAAGGACCAACGTATCGTGGGTTGAGTTTGTTTCGCTTACCAAAGCGAACCACACCTTTCCAAGGTGAGACTTTATGTAACACTTGGTCATTCACTTGAAATTCGAGAGGCTTTCGGCGCTTGTCGGCGTAACTCTTTTGGCGATATCGTGCTGCTGCCATACGATTTCGGATTTGAACAGTCTTTTCCGAAGTTTCGAGTACCAGTTCTGGACCAGTGATTTGGCTGTCACCCACCTCTGCCCAGCAGAGTGGTGATCGACACTTCCGTCCGTACAGCGCTTCAAACCGCGCTGCTTTAATATTTGCGTGGTAGCTATTATTATATGAAAACTCCACCAAAGGTAAGTGAGGTTCCCAACTTTTTCCAAAATCCAATACGCATGCACGCAACATATCCTCCAGGGTCTGAATAGTTCGTTCACTTTGCCCATCCGTCTGAGGATGGTATGCTATGCTCATATCAAGACGGGTGCCTAGTGCGCTTTGCAGCGACTTCCAAAAGTGCGAAGTGAAACGAGAATCTCGATCAGAAATGATTGAGACAAGCACTCCGTGCCTAGACACCACTTCTTTCATGTAAACACGAGTCAGTCTTTCCATTTTGTCCGATTCTTTAATCGCTAAGAAGTGTGCAGACTTAGTCAACCGGTCAACGATCACCCAGATGGTATCGCATCTCAACGATCACCCAGATGTTAAAGAATTTTCATCCCGAAAATTTGAGTCGAGTCGTGATGAGTGTCTGAAAAAGTAAGAAAAATTTTCAGTTTGTCATATCATCCCCTAGTAGAAAGAAATTTCGTCCCGAAATTTAATTCATACCTCCGGTGATTTCTGACGGTTTGCCGGGTTTCGCGGTTTTCTGTGTTTAGTCAGCCCTTCAAAAAGGTGAGGATACTTTTTCATCATTTGATCCTCGCGTTCCCACGTGAACTCCGGTCCACGTCTCGAGTTCCAACGAACCTTAACGATTGGAATTTTGCTGTGCTTGAGCGTTTTGGTTTCCCAATCCAAAACCTCGACTGGTTCCTCAATGAAACGTAACTGTTCATCAACTTGCAGTTCCTCCAAAGGGACTACTTGGGTTTCATCAGATAGGCATTTCTTCAAATTGGATACGTGGAATACATTGTGTACGCCACTGAGTTCCGTTGGTAGGTCCAGTCGGTACGCCACCGGACCAATGCGCTCAGTTATCCGGTAAGGACCAACGTATCGTGGGTTGAGTTTGTTTCGCTTACCAAAGCGAACCACACCTTTCCAAGGTGAGACTTTAAGTAACACTTGGTCATTCACTTGAAATTCGAGAGGCTTTCGGCGCTTGTCGGCGTAACTCTTTTGGCGATCTCGTGCTGCTGCCATGCGATTTCGAATTTGAACAGTCTTTTCCGAAGTTTCGAGTACCAGTTCTGGACCAGTGATTTGGCTGTCACCCACCTCTGCCCAGCAGAGTGGTGATCGACACTTCCGTCCGTACAGCGCTTCAAACCGCGCTGCTTTAATACTTGCGTGGTAGCTGTTATTATATGAAAACTCCACCAAAGGTAAGTGAGGTTCCCAACTTTTTCCGAAATCCAATACGCATGCACGCAATATATCCTCCAGGGTCTGAATAGTTCGTTCACTTTGCCCATCCGTCTGAGGATGGTATGCTGTGCTCATATCAAGACGGGTGCCTAGTGCGCTTTGCAGCGACTTCCAAAAGTGCGAAGTGAAACGAGAATCTCGATCAGAAATGATTGAGACAAGCACTCCGTGCCTAGACACCACTTCTTTCATGTAAACACGAGTCAGTCTTTCCATTTTGTCCGATTCTTTAATAGCTAAGATGTGTGCAGACTTAGTCAACTGGTCAACGATCACCCAGATGGTATCGCATCCCGTCGGTGTCTTAGGTAAACCCGTGATAAAATCCATTGAGATGTGTTCCCATTTCCACATTGGGAGTTCCGGTTGTTGCAGTAGACCAGATGTTTTCTGGTATTCTACTTTGACTCGGGCACAAGTCAAGCATTTGCTCACCTAGGTGGCAATGTCGGCTTTCATGTTCGGCCACCAGTAAAGTGCCTTTAAATCATGATACATTTTATCTGAGCCAGGGTGGATAGAATATCGGGACTTGTGTGCTTCGTCCATCACCAGAGTTCTCAACTCTCCGTACCGTGGAACCCAAATCCGGTTCTCAAAATATCGGACCCCGTACGATCTGGTTTCAAGTTGCTTGTTCATGCCCCGCATGAGTTCCGATGGAAGATTATCATCTTTCAAAGCTTTGAGTTGCGCCTCGCGAATCTGGTCAGGTAAGTTGGCATGAATCGTGAGTTTCAATGCTCGCACTCGTCTGGGTTTATCTGTTTCTTTCCTGCTGAGGGCGTCGGCCACTACATTGGCCTTACCAGGGTGGTACTTGATGGCGCAATCATAATCCTTAAGCAGCTCGACCCAGCGACGCTGTCGCATGTTCAGCTCCTTCTGATCATAGATATGTTGGAGACTCTTGTGGTCGGTGTAAATGGTAAACTTGGTACCGTACAAGTAATGCCTCCATATCTTAAGGGCAAACACCACAGCTCCGAGTTCCAAATCATGGGTCGTGTAGTTCTTCTCATGAACCTGTAGTTGTCGAGAGGCGTAAGCTATAACCTTCTCGAGTTGCATCAGCACACAACCGAGACCTTGTATCGATGCGTCACAGTGTACCTCGAAATTTTCCGTTCCCTCGTGCAGGGATAGAATAGGGGCGCTACAGAGTTTGGTTTTCAACAATTGAAAAGTGGATTCTTGCGCGTCAACCCAATTGTACTTAGTGCCTTTGTGAGTCAAAGCGGTGAGGGGTTGAGCAATCTTTGAAAATCCCTCGATGAAACGTCGGTTATAGCCGGTCAGTCCTAGGAATTGCCGCACCTCAGTCGGAGTCTTAGGTACTTCCCAGTTTTTGATGGCCTCTACCTTACCGGGATCGACATGGATACCATTCTCGTTGATCACATGTCCTAAAAAGTGAACCTCGCGAAGCCAAAACTCTCATTTCGAGAGTTTAGCATACAGTTGTTCTTTCTTCAATAACTCCAGAATTACCCTTAAGTGTTCTTCATGGTCAGCTTCGTTCTTGGAGTAGACGAGAATATCATCAATGAAAACAATCACAAACTTGTCGAGGTACGCCTTGCATACTCGATTCATGAGATCCATAAATACGGCTGGTGCGTTGGTTTGTCCAAAAGGCATAACCAAAAACACGTAGTGACCATACCGTGTTCTGAATGCCGTCTTTGAGATATCTTCTTCGCGCACTCTTAGTTGTTGATAACCAGATCGCAGATCGATCTTCGAGTAGTAACTCGATCCTTGAAGCTGGTCAAACAAATCATCAATTCGGGGTAAAGGATAACGGTTCTTGACCGTTACATTGTTCAACTCCCGGTAGTCGATACACATGCGGAAAGTCCCGTCCTTCTTTCGGACAAACAAGACAGGGGCTCCCCATGGCGATGAGCTAGGTCGGATAAAACCCTTATCCAACAAATCTTGCAACTGAGTGGACAACTCTTGAAGCTCCGCCGGTGCGAGCCGATACGGGGCTCGTGCTATGGGTGCTGCACCGGGTGTCAACTCGATTTGGAATTCGACTTGTCGTGTAGGAGGGAGTCCAGGCAAATCCTCCGGGAAAACTTCCGGAAAATCTCGCACAATTGGTATATCTTCAATTCGCTTCTCCTCCGCGGGTTTCTCAACAATCTGCGCCAAAATTGCCGGATGACCATTTCGTAGGTACTTCTGCGCCTTCATGAGGGTAATGACGCTGGTGGTCATGCCGCTTCTCTCACCTCGGACCGAAATGATCTTGCCGGAAGGGGTAGTAATATGGACTATCTTGTCGTGACATATAAACTCCACTCGGTTCTCGGATAACCAGTCCATGCCGACCACGACATCGAAACTACTAAGCGTAAAAGGAATAAGGTCGATATCAAAGACATGACCTGACAGTTTTAACTTACATCCCGCAAGTACATGAGTCGTTACTATAGTCTTACCGTCAGCTAATTCAACGGGAAACTTAGCATCTAACGGAGTTGGAGTTAAGTCTAAGAGTTGGCTAAAGGCTTTCGACACAAAACTCCTATCAGCTCCAGTGTCAAACAATACAGAAGCAAAACAATCGTTCACAGGGAACTTACCAGTCACTACGTACGAATCATTGCGGGCTTGACCCGACCCAATTACAAAAGCTCTCCCTTTGCCATTGCTTCCACCATTACTGCCATTTCCATTACCTCCATTGTTGTCGTTATGTTTCAGCTTGGGACAATCTTTCCTGAAATGACCTTCCTGCCCACATTCGAAACATCCCTTCGTCGTCATAGGTGGTTTAGGAGCACCCTTTGCCGCAAGGTCTCCTCTACATTCCTTCACCTGGTGACCCATCTTTCCGCATCTCTGACATTTGACACGGTCACACGGGCCAACATGATGATAGTTGCACCTATTGCACTTCGGATATTTCCCAGCATATCCGCTCGAACCCTGCCCGCTACCGTTGTTATTGTTGTTGTGGTTCTGATTGTTAAAGCTCCGAGTGAATTCGGGCTTACGGTAGGATTGTTGCTGTGGGAGGTTCGAGGACGAGGATCTGGTGTTGTCAAACTTCCTCTTTCCGTTGCTCGAGTTGCTGTTGCTGTTGTTGTCATTGCTCGGGTTGTCACGGGCTTTAGTGGTTGAACCCCTAGGTGGTAGCGCACCTTGGGTCACTGCTTGATCCGTCAGTTTGTGAGCTAAACGGATCGCTTGTTGAATCGTGGCTGGTCTGGAAGACGTCACCATGCCCTGAATTTGCGGTGCTAACCTATCGATATACATTTCAATCCTCTTACTCGGCGGATCTACCATCCGCGGACACATCACCGCTAACTCGTGAGAACGAGTAGTGTAGGCTTCGATTTCTGAGCCCACCATCTTCAGTGACCAAAATTCTGACTCTAACTTCGAAATCTCTTCTCTCGGACAGTACTCCTCTCGCATCATGTTTTTGAACTCCTCCCAGTTCATCGCGTTAGCCAGTTCCAATCCAAGGATCTGTGCGTTCGAATTCCACCAAGTGAGGGCAGAATCCTCAAGTGTTCCAGCAGCGAATTTGACCCTACTGGTAGGGGGACAATTACACATCTCAAATGCCGACTCGGCCTTCTCAGCCCAACGCAGGAAGCCTATAGCTCCCTCAGTGCCCTTAAACGTACTGGGCTTGAAGTCAAGGTAATTCTTGAAAGTGCAAGTTCCAATTTGGACCTCCAGCTTGATTCTGAACGTGTGCGGCTAGAGCGGCCGCCGCATGGTCGTTCAGCAGAGTTTGGAGTTCAGCTGCAGTCAAGTTGATGTTACCACGTCCGTGTCCAGCGTTTCTTCCAGCCATTTCCTAGAATCACAGTATAAAATGTTAAACATGAATTTTTCTTTCATATACAACACACCATACATGTAATAAAAAGATAGGTAAGAAAGAATTAAGAAATGACATCACATCACAACCATATATTAATCTAATTAATAATTCATGATTAAAACCATTGTATTCGCTACAAAGTATTTCCAATCAATCCTTAAAATCATAGAAAATAATAGTTCGGATGGAGACAACCCCTCCATCTAAGTGTCATCATCACTAGATGTCATCATCTGAGGACACCTCTGAGTGTGCCTCCTTCTCAGCCGGTTCTTCCTCCGGTTCTTCTTTAGGTTCCTCCTCGGGATCTTCCTCGGGCTCCTCTTCGGGATCTTCTTCAGGTTCCTCTTCAGGCTCTGCCTCAGGCTCGGCCTCAGGCTCTGCCTCAGGTTCTGCTGCGTTCTGAGAAATTTGCATTTGTAACACATCGCAACGCTCTAAAGCCATCTCGGTTCGGGTCCTTGCTACTTGGAGTTGCTCTTGCAAGTCTATCATCTCGACTTGCATCTTTCTCATAATCTTCACCTGTTGATCACTAGCTTCTTGCATTTCCTTCATTGCCGCTGCCATGCGGGCAATCTCCTCCTTAGTCTCGGTTCCGTCTTTTAACAGTCCGGAAACGTTGGCTCTCGTATAGCGCATGTAACCCACGTCACGCTCCAAACATGAAACAACAGCTGCGAGAACTCGCTCTACAGGTTCGGTTATGGGTGGTAGGGTGTTGGGATAAGCAGGATGGTTCGGGTGAGGTAACGGGGGAACTTGTTCGTGATAGACCATACGTCTGATCATGTTAGGGTACCAATCCCAGCTAACGTCGTTTTCGTATATGCCTCTGGATAGGCGGTACCTCTTCGGTGCGGGAGCTTCGAGTTCCGGGACTACTCGGGGCGGCGATGCGGTAGGTAACTGCGGTTCCTTCACGTGAGCATGAGTCATCGAATCAGATGATGATGAGGGTGGCGTCGACATCCCTACAGGTAAGCCGTGTATGCGCGCGTATGAGTGAAAGAGGTAAAGAGATAAGACTACAAGACTACACAAACCTATGCAGTGCGTATCATTATAACTAATGGGTCATCGCAGTTATAGTCTAGTATGCATGCAGCTTCTAGTTCGCTATAACCAATGGCTCTGATACCAATCTGTCACACCCTCAAAATCCACTAACGGAGTTTTACCGTCAGAGGGTGTGAACTAACAGGATCGGAATCATTAGTTATAATCAAACCATAAAACAAAGTTTCAAAACCATGAAAACGTTTACGAGTAATCAAATGTGGAAGCGTAAAACCATAGAAACCAATGTTGCGTGACGCAGGACGACTTAAAACCCAGTGATAACAGTTTAAAATAAGTATGCATAATTAAAAGTGTTTCAAGCAATGCATGTTCCTAAACCGCGCGCCCGCCTCGGCTACTTGAGAATAACATACTAAAAGTGTCAACACAAGGTTGGTGAGTTCACAAGTTATATAAAAATAAAGCGTTTAGCGTTTGCGTTCAGCGTTTTGCGTTACAGCGTTTTGCGTTACAGCGATTTGCATTACCAGATAGTGTTATGTCAATTATATATCTATTGGTAGCTAGCCTATAAAACAAGTATCACTAAGTGTTCGACACCGAAGCTGACTGTTTATCATTTGCCTTGCCACCAGGTCATCCAGACCATGGTATGTGTTTAGCCATGATTACACCCACTCGACCTCCAGTCGAGTTTAGCGTTGGGTGGGGTTTGTCAAACCCAGTAGTACTACTCAACAATGACTCGCTATTATCCAATATTAAACGGTTCGATGTGAATGAAGGACTTTAGTTAACGCGTTTGCCACTTAGTCTTTACAAGTGATATATAATCTATATTAACAAAATCTTAAATGCGTTTCGGAGTATGTTATCTCCCCCAAGTGAAAAGCGTTTAAAAAGTTTAAAAGGGGAAAGTGAAACTCACTGTTTACGAAGTATTCCCAAAATAATTCCCCAAGATGCGCGTCACAGAAAAACTCTCTCTAGCGTTCTAAAACAACAAAGAGATTTTTCTAAGTGTCGGAATATTATCGAGTCTCTAGACCCGGCACATAATACCTATGCACATAACATGTTTCGTGTTTCGTTTGTGAATCGTGTGTGACTCTAACCAATGTATTTGTGATACGTTACATGTGTAAGCAATTATATACATGTCATGTATTTATAAAGTACATCACTAGCAATTACTCCCCGTAAGGGCAATTTGGTCAACACATAACAATTATATAGCAATTATTCCACACGATGGCAATTTGGTCAAATTATGACAATCAATTAGCAATTACTCTCCGCAAGGGCAATTTGGTCAAAACATAACAATTATATAGCAAGTATCATGTTTCATGTATTTTTACAACATTCAGCAGCTAGTTTCACCGAGACAGAAATTCTACTTGAAAGATTGTACTATCTCACCGATCATAGCATCACAATTAATTTACCAAAAATCATCACAAAAGCATATATGTCTTAGGTTTCCAGAAAATATTTTATTATATTTTTATTCCACATAGGTTTCTCACAATCATCAAATCATTACAGCAAACTCATAACAGTCAAATTCATGCGCAACAGAATGTTATTTGTAATTCCCGTTAAACGAAAAATCCAATAAATGCAAGACCACTTGGGTTAGGTTCCTAACTCAATAAGTCAACTTTCAGAAGTGGAACCAACCCAATTGGTCTCGTAGTTCATGAGATATAACATTTACAAAACAACCTAACAGCAGGTCTAACAACTCAGCTTTGCACAACGTTTTTGTAAAATCATAAAAGTTAACCTTTTCTTGTCCAAAAATTACAAGTTTGGACTTTATGAAAACTAGACTCAACAAAGTACCCTTTAGTGTTAACAACCTCAACCAATTTCCACATTAACATTTATTTGCAGTCGTCTAAACATAACTTACAATCTGTCCAGTACCAGCTTTGACCTTTAATCACAATTAAATCGTTTGAACAACCAAAACACCTCCAAATTTGGCGTGGTTGGACTTTCTGAAAACTAGACTCAGAGTACTACCTTGTAGACTCTTAATTTGCTCAGTTTCCTTTTATATTCAACAAGTTACACATCATTCAATCTTAACAATCACTGCTGTCAAAAACTCAGCAAGCCTAAACAATCATCTAACATGCATCATAAGCATACGACATAACCCAAAACATGTAATACACATAATTAATCATAGAAAATCAGTAGCAACCCTCTAGGGATTACAAACAATCAACGATTCATCAATCTTTCACCGTTCAAAATCACATATGATCCTCAATATCAACAACCAATACATAATCAATCATAAGAACACTTAATATGATATTCAATAGTTAGGGTTTCATATTTATACCTTAAAACGCAGAAATAAACCAAGGGAAACGTGAGGGGTGCTTAGAAACGAGTGTAGGATGCTCCGATTATGACGAACAATATCAAAACGAGGTGATATGTGGGTGTGTGTGAGCTGCCGATCGCAAAGATGAGGGGTAAAGGGGCTGCCGGTCGCGATCACGGTAGAGGAAAAGGAAAAGAAAAGTGAGTTAGGGTTTATGTTTAGTATTATTTATAATAATAATATGTTACACTCAAGTCCCTCAACTTTCGATTGTTGCTTTTCTAGCTTAACTAACTAGTTCTAGTACATTGAGTTAACGTTTATAACGATGTTATCACATAACACATAAGTCTAACACATAATTATCACATAATTATTGTTTCGACGTTTTTCGTTTATTCACCAATCATTTACGTCAACTCGTTTGCGTTTCGGTGCAATTCCCGAAAGACTACACATGTAGTAAGTGTTAAGCGTCATTTAAACCCTAGTTTAAATGTAATGAAGTGTGCGTTATAGATTCAATGATCTTAAGTTTGAATTGACGGAGTTGAGTTAACGGAGTTAACCTGAAATTGACGATTGTCACAATCGTGAATAGAACTCAACTCCACAGAAAGTTTCAGTCGGTAAGCTACCGGACCTATCTTAGAAATGACTTCATATGGTCCAATGTATGGCGGAGCTAGTTTACCGTTTTTTCCGAATCGAATGACGCCTTTCCACGGGGATACTTTCAGAAAAACTTTGTCGCCTATTTCAAATGATAACGGCTTTCTACGAACATCAGCGTAGCTTTTCTGTCGATCTCGGGCGATTTTCAATTTGCTTGTGATCTTACGGATTTTGTCAGTGGTTTCTTGCATCAAGTCAGATCGTGTAATTTGAGTATCTCCAACCCCAGTCTAGCACAAGGGTGATCTACATTTCCGTCCGTACAGCGCTTCATACGGTGCCGCTTGAATGCTACTGTGATAGCTATTGTTGTACGAAATTCAACTAGTGGAAGATGTTGATCCCAATTCCCACCGAAGTCTAGTACACAAGCGCGAAGTAAATCTTCTAAGGTTTGAATGGTTCGCTCAGATTGACCATCAGTTTGGGGATGGTAGGCGGTACTTAGGTCAATTCGGGTTCCCAAAGCTTCTTGTACGGCTTGCCAAAAACGAGAGGTGAAATGGCTATCACGATCAGAGATGATCGAAACAGGTACGCCGTGTCGGGATACGACTTCATTGATGTAGATGTGAGCAAGTTTTTCGGTTGTGTAAGTGGTTTGGATTGGAAGGAAGTGTGTGGACTTGGTTAGTCGATCAACTATCACATATATTGCATCATTTCCTCGAGAAGTTTTTGGGAGGTGTGTTACAAAATCCATGGTAATTTGTTCTCATTTCCATTGTGGTATTTCCAGTTGGTGCAACATTCCCGAACGCTTTTGATATTCAGCTTTAACCCTCGCACAGGTTAAACATTTACTGACATACGTGGCTATATCCTTCTTCATACCGGGCCACCAATAATACTCCTTCAAGTCCTTATACATCTTATCTGTTCCAGGGTGAATGGAGTATTTGGACTTATGGGCTTCGTCCATGATCAAGTCATGCAGATTACTGAAAGTGGGAATCCAAACTCGATTTTTGTAGTATAGAATTTCGTCAGTTCTTTCTTCAAAGTTTTGTTCGCTCCCATGCAAGTTTTCATCTTCCAAGTGATCTCCTTTCAGAGCTTAGTTTTGAGCAATATGAATTTGCTTGGTGAGACTGGTTTTGACGATCATTCCAAGTGCTCGGACCCGTAGTGGTTTGATCCTGTCTTTTCTACTCAAAGCATCTGCCACTATATTAGCCTTGCCCGGGTGGTATCGAATCTCACAGTCATAATCGTTCAACAGTTCTACCCATCTCCTTTGCCTCATGTTTAGCTTTTTCTGGTCAAAAATATGCTGTAGGCTTTTGTGATCGGTGTATACTATACACTTGGTGCCATACAAATAGTGCCTCCAGATCTTGAGCGCAAAAATAACCGCGCCCAGTTCCAAATCATGGGTGGTATAATTCTTCTCGTGCACCTTTAATTGTCGAGAAACGTATGCCATGACTTTATTTCTTTGCATAAGTACACATCCCAACCCTTTCCGGGACGCGTCGCAATAAACAACCAGATCATCAGTTCCCTCTGGAAGACTTAGTATTGGGGCTTGGCATAATTTCTGTTTCAGCAATTGAAAAGCCGCTTCTTGTTCTTCTCCCCAAACATAAGGACGGTCTTTTTGAGTCAAAAGAGTTAAAGGTTGGGCTATGCTGGAAAAATTAGCAATAAAGCACCGATAATACCTAGCTAAACCTAAAAATTGGCGGATCTCTTTCGGTGACTTTGGGGCTTGCCAATTTTTGATGGCTTCAATCTTGCTCGTGCCTACATGGATACCGTGTCGGTTAACAACATGCCCTAGAAATTGCACCTCTTGTAGCCAGAATTCACATTTCGACAGCTTGGCATACAACTTTTCCTGCCTCAACAGCTCCAAAATAGTTCGTAAAGGCTGCTCGTGTTCCTCCTTGGTTTTCGAATATATCAAAATGTCATCAATAAACACGATAACGAATTTGTCGAGGTACGGTTTACAAACTCGATTCATAAGGTCCATGAAAACTGCGGGAGCATTAATCAGTCCGAACGGCATAACTAAGAATTCGTAGTGGCCATAACGAGTTTGGAACGCCGTTTTAGACATGTCTTCCTCTTGAATTTTAACTTGATGGTAACCGGACCGAAGGTCAATTTTCGAGAAATAGTTTGCCCCTTGAAGTTGGTCAAACAAATCATCTATTCGTGGAAGAGGGTATCGGTTCTTGATGGTAACTTTGTTTAATTCCCGGTAATCGACGCACATTCTAAAACTTACATCTTTCTTCTTTACAAACAATACCGGTGCTCCCCAAGGAGAATAACTAGGACAAATGAAACGCTTATCCAACAACTCCTGTAACTGGTTAGATAATTCTTGCATTTCAGAAGGTGCCAATCGGTAAGGTACCTTAACAATAGGGGCTGATCCTGGAATTAAGTCTATGCGGAATTCAACCTGTCGGTTCGGTGGTAATCCGGGTAAATCGTCAGGAAAGAAATCGAAGTATTCACGTACAACGGGAATTTCTTCTATGCGTTTCTCATCAGGATTCTTTATAGTCACGTTTGCCAAGAATGCCATACAACCTTGGCGTAAACATTTCAACACTTTGAGATGAGACACAAGAGGTAAAATCGAACCAGACTTCTCTCCTTGTACCATAATCATTTCACCATTTGGAAGTGGAATTTTAACCGTCTTGTTGTTACACACAATCTCCGCCTTATACTTGGTTAACCAGTCCATACCGACAATAACATCAAAACTTCCTAATTCTACCGGGAGTAGGTCAATAAGGAATGGGTGGTCATTAAGAATAATGGAACAGTCTTGGACTATTTGGTTGACAGTTATAGAGTTACCGTTAGCGAGTTCTATAGTATAAGGATTTGTTAGTTCACTAACTGGCATGTTACCCAGGGATACAAAACTAGAGGAAACAAAGCTTCTATCGGCACAAGTATCAAATAATACAGAAGCATATTGATCAGAAACAACAAATGTACTTGTTACTACGTTCGGGTCTTGTCGTGCTTCTCCAGACCTGATAACGAACGCTCGTCCCCGAGACGCACTTGAAGTCGATGCTTGGTTTCGACCGGTGACTGCTCCTCGATTCAGCTTGGGGCAGTCCCTTCTAAAGTGTTCCGTGCTCCCACATTCAAAACAAGAACGGCGATTCACTACAGTTGAGTTTTGCTGAGCTGGTTGCTGACGAATTGGTTGTGGTCTCGATAGTTGGGGACGACGAGGTTGAGTTGTCTGAGCTGGTCGGTTAACAATCTCCATACCGATTCGGCAATTGGGACCACCATTGTGTCTAGTCCTTCCACACCTTTGACACATTATCGGTCTACACTCACACACATGATGAAAACTACATTTATCACATTTAGGCCACGGCCCCTTGTACTTGTCCCGTTTCACCTCAGAACTACTGATGACATAATTTTGTATTGTTGGGCGTGCACGTTTATTTGCTGGCCTTCCTTGTGATCTTGATCCATAATTGGTTCGCTTCATACCTGATGATTCCCCGGCCATTCTCAACACTCCACTTCTTACCAAGTCAAAAGTCACAATGCCGGCTTGAGTCACGGCATTCTCGAACAAAGTGTGACCCACGGAATTCCCCAAACTCCTCACTTCCGGGGCTAAACCCAAATATAACGTTCAACTCGTTTATCCTCAGGAGTTACTAACCATGGTACTAAGCGAGCCAATTCATTGAAGCGGTTCCTATATCCCAAATGATCCGCTCCTTTCATCTCCAAACTCCAAAGTTCGTGTTCTAATCTTTGTATTTCGTTCTTTGGGCAGAAATGTTCCAGCATCAGTGTTCTGAGTTCAGCCCATGTCTTGCGATTCACTGTATCTTGACCTTTTATCTGTACCGTAGTGTTCCACCACATCAATGCGTGATAAGTAAATGTAGAGGCAACATACTTGACAATGTTTTCAGGTGGACAATTGCTGATATTGAGGACATATTCAGTTTTCTCGATCCACTTGATTAACTCGTTTGGCCCTTCAGTGCCCTTGAAATCAATCGGTTTGCAGGCCATAAAGTTTTTGATCGAATATTCCTTTCGAGGGGGATTAGAGTTGTTATTGTTATTGTTTGGGTTCGGTGGGGGATTATTGTTGTTAACATTATTTGCATCAGGTGGGGGATTATTATTTGTAACTGTTTCAGTGCTGGTTGGGGGAGCATTATTGATTTGTTGCTGGTTTGTTTGTATATTGGCATTTACCCCGGCAGTTACTTGTGTTACGATAAGTGGGATTACTGCCTGCATTTGCCGAGCAATCATCTCGGCTATTTCTGCCTCAGTCATAGGGTTTGCTTTCTTTGGGGCCATTCTATAATGATAAACAAATATAAGCCAATTAGTACTAATTCCAGTCTACGGCACTGTGTAATAATAATCACAATGTTGTACAGGTAAATCAGATAACATACTGACATTTCACAAATTGTTCTGTACAATAATAATAAAAGGTACATAGACTTAGCCTGATAAATGCCAGTGCTTGCATGTACATATCAAAATCTGTCACTAAGTGACGGTTAGACTTAACCCTGTAAGGGTCAGTGCTTGTAATAATGTACAAAATTGTGCTCCACGTTAACGTAACATACTACTATATTCATACATGGAGTATCAAAAGATCACGTGCACATATTTGTAATATTCCGTATCTATCCATACAGACGATAGGCTAGCCATAGACATAAAAATAACAGCACCGTAATCACCCAGTAACAGTTCCACAATCGAACTGTCACCCTATCCAAACACCAGTGGTGGTAGGCATCTTCCTGTTGCAAGTTCAGTACTATCTGATGTAATGTCGATAAGTACTGAGTCATGTCCCTCCTCTCCTAGTTAATGTTAGCTATGGCTATCGAGTGGTCTATCACACGGTCAGTCAGGAAAGCCATCCAAGAGTTATTTCCTGCGTTTGGGAGGTCAGGGCGAGGGGTAGGTATACTCAATGAACGGGAAGATGAAGTATCTACCCTAGGGCGTGAAGGTCCTCCCCGGTCGTGGGTAGATCTAAATGGAATCGAGGTAGGGTCAATCGGGGTTACCCGAATACGAGCAGTCTGTCGGACTCGTGCAGTAGCTGAAGTCGTCGGCGACAGGTGTATAGGTGGAGTGGGTAATCTGGCTACTCTAGCAAGTGAACGATACTGACTGTTAACTTCGTCTTGATCCCTGTGTGGTGACATGGGTGGATAACTATCACATCTGTAACCGGATAGATCAGGCACATTCCTGGGTAGCTCTCTACAGATAACTTCTTCTTCCACATCTTCCTCTTCCTCCTCCAGTTCCTCTTCAGGATCCTCCTCTTCTGGATCCTCCTCTGATTATTCCTCGGGATCCTCCTCTACAGAGATTACCGGTTCTTCTTTCGGTACGTAGTCGTAATTCCTTGACATGACTCTGCACAAAGGTTAGTTATAAGAATAATAACTATTGCTAGCACTAACTATTGTTCAAAAGATTAATTAATTAAACCAAATTTAATATTAATTATATTATAAAATATTAGTTTTATTAAAAAATTTTAATTATTATTATTTAAATCATTATTGAATATAAATGAATATAATATTCATAGTAAAATTTACTGTCATCAACAGTATCGTACGTACACGTATTCATACACCTTGTTCCACATAAGCACGTATGAGTGTTACATATATATATACTTTCACATTACCTTTTATACACATATGTTGCCACTTTTACCTAACCACACGTTTCGCGACTTCTCCCCGAATTCCGTCGTACAAGCAAGTCTGTTATTATGTTCCGGACCACAATAACTCACTTGCCCTACAAGTTCATCCCGACATCCATCAGTATATAAGATTAATTTATTAATTAATTATTTCCCAGAGTTAATCGAGCCTACGGTTATATTTTAGGTACCCTAAGGGATAACCAAAAATATGGACATGTATTCATACACCTTCTATTCACATTGCATCAACCACACACCTCAGGCAAGTAACAGATCACCAAATCATTCTGATTTAGGTACACCTGAAAAGCAGTTTAAAACGGGTCAACTACTAGAGTTGGTGAGTTTCACGAGTTTCAAGAAATCATTAATGAGTATTCACAAGTCAATACTTGTAATCATGAAATAAGTATGTATGTATGTAAATGATGTATGTGATGTAATTATGCTAAGCTACAGTGAAGCCTGGACTGTTCGTGCTGCGTGCCTCCATTTCCCACGTTCAATCAACCACTGTGGCCCTTTTCCGCCCACAACATGCCCCGGTAGCTATGTCTAACACTACATAGCTGGTTCGTAAAAATATGGACATGTGCAAAGGGGATAATGTCTCAGCAACCGTGCTGGCCCCGCTTGGCTTTGTCAAACCAACAGTACTATTCACAAGCCACCGGCTCGAAGTTAATCATTGTGTTAGTGGGGACTTTCATGTGTTTTCACATCATCACATGTTTCAGATAAGTATATAGATATAAGCAAACATGCTTTTCACCCTAAAAGTTCGTAAAACAGTTTAGAAGTGGGGTCATGAAACTCATGGTTTAGTCGATAATCAGTACTGTATCAGCTCGTGTTTTGTTTGATCTGCTATTAGTAGTTCCTATAATCAATATTATACTAATATTAATATTTTAATATTATTATAATCTCAAGACTAAACTGGGCTGTATAACTAATCTGGGTGTAGCTGGAACGCCCAGAAAGTGGCAATAGACTTAGGTTGTGATGTTGTTCAATGTCTAATACTTAAAACTGAACTTGGCTCTGATTCCCGTTTTCCCAGCTGGGCCAAGTTGTTCGTTTACTTATTCAGAAAACAGTTATGGGAAAATAAGCTTGGGTAAATGTATTGGTTAACAAAATGATTAAGTTATAAAGAAAGATCACCTATTAGGGTCCCGGATTAGCCACGGGGCCCATTTCCGTTTATTCAGTTTGATTTGAGGAGAAACGCGCACAATCCACCCGGATTGTCCAGGTTTTTCATAGAAAAGTTCATTTTCACTTAATTAGTCCAAAAATATGATTTTTGATCATTCTTGGTGTTTTGATATTCCCGAAGGTTCGTTGGTCGCGAACTTGCCGGTTTTTATAAAAACTGAATTTGTTTAATATTTAAATTAGCATAATTAATTAACCGTTAATCATTAAATTATGAAAATTTTGCCACTTATCAATTAAAGTATGTAAATTTTTATAAAAATATTTCTGGAATTTATTTACTGATTTATTAATTTATAAAAATTCATTTTATTAGCTAAATTTCGTCTGAAAATCGTCCGTTTACCCCAAACAATTTCCAAAAATTCCAACAAAATTCCTGAATGCTCAAATCATGTCCCAAATCAACCCATATCAATTCCAGAAAGTAAAAAGTTCGTGCAATATTCTTTTCGGCCCAAATTCGGCTATAAAAATTCACACGAACGCATATGAACAAAACACCTTTAAACTTCCCCAAATGATCCCAAAATTCATATGTGATCAAAATACATCAAATCTGAGTTTCCAGAAAAATTTCATAATTTTTGAAGTAATTTAGCTATTTTTCCCAAATAAACGTCCCAACTCGGTAATAAATTCGCCAAATATTCTCGGATGGACGAAAAATTACCAAATTTGAACAGGGACTTATTGACATGGTCCCTGATGTCCCTGAAATATTTAAAGGCCTAACAATATGCACATCACAACCTTAACCTAAATAGCTCGTAAGCGAGTGTTTCGGCATTACCTTAGCGGGTTTGGCTCGTTTCCGACTTTTCAATTCAGTTTTCAGGTTCTTGTGCTTCTAAGCAAGCTAGGTACAAGTCCTATATCACAAACCAAGCAATTTTTCATCAACATAACAGCCCTTAACTTAGGGTTTCGGCTAGTGCACAAAAACGAACTTTTGAACCGTAAAAATGTCGTTTCAACCCTTTCATCCGTGTTTATGGCCAAAATAACTATCAAAACAGGTTCCTTACTATGTGTATGATCAAAACATGTTTATGGACCATTTTTAGGATTTTTACACGGTTAGAAATGATTTTTAGTTACCAAGACATGTTTTTATGGTATTAATCAAGGTTAAACAAGTACAAAAGCTACTTATTTAAGCTTTTTACCTTAGGGTTTGAAGGTTTTCTGGAATTTCAGCTTGAAGCTGCTTGGACCTCAGTTTTTATAAACCAAAATGGATAAACAAGCTTCCAAAACAAGTTTTATAAAAAGAATGGGGGGTGGGGGTGGGCTGGCCCAATAATCTGGTTTCTCAAGCCCAAATATGAAAAGTCCGTTCCAAATTTAGTTCGGGTTCGGTTTTTGGTGCGAAAAACTTATCGGGTGCGTTAAACAGCGCGAAAACGAGTGTTTTTCGGCTAGTTTTGTGTAAAATTATAAAAACATACTATATGTTTGTAAAAATCAAAAATATTTTCACGGATTGCTTAAAACATTTCAAATAAGTGTTTGGTAAGTCTTTTTCGGCTTAACGGATGATACAATGCTTGGTTTGTAACTATCTTCGCGTTTAAATCTATAGCGGGTAGTTAAACGAGCATATTTTCGTTTAACTTGTTTGCTATCAAACTAAGGCCATATTTCTAATGTTTTAGCTTGTATTAAACGTATATCACTTATAGATGCCCCCCCCCCCGAGATATCTGGGTCATAACCCGACCCGTTCGGTTAATCGTTCGTTTGTTACGCAAAAGGCGTTTATTTGCTTAGTCGGTAAATACGTACGCAAAAGGCTCAAATATCACATTAGCTATGAAAGAAGTGATGGAAGAACTAAACTCATGTGTGTAGCAATATGGGAGAATCACGCACATAACTTACAATCAGCATAATGATTCAATATTGAGAAATGTGTCTGGCCTACCCATTGTAGTGATAAGACATGATGAAGATCTTAAATTTATGCATCCTCAGGACCTTCAAGACTTAATCGATGCCAGATTTCCATATGACTCCTCTGATGCCGTAGAGCTCGACATGATTAAATAGAGGGTTGCCTTTGTCAAGAGAATGAAAGAGAGATCTGATACGGGGAGCAGGAGAAGAAGATAGCAGAAAAGGGATAAATGATGGTTAGTTTTTATTTCTGTTTATCTTGTAATTTTTGTTTAAGTTGTACAAGATGTAAAGAATTTAATTTGTAATGCCCAAGAGGCAGAATTCCTACTTATGTAATGAAATGACATGTTCATAAATGATATATCTTTGATGTCTGATACATGTGTACCTCTATGCAGGTTTGTTTTGGTGCATATGAGCTTGTTCCAATCTAGGGGGAGACTGTTGAGAAGAATTTATGATAAGGAAGATTGGAATCTTCTCAACCTCCTCAGAAAACTGTTAAGTATGGACTTCGAGCAAGCCTAGACGATCGAGCATGGTTTTACTACTTCTAGCAAGGTCTTCAAAACCTTAAATGGTTGATTTTTCTAAGTGTTAAGGCTTAGAGCAAGTTACACTTCAACGAGCAAGAGTATTCTTCTATCGAGCATGGATTGCCAATCGAGCAAACAGCTTGATCATACAAGTTCTAACCAAGTGTAACGAGCACAGGATGATCGAGCACATAGGGACAAGCATGGATGCAATAAGAAGATGTCACTTGATCAAAGTAAGGACTTTGAGCACAGTTCAGTTCCCGAGCAAAATTTACATCCGAGCATGATAAAGATTGTTGAATAAGAAGACTGAAGACGTCAAGAAGAATGAGCTTGCTCGATGAACTAGTTCGAGCAAAGCATGGATCAGTCAAGAGGAATGAAACTTGCTGGAGGAGAATATCTTCACTGAAGATATTCTAAGTAAAGTATGCTCGAGGACAATCATCGAGCATACCAAGCATAGTGAGTTTGCTCGAGCAAGATTGTTACCTTGCTCAAGGACTAAACACTTGTATTATTTTGTTTTTCATTATGTAATGATTAGGAACTTTTAGAAGGAATGTCAGGGTCTATAAATAGACGTCCTAGGTTTCCTTTAAGGGGACGGATAACGACGCATGCAATACGAGAAAGCATTCTAAAAGAATATTCTATTTGTTTCCTCGTGCAGCCGCCGCCGTCACGAAACCCTAGACATTCCTTTCACTGTTACATTGAATGATGCATTTATTACAGTGAATCTTTGTCTGTAATTGTGTTTTACTGATTATCCTTAAATTGTTTCGTGTTAGTTATATCCTTAAATCTTTGTATGTAATTGTGTTAGTTATATTTACTGATTATCCTGATTCCGCCGAGATATTCAATAGGCCTTTTGAGTAATCGAGTCGGTGTGTTCTTGTCAACCTTTTAGTAGGTTTCACCCGACTCACGGTCCTGACAAAATAATAGCAAACACCTATTAAAATAATAAAATGTATTTGATCCTGTTTATATATATAAACATATATGTGTGTGTGTGTATATATATATATATATATATATAAAATAAAAGTCGTATTGTACATATAAAGTAGGATTGTATTACATATATGTAATAGTGGTGTGTTCAATATGCGAAATAGTCTTATATTACATCTTATAACAGTGTGTATCAAATATGTGCAATAGTGTTGTATTCTATGCAATACAACATTCTTGCATATAAGAAATATATATACTATTGAACATATGCACTACACCGACAAGTTTTTTTTCTTAACAATATCAACATATAAGAAAAATGAAAGAAAAATAATTATAAAATATTTTTTAAAATAAGTTAAAAATAATTCTATAAGAGTTTTCAAGTTTTCTCACCAAAAGGAGTTTTCTCTTGATTAAAAATGACTAAAACACATTCAACATTCATAGCTCGGTTCGGTTTCATTTAGTAAACTTAAATACCTTGATATTTTAATATATGTAACAAAATTTTCAAATAGGACGAAGAATTTTTAAATGTAATTTTATATGTTTTAATAAACTTACAAATATATTTAACTAAGTTTACATATTTTGAAAATTACTTTCATGTTTTTAAACATGCTTACATATTTTTTAACATGCTACACGGTCATAAATAATGTAAAATATTTTCCAATAGGTAACATACATATTCGTGAGCGTACCAAAATTGTTTAAATAAGTTAAACTAAAATGTTTGGATATGTTTATATATGTAATAATTTTTTCAAATAAGTTGAAGTATTTTTTTTTAAAGTATGTTTACATAGTTTAATACATTTACAAAAATATTTTAATTAAATATATATTTTTATAATTACTTTCATGTTTTTAAACACGTTTACATATTTTTTAACATGTTACATTCTTATATGTAATTTAAAATACTTTCCAATAAGTAACATAAATATTCGTGTTTATGTGTTTCTGACATTTGGTGGGGTGTTATATATTATTTTTAACTTATAAAATGCTAATAATAAATATTTATGTATTTTAACACATTTACAACTTTTACTTTACATGAATACACAATATTGTATTATTGCTATACATGATTTAAAAGAATTGAAGACATTGTAAAAAAATTATTCAATGATGCCGACAAGTAACTGAAACTCTTATGAAAAAATTTTTGTTAAATTATATTGTGTTATAAAATATAATAATTGTAATTATAATAACAATTATTATAGCATGAAAAGTTAGTTGATTTAATTTTTTAAACTATGTGGAAATTTAAAATTCAAATCACATCACAACGTTTTAATTGTAATTTACCATATACAGTAAGTAGCTATTTGAAATATGTGAATTAAAGAAATTGAGTAGTCTAAAATCTTCACTGGTGAATAAAAACATACGAAAATAAGATGTTTATAGCTTTTAATACAATTAATGGTGTTGTGTTGATTTGGTAACAAGTGAGAATTTCAACTTAACAATTGAGTAACTTGCTCAATATACACATCGTATGACATAATAAACCACATGTCTTCGCATGCTCAAGTCTCCTCCATTGGTCAAATACTTGCTCATTTTGGCTTCCTATCTCCAACTCCTCCCTGTGTTGCCCATGTAGCCAACGCCGCTGCTGGTCGTAGATTTGAAACTAGGAATAGCAATGGGTCGGGTTTAGCCATTCCCAAACCCATACCCGATTTTGAAAGCTTGTCCCAAACCCATCCCAAACCCGTCGGGTTTTAATCGGGTAATTACACGTCGGGTTTCAAGTTTTCCCATCGGGTTTTGGGTTTCCAATTGGGTTTTGTTAAAATACCCATTGGGTATACCCGGCCCAATACCTATCGGGTTTCTATTGAATTTTTGACAAAATATAACTAATCGATTGTAAATAATGATTACCATAAAATAAAATATCTTAAATAATTGCTATAACAAGTTTCAACAAATAATGTATTTAAAATATTTCAAGTATACTATATATTAATATAGAAAAAGTTATGTTTGGTACATCGGGTATATAATCGGGTAAATGGGTTAATGTTATCTGGTAATCGGGTCGAGTAATCAGGTATATTGCAAATCCCAAACCCGTCCCAAACCCATGAAAAATTTCAAAACTAATCCCAAACCCGTACCAAACCCTAATGGATCGGGTATTACCCATCCCATTTATGTCGGGTTTCGGGTTTTCCCATTGGGTTAGGTTTTTATTGCCATCCCTATTTGAAACCTCTGTAATGAACACACAATAATGGCTAAAACAATTGTGGTCGTGGTGACTTATTTGGCATTGGCATATCTTCTTTAATGGTGGAGTCGATGGAGGTAGAGTTAGTGGTGATCATGAAGAAGATGAGACTAAAGAAGGTGGATTTGATAATTTTATAAAGATAGAATACAAATGATGAAGACGAAACTAGTTTTGCAGATAGCGTAAAACAAATTGTGAGGAGAGAGAGAGAGAGTGTTTAGTTTGTTTATGTTATCTGATAAAAAATTAGCAAATACGAACAAAAAATAAAAGCAAACACCTATAAAAATAAACATAATAATAACAGCAAATTGGTTCTCACTATTTTAATGTTAATAATAAAATGTATTTGATCATGTTTAAATATAAAAATATATATATGTACATATATATATATATATATATATATATATATATATAATAAAAGTCGTAGTAGTGTACATATAAACTAAGATTGTATTACATATATGCAACAGTGGTGTGTTCGATATGCGAAGTAGTCTTATATTGCATATATATAACAGTGTGTATCAAATATGCGCAATAATGTTGTATTCTATGCAATATAACACTCTTGCATATAAGCCATATATACAATTGCACAAATGCACTACACCGAAAAGTTTTGTTTTTCTTAACAATATCAACATATAAGAAAAATGAAAGAAAAATAATTATAAAATACTTTTTAAAATAAGTTAAAATAATTCTTTAAAAGTTTTTAAATTTTCTCTCTAAAAGGAGTTTTCTCTTGATTAAAAATAACTAAAACACATTCAACATTTACAGCTCGGTCCGGTTTCATTTAGTAAATTTAAATACCTTGATATTTTAATATATGTAACAAAATTTTCAAATAAGACGAAGTATTTTTAAATGTAATTTTATATGTTTTAATAAACTTAAAAAAATATTTAACCGAGTTTACATATTTTGAAAATTACTTTCAAGTTTTTATACGTGCTTACATATTTTTTTAACATGTTACACGTTCATAAATAATGTAAAATATTTTCCAATAGGTAACATACATATTCGTGAGCGTAACAAAATTGTTTAACTAAGTTAAACTGAAATGTTTAGATATGTTTATATATGTAACAATTTTTTCAAATAAGTTGAAGTATTTTTTTATAGTAAGTTTATGTAGATTAATACACTTACAAAATTTTTTTTAAGTAAATATACATATTTGTAGAATTACTTTCATGTTTTTAAACACGTTTACATATTTTTTAACATGTTACATTCTTATAAATAATTTAAAATACTTTCCAATAAGTAACATATATATTCGTGTTTATGTGTTTCTAACATTTGGTGGGGTCTTACATATTATTTTTAACTTATAAAATGCTAATAATAAATGTTTACGTATTTTAACACATAGGAGCGTCTCGTTCTTTATATTAATATATTAGTTTATTAATATAAGGGCATTTTGGTAATTAATGTAATCTGCCCATTCGCCTTAATTGTAAGGCACATTCGTTACCTTGTAACGAATGAGTCGCATTCGTAAAATGTAAACTAATGCATCAGCCTTACTTAACAAATGAGATAATGAATGTAAGGCCATTCGCGTATTGTAATGTATAACTAATGAGAGTCTCATTAGTATTTCTTTAATGTAACGATGTCAAATTCGTTAAGTGTTAACTTAACGAATGTGGTCATCCCCTATATATATATACATGTAATGTATAACTAATGAAAGTCTCTTTCGTATTTCTTTAATGTAACGATGAAAAATTCGTTAAGTGTTAACTTAACGAATGTGGTCATCCCCTATATATATATATATGTATATGTATATATATATATATATAATTATCTTATTGTAAAAAAAGTTTTCTGATTAATCGTATTGCACTGTTACTCTGTCCAATTTCCTCCAGAACACACACAAACACACACTAACGTAATCCGTCCATACTAATCGTAATATCATGAATATGAACATCACGATGTTATCACCGATCTATATCCGGCTCGATTAATCGTATTAAGTAGTATCAGAGCCACATATTTGATCTTCATGATTGTTCTAGTATTAAAAACGTATTGTAATCTGATCTGAATCGGTTTAATTCATCATGAATTGAGCTATTGTTAGGTTAATTGTAATATCGTAAAACAGAGGTTCAATTAGAGATTCAATTGAGTTTGAATCGGACTGACTAATTGTATTAGAGCTTTAGTTAAGAGTAATGTATTGAGTTTGAAGGTTGATTGATGTTTGAATTGGTTGAATTGAGTTTGCGTTAATGACGGTTTAACGTGAGATTCGAATTAGTTTGATTGAGGTATGGATATAGATAGTGTTATTGAGTTCGGTTTAAGTCCGAATTGGATCTTTTTTGAATTCTGAGGTGAATAGGATAGATTTTGGACTAATTTGGACTGATCTGGACTTGTTTGAATTTTTGGACATTGATGAACACTAATGAATGAACATTCGTTAGTTCGATGATCATTCGTTATCCTGATCATAACTGCTTGTAACTGATCATTCGTGGACTCATTCGTTATGAAAACCAATTTACTGTACACATTTGCTAAGCCAGTCATTTAGATGACATTCGTTCAGACATTCATTAGTCAAATCACTGTACACATTCACTTTACACCATTCATCTGTCATTCGCTACTCAAACACCATTCATCAAATCACTTATTCGTTACTCAAAACCCTTTCGTTAAAAACTCATTCGTGTTCATAAAGTATACCCATTCGTGATACAAGTTTCTGATTTTGTCAATTCAAGTCCGTTGATTTTCTAAAATTGACAAAACATGTCTTCACCTAACCAAGCTTCGTATTACGCACTTGCTTCTCAAAATGTGTTGATGCAACAGATGCTTACCATGGACAATGAGATTGGATCACATAACAAATTTCCTAAATTACTCCAACTATCAGACTTTAATCTATGGGAACCCAGATTCCGAGCTAACTTAGGATCTCTACACCCTAGTTGCGTTAGACATCTTGATTGCGTGTATGTGGCACCACAAGTGGGAAGTGCTACGATTGGGTTCACTGATAAGTTATTTCATTTGTACAAGACAAATGAGATTAAGGATGCTGAAAATGAGACGAAGGCATACTCAACGTTGGCATGGGATTACCCGAAAGTATATTTCATCAGTTTAGCCATATCATACCTTGTGCTATGTTGTTTGCATCATTGAAAACATGTAGTTTAGGGAATACTCTTGAAAGCAAAAAGACCATGGTGAAATTTCAATTCAGGATTTTTACGCTTTTCAAGAACGAAACCGTTGAGATGATCAACCGTTTTTGTCATCTCATTGCTGAAATGTCTACCGTTAAGTTAGAACCGACTGAAGTGGATAAAATAGACACTTTAAAGAATGCTTTGCCACCGAAATATTCGACTTTCCTACTTGTACTAATGGAAAACGGCTACTTCCGAAATGTTGATCTTACTGTTGAAGAATTCATCAACAAACTGGAAGAGAGAGAGAGAGAGAGAGAGTATGATATGAAGTGCCAACTTCATTGAAAGATAGCCAAAATCCTACTCTTTATGGAGGGTCGTTACCAACAAGAACCTCTACAGGCTTAGTTCCGATTACAACCTTCTACTCGCAAAGTTCATCCGGAGGAACTCAAGGTTGTAATTCTGGACCTAATGTATGCTTCCTTGCATCGGGTTCAAATTCTAGATCTAGACAGTCTAGCTCCCCGCCCAACGTGAATATGAAAGAGGCGGAGTAGCAGTTCTCGTTTATGTGCGCGTTTATGACATCTTACGAACAATTAGTTGGAAGTAAGATAGCTACGAGCGAACTGAAAAATGAAGACTACGATCAGATATATCCGGACGATCTAGAACTCATGGACCTTAAATGGAATATGGCCATGATTGTCCATAAAGTAAACGGTTTATTCAAAGAACCTGCAAAGATCTACCCATGTTGAACAAAGGGGTAGGCTTTGATAAGTTAAAGGTAAAGTGTTACAATTGCAATGAATTCAGACACTTTGCTAAATAATGCCACAAGCCGAAAAAGGAGTATTCGGGTCCTCTTAATGCAGATCGCTCTTCTGGGAAAAGTTCTACCGTACCTGAGAAGAAGAAAACATCAAAGGGGGATCAAGTTAAGGCTATCGGCTCACAAGCCTTGGTCATAAATGAAGGGCTTGATTGGTCGCAAACTTATTGGGAAACCAGGCAAACCTCGCCGTGGTTGAACCTATGGAGCATTTTTAAGATGCTAGTAGGGATAACTTAATTGAAGACAGTGATAGTTCAGAATCAGAGACGGATTTTGACAATTCGACTGGTGAACAAACTGAGTTGTTCGTCTGTATGGCGAAAATTAAGGAGGTTTGTACCAACTTGTCTTTTAATTTATCAGTGAATGAGTTACACGAGACAATTACGACTCAAGTTGTTACCGAGTGTGAAAATTGTTGCAAACTCAAGTATTGCAACAAAATGATCTACTCATGAATGAGCTTTCTATGTTGAAAGATTGCCACAGACAAAAATCCAAACTGTTGGATCAATCGACCTTAAAGATTAAAAATTTGTCTGTGAGTAATCACGACCTGAAAGCGGAGGTTAATTGCAAACTGGTGATCATTGAACAACATTTTCAAGAAATTCTAAAACTTAGAACCAGCATTACAAAATTAGAAAATGAAGTCTTAGAATTGAAAAACAAAAATTAGTAAATTTAGAGACTCATCAATTCTTTTGAACAAAATAATTGAGGTTAACCATTCACATCAAAAGAATGGTAAGGATGGTTTACTTTTGTGGAGGTTCCTTCACCTTTCAAGGGTGATTACACGAGTATTCCCGAAGTTGTTAAGCCAACTACAACCTCAGAAAAGCCTGTGGTTAATCATAACGTTGCTGAAAATGTTGATTCAATAAAATCAAAGACTCAAGAATTGGTGCATATCAAGAGTGATGTGTTGTAAAACACTCGTATTTTCCACACGTTTTATCCATGTATTATATTATATTTTATATGTTTTAACTCGATTTAGATAGGTTTTACATACATTTATTAATCTTGTAGGTTTTGGGTAAAAGAAAGGAAGAAACCTAGCTTTTGGAGTAGTTTACGAGCCTTTTACGCATACGTTTTCAAGTAAAAACTCAAGGCCCGGTCCGTTACATCATGGAAAAGCCCAAGCCTCATATTATAACATAAAATAAAAAAGAAAAAAAACCCTAGGGGGGCTTACTACTGGCCGATCGCAGCAGGGAAAGCAAGGGAAGAGAAGAAGAAAAGTTTTTTCGGCTTAGGTGGTGGACTTGTGGCGGCTAGGGAAGAAAGAACAAGCAAGAACCAAGCCTCGGGAAGGTTTTACATCAGTTTTACAGCAGCAAAGAGCACCCGGATACCATCTCATATCCTTTCTTTCAACTAGTGTTCATCAATATTTCTTATACTTGTTGAATTGTTAACTAGTTTTGCAATTGCTTTAAGGATTAAGTTGTTATTGATCAGTATTGATTGTTGGATGATTATTATGATGATTGGTATGAGTTTAATGATACTTTTATTAGCGTTTTCTGCTGTCCAAAAAACATGCTCGGCTAATCTTGTTAGTTCTACCTAGGAATGATGATTATTGTTAATGTTTGATAGGTTTTATGGATTGTTTGATTAATAGACTTGAATTATTATTGTAAAGTTTGATTTAGACATGAAATAGGTTGTGTTTAGTGGCTGGAAATTTTGGTGAATTATTGCATAAACCCCGTGTGTTGATTGATTAGTTTTGTATTGATTGATCGGTGCATTGTTTGATTCTAGACTTGGTGTTTAGGGTTTGTTTGCAGTAGGAACAACCGTAGGGTTTTGTTGCATGATTTATTGGATTAAGTACAGCGGTTAGACACCTTCCTTGAGACCGAGAGGTGATAGGAAGTTAGGGCTGTCTCATTGCCTTTGCATGCTAGAATAAGGATTGCGCGAGAGCGAGTTTGTTTCTTGTCAGGTTTAGGAGTTTTGAGCGACTAGTTGATCTATTTTGGTTTAAGTTGAATTGTTCCTCTATCCTTGGTTGTGTAGTATTCATTACCATTAGGGTCGAGTGTTGGTGAGACCGAGAGGTGATCTAGCATTAGAACACGTTAGCAATTGTTTCCCAGTTTGGTCGTTTTAGGCGATTTTGAGTAGTTTAGGCTTGTTGAGTGAGACCGAGAGGTAATCTAGTGAGCCCGAGTGATCCTTAGTCGTGTCATCTTTAGGGACCGGTGTCTTGATATCATTCAATCCATTAGCTTGTTAGGCCTACAATTTGATTCAGACCTAGGTAGACGTTTTTCTCCATCTAAAGTCAACACAGTTAGTTTTCAGTTAAGTTTTCTATTTTTGGTAAATTTTATTAGTTAATCCAGTTAGTTCAGTTAAGTTAAAAGAATTCAAAAAATCAATTAATTATTATTCTAAGGTAGGTCTTGTCTAGGGTTAGTGATCTTTAGCGTTCTGACGTGTCCACGTGTTCGATAGTCGGACTTCCTAGGTCTATACTACTTGCTATCGGTACACTTGCCGGTTGTGTGTGGTTTTAGGATTTTCGTTTTATATTTAAAGCTTAGTTGTGAGGGTCATTTTTATAGGGTTATTAGACACACATCAAAGCTTAGTTGTGTGTGGTTTTAGAAAATCTCGTATGCATCAACCTAAAATTTTAACTACACACACCAAACAAGCACACCCCACGTAAAATCAACGAAGAAACGAAAGTAAACAAAAATTTAAACTAAATTACGCTAATTTAAACTAAACTAAACTAGCACTAAGCGTGTTGAGTCCCCCGGCAACAGCGCCATTTTGATGTAGGCTATCGGGAACAGATTTCAATAACTTCTCGTCGTGTGAAGTTGCCTCTCCAAATCCTTCGCGTCACGCGAAGGACAAAAGACTTCAGAATTTTTCTCTTCTTTATTCTGATTGCCTCGTGATGCGTGCACTTCCCATCTCGCACTTCTATGTCTTCGTTCCAAGCTCGTAAATATTTCCGAAAAGCTCCTTAACTTCTAATTCCCTGAAAACACATAATAATGCTTGAAGTACCAATGTTCATTCATTTATTTATCTAAATATAACTAATTAATATATAATAATAACTTACTTTTACCCAACCATCAGATACGCATCTTTTTGGCCTATGCAGCATATAAGAACTTCAAGGTTTATCAAATGGATGTTAAGTCTGCATTATTGAACGGGGAAATTCATGAGGAAGTATACGTTAAACCAGCTCCTAGCTTTGAAGATCCTGACTATCCAGAGCGTATTTGCCGTTTAAACAAAGCTCTCTATTACACCAGGCCCCAAGAGCCTGGTAAAGCACGTTGGCTGACCATCTTATCGATAGTGGCTTCAAATGGGGGACAGTTGATTGCACACTTTTCTACAAGAATGTTGGTGATGATCTGCTACTCGTCCAGATACACGTTGATGATATCATTTTCGGCTCAACAAACGACAGAATATGCAAGGAATTCGAGACTACGATGCAGATGAAATTTGAAATGAGTACGATGGGGGAGATGAGTTTCTTTTTGGGACTGCAAGTTCACCAGTCTGAGACCGGGATCTTTATCAATCAGTTAAATACGTGAACTATGTGTTGAGCCGATTCAAGATATCTCCCGGAAAAATCCCATCTACACCTCTTGTCGTAGGTAACAATTTGTCACCAGATGAATTGGAGGATACCGTAGATCCAACCCTATATCAAGCTATGATCGGTTTAGTTATGTATTGTACTGCGTCTCGACCTGACATAATGCTTTGTTGGTGCATTATGCCAGTAATTCATTTGTCTCGAGTCTATCGTGTCTGTAATCGTTACGATGCTTGTTTTGTCTTTATGAACTAGTTAGTTTGGTTATATAGTTTTGGCGAACTTCTGTTTTGACGAAGTTTGGGACAACTTCGCCTAGGGTGTTAGGCGAAGTTATCATATTATTTAAACTTAACTTGCGCCGTTAGTCAATGAGGTTTTTTGGGTGTTCGTTTTGTAAGGCGTAGCAGGTTTTGGTGTTTCTAGTATTCACATCTAATAACAAAGTAACCTTTGTCCTACGTGTTATGTGTTTCTTTAAGTGTCTCTCGATTAAACACTCGTATAGTATACGTAGGAGATTCCGCATCCTCGTGTTACGAGATAATCCTATGTTGATCCGACTGGGAACCTACAATTGGTATCAGAGCATTTGCTCGTGATTGTGTGGTTCGAGATTATCACACTTGTGTTAAAAGAACTCCGCTAGACTTTTCGCGGAATCGTTTCACGTAAAACACCGTTCGTTTAGTCCATTCCTCCACTATATTACCCTCGTCGCACTCCACACTACCTTTTAATCATTCGAAACAAGAAAAACACTGCTCAAAATCAGATCTCACATCCAGCGAAGTTGCCGTCACTTGTTATTAGGGTTTCGGCGAAGTTACCTTTGGCGAAGTTACTTGGTGAAGTTAACAGAAAGTGAAGTTAATTCTTCGGCGAAGTTACTTGGTGAAGTTGTATTTTGGCGAAGTTACTTGGTGAAGTTGTACTTTGGTGAAGTTAACACAAGGCGAAGTTATACTTTCTTCGCCATCACGGAATACCATTTCAATTAGTTCCAGCTCTTGTTTCGGTTTAATATGACGTCTGTAGGTTCCTGGACGGATCGTACACGGGATGTCTCTAACAACGCAGGTGCGGAATCCCTGCGTAGGTAGATACGAGTGTAGAGTATGTAGAGATCGAACACACAAGCAATAAACCAACCACGTTATATTGATAACAAACACGTGACCCGAGGTCACCGTTACAGACTATGACACGTAACTCGGTTACTGAAAACTGAAACGAAAACCCTAAAACAACTTTTTTCAACTGTTTCGTCTGAAACAGTATATAAACACGACAACTTCGCCACAGGCGAAGTTGTCAATAACTTCGCTGATTCAACAAGTTCGCCATAGCGAACTTGTTGACAACTTCGCGCGTTACAAAACAAACATAAACAAAACATAATTACATTACAGACTCGATTACAAATGCTAGACTATGAACTACTGACATACATGTACCAACAGACTCCCCCTTGGCAGTAGCTTCATATCTTGATCTTCAAATCTTGAGTCTTGTAATCGTTACCTCTACGCGTGCGCCCCTTCTCTCACACATACCGACACTACCCTTTGATATTTCCTAGCTTGATCCTTCCAAGCAGGAATGTAGAAGATCTTCTTCTCGTTGAGCACTTTCAAATCATCCTTCGATAGATTAACAAGATGCATCGGGTCGTACACCCGAAGTACTTCTTGGGCATAACTTTCATCGGTACTTCTTTCAAATGACGGACTGGTTTATACTTCATTACCATCCAAGGTTTGCCGTCAGCCCTCATTCCACGATCTTTGTCTTCTATCAACTTTCCTTTTTGAGGCTTTAGGAGTTCAAACTTTTTGTCTTTAATGGCTTCTTTCCAGACGATCTTCCCAATGATTCTTGCCATATCATAATTACTTCTATTGATCAGCCCCAATCTCGCTAAATCTCTCACCTCACATTCTGGTAAGGAATTCAGAGATCTCAAGAATCTCTTAAAGTACTGAATGCCGTCGTACCGTTTGATCACAAATAGTTTCAGCTCTTTGTCGTACAACCAGCATATGATTCCTTTCTTTGACTCTGCATAGCCCTTTATATTATAAGTCTTTCTGAACATCGTTGGCACTGCAGGCTTCTTGGTTTTAACAAACCACTGAGCACAGCCTTCTTTCCAGTTCGGCTGCTCCTCCCATACTGTATCTTCTATCACACTCTCATCCCCCAATTCTGATCTCTCAACAGCTGGAATCTCATGTTCCACTGACTCATCTACAATCTCACCTTCTTCTAATACATCTTCCACATTAATCTGTTCTCCAATCCTCTCAATCTCATCCATAGGCAACACGTCATCATCATCCATCAACTCATCGTCCTCCTCCTCATCCAACTCCTTCAGCGCATCAATAACGTCTTCAACATCAGCGTCGTCATCCACAACTACAACATCATCACCAGCTGCATTTGTAGACTCCCCCTCAGTTGTGGAAGCTCCAAGAGCCTGAGAGGTTCTTGGCAGCTCATCACCTGAACCTGAAGGTGCATTGGGATCATCGTCATGATCTTCTCGTCTTTTCGTTCTCAACTCATCGCCCCTACACGTCTTCTCCCCCTGAGATGCCAAGTAATCCTTGAAGGCATCTATTATTCGTCCATGTTCTACCAGGAGGGCAGCTTGTAGTCGATTGGATTCCACTAGGCGGTCAATAGTCTTTGACTGTTCAGCAACAATCCGCTCTAGCGAAAGAATCCTCTCGGTATCTGAAGTAGGCAATGGAGTTGGTGGAACATCAGCAGAAGTGACCGCAGGTGGTACACTTGGTAACCCTGCAGTAGAGGTGATTGTCGACTCCACAAACCGTGCAACTACCACCGGTGGATTAAGCGGTTGAGGTGGTAGGGACACAATTGTTGGTGCCGACGTCTCGATCGCTGAAACCTGTGCAGTAGTAGGAATAAGAGACATACCAGATAAGGCAGGTGGAGCAAAACGTACTAGTCTTGAAGATTCTCCAGCTCCCGAACCTATCCCTCTCTGTTCTCTTCTTGAGCGTCTTAGCACAATCTGTACTGCCTCCTCTTCATCCACTTCATCCTCATCCTCCCCCACAGTTCTCGGCCTCTTTCCCGTAGTCCGTTCACGAGACACCATAAGTCTTCTTGCCTCAGCAAACGTCTCGTCTAGATCAGAGTCAGCTACCGAAGTAGCTGCTCTGGTAACATCCATAACCTGAGGACCCGAGACATCCATATCAAACAAACCATGTCCACTAAAAGCAGCATCTAGATCAACGTTTTCAGCATTGGACACAGCCTGAGATATAGTAGCTGGCACAGCAGCAGAAGATACAACAGGCGTAGCTGATACAGCATGAGGTGCTGCCGCCTGATGTGGTTGCGGATCCCTGAACTCGTCCCCTCCTGCAGGAACATACTCCGGGTTAATGAGATACCCGAAAAGTGGAGTATGCCTGGGACGCCGCTCAGGGTTGCTTCGAGTGCTCGACGTTCTGCACTGAGCAAAGATACGTTTTGTTACGCACTCAACGTATCTGATAGGGCGTCTTTGCGGTACAGACGGAGCGACATGATTGATAATCATTTGTAGGAACCGAGGATACATAATAAAACGCTCGCGCGCCGTCGCCCGTCTCTGACGATCAATCTCGTAAAAGATTAGCTGACTAAACGAATATCTGCGGTTGTAAGTCAGCGCAATCATAGCCGATTGCATCGTCGCACCCATCCCATCTGTTCCTGCCTTTCTGCCGGACATGCATACTATCAACACATGCATCAAAAAGCGCCATTGATCCAGCAGAAAGCCTTTCCTCCTCTGCGAGTCCCCCAGCGGACCCGAATAACCCATCCTTAAGTAAGCTCCGTCACGGAAAGGAGCTACGAATTCCGTTGGGTCGTCTCTCGTTTCATCACCGAACTGCAGAGCCAACCGTATGTCCTCCGAGGAAAACTGTATGTCTTGACCATTGACAGTTGCTCGCATCACTGGAGGCTCAGGTCTGCAATCATAATACACCGTCTGCCAGAAATCTTGAATGTTGGGCAGAGATATGGGTAGTGTATTAGTGATCGCGTGAAAAACTCGTGATCGTTGGAGAAATGTGATAATCTCCCTATAGTCCTCAACGCCTCGTGCGTCTGGATCCAAAGTGATGTATTGGTTATGAGCTGGGAAGAATTGTCGTTGCTCATCACCATCATCACCGCCAGCACCTCCAACAGCAGCCATATCTGCACAAAACAAATCAAGTTAGAGACCATAAAACCATCTCACAAGTTCGCTGTGTACCATATGCGAAGTTGTGATGTAAAGGCGAATTTAAAGGTGAGGCGAAGTTGGGAACAACTTCGCTTCATCTGTAAGTTCGTCTATAAACTTATAAAAAATTTGAAATAGGCGAAGTTGTGTTCAAGGCGAAGTTATGGATAACTTCGCCATAGGCGAAATTAAGCTTCAAGCGAAGTTGTGGATAACTTCGCTGAAGGCGAACTTAAGCCACTGGCGAAGTTGAGAATAACTTCGCGTAAACCTTAACTTCGCCTGAATCTGAAACGGCGACTGTTCAGATTCAAACAAGTGTTATCCGACGTTTCAGACCGATTTAATGATCCATCAATGAAGAACGGCATGGATTAATGATATTGAAACGTGAAGGACGTCCATGACCACGTAACACAAAGGTGAAAAAACTTGGTTTCGAAGGTTCGACGACCCGAGGTCTCGAACAGGGTAAAACTATAGAGAATGAGTATGTTTGTGAAAGATATTGACCATACATACCGTCAATGAGTACTAGAAACAAGGAACACAAGATCGAAATCGAAAGTGAATAACAAGATCCGGATGTATTGATTATTCGAACAAGTTCGCTGGTAAATCGAGAAAAAAAGATACAGTTTACTGTTTACAATCCCTTATATAGGGCAGAGTTGGTTCAGGCGAAGTTACGCTTAACTTCGCCAAGGCGAAGTTAAGCACAACTTCGCCGAATTCAACAACTTCGCCCGTAATTTTCAAAATCAGCCCTTTAAGTTTGAATAATCCTGAATTTAACCTTAGAAATTACCAAAAAGAGTTAAACAAATATGATCAAGATCTAGTAACCAGCAATGAAATGATATAACTACAAAAAACAAAAAAATCTTAGAAAAATTTTAACGAAATAAGGGATCAAATTTCAGTCTAGTCAGGGACCACTACGTTTTAGAAAAGATCCTAACAGGAATCATACTAACGATGTGACTGTCACTTAGATCCGTGTTTGGCTGTATTATGACATAGAGACACAGGTTGTAAGCATGTAAATAACGTAAATGGTTTTCATCGTTTCTGTGATACGGATTAAGGTTCAGTTAAGCTCAAAAGTTTAAGTTGGCAACATCCCAGAGATAATGATGTCTTCTATCTATTCTCAAAGCGTATTTGGCTATACCCAAGTCACCCCGAATTGACTTCGACCCATAATGTCTGATTAACTTGTATATACTCGTTGACTGCTTCCCGTTCTCTTCTTACTCCAGACATGAGAAGTCTTGATTGTTACTATGTCTCATAAGTACTAAAAATATACATGTTTTTTTTTTTTTTTTTTTTTTTTTTTTTTTTTTTTTTTTAACCAAACATTCTTATTGACTTCGGAGTATTAAACTACTGCAAGTCCCGAATCTGGATCACTGCAGTGTCTTGAAATGCTTTCTTCACGGGAATCAGATCACTCAGGGGCTCGTGTATGACTGGGTAGTCGCTTTTCTGCCTATCATTCGGAAAGATATGTGTGAAGACATTCAAAACTCTTAAGGAGTTTCCACGTAAATTCGAGTAGTTTAAGTTAGTATCACATACACTTTTACGCACCATAAAAATTACCACGACATACAATGACTGTTCTAAAGCCTTTTAAGCCTAATAACTTCACTAGTTAAGCACACACGATTAGTATATATATCATTTTCCAAGGTTGGATCAATTTTCTGTTAAACACAGCATAGAACTTCATACGAAGTAACAGACTTGAAAATTAATTTCATTTCCCTTTAAAAAAACTTTAAATTCAATCGCCCCAATCACGTCAAAGTCGTCAGGTAAACGGCTATCCTGAAGATCCAATGGATCAACTGGACCGACCACATACAAGTATGTGTCCTTCTTACTAAGTATGACCGACTAATTTTCAGCAACTGAAAGAACACACGTCATAGCTGCACCGGTCACTTTCAGTCTTCCGGTTAATGGCTATCCTCATTCTTTAAGTTGAAACGAGGACCAAAACATATCCTAGGATATGTCCATCAAACTGAGGTAACCGACTAATTTTAAGCAAAAATGACCCATGTTTTTTTTTTTTTTTTTTTTTTTTTTTAAATCAAAGACATGGTTACTCGGGATTGATCATCCCGTTTAGCTCAATTAGGTTTTGAAATCTAGATTTATCAAACGCTTTTGTAAACAAGTCAGCAAAATTTTCAAGTGTATCAACTTTTTCGATCTTGATCAGTTTCTTCTCAGCACAATCCCGTATGAAGTGATGACGAATGTCAATATGCTTAGTTTTACTGTGCTTCACGGGATTGTTAATTACTGAGATGGCGGCAGTGTTATCAATTAAAATAGGAGTAAGTAAGAAATTCAGACCATAGTCGCGCAATTGTTGCTGAATCCACAAAACCTGAGAGCAGCAGTTGGATGCTGCCATGTATTCAGCTTCGCATGTTGAAATTGCAACTGATGTCTGTTTCTTGCACTGCCAGGAAACTAATCTTCCTCCAAGAAACTGACAGCCTCCTGTTGTTGACTTCCGACTCTGATTACAGCCACCATAATCAGAATCTGTATACGCCACCAGTTCAACGTCTCCCCCCTTTGGGTACCACAACCCTAGTTTCGGCTTGCCCTTAAGATACCGCAAAATCCTCTTCACACCTTTCATGTGAGATTCCTTTGGGTTTGCCTGAAAACGAGCACAAAGACAAACAGAAAACATTATATCGGGCCTAGAAGCAGTTAAATACATTAATGAACCTATTATCGCCCGATACAGAGTAGGGTCCATATCTGCGTCACCATCTGATTCAGCGCCCAATTTGTGATTGACGCAGATTGGGGTGTCATATGGAGAACTGTCCTCCATCTTGAATCTCTTCAGCACATCATGAACATACTTTGTTTGATGAATGAACATCCCATCCTTCTTCTGATCAACCTGCAATCCTAGAAAGAAGGTTAATTCACCCATAGCACTCATCTCGAATCGTTTCTTCATGACAGCCTCAAAATCCTGACACATGGATACTCTTGATGCAGCAAAAATGATATCATCCACGTAGACTTGAACCAGTAAGAAGTCACATCCTTCTCTCTTCACAAACAGCGTACTGTCAATCAATCCCCTTTCAAAACCATTTTCCAGCAAGTAGTCCGATAACGTTGAATACCAGGCACGAGGTGCCTGATGTAACCCATATAACGCCTTGCTCAACCTGTATACGTGATCCGGAAAGTCTGGGTCAGGAAAACCCGGAGGTTGTTCAACAAACACAACCTCATCAACTTTCCCGTTAAGAAACGCGCTCTTCACATCTAACTGAAATACCTTCATCTTTTTAAATGCTGCAAACGCCAAAAACAATCGAATCGCTTCTAACCGGGCAACAGGAGCAAACACCTCATTGTAATCAATACCCTCTTGCTGATTAAAACCTTTAACAACCAGCCTCGCCTTATTTCTTACAATAATTCCCTTATCATCTCTCTTACATTTGAACACCCATTTTGTGCCTATAGCATGCACATTTCTTGGTTTTTCAACCAAGGTCCAAACTTCCATTTTCTCGAACTGAGCCAACTCTTCTTGCATGGCTTCGACCCACGAGCTGTCCTTTAAAGCCATTTGATAATTCTTTGGTTCAATTTGGCTTATAAAGCAGGAGTACAAACATTCATTCATTATACCCGTTTCTTTTATGCTTGTATAAACACAGGTGTGCTCATTCAAGCTACTTCTGGTTTGTACACTGGAGGACACATCACCTATAACGTTCTCCAATGGGTGATCTTTGTGAATTCTCGTGGTCGGAACAGCACCGACATGTAAATTGTCTTCCAAGTTCGAAGAGATCTCATCTATGGTTGTTTCTGGCTGAGAGTGAAAAGGATTAATAAATTCATCTTCAGTTGAGGCCGCAGGGGTATCGATCGTGTTTGATGTGGAAGGTTGAGATTTCTCAAAAATCTGATGTTGCAATATATTCTCTTCCTCATCAAGTATCATCTTCGTCACAGCTCTTTCGTCTTCTTCAGAAATTTCCAAATTAGGTACGTTAAACGACTTAAAAAGTTTAACATAGTCGAAAAGCTCAGCAGGTCCATTGCTTGGTTTTGGCGGTTGATAACTAGTAATGTCGGTGTTACAAACCACCTCCACCTTGCAAATCGACGTATTGAAGACCCGTCTGTTGGGTGTCCCAACAACATAACCGACAAGGATTCCCTCATCAGCTACTTCACCAAATTTCGAATTAGTCTTCAAAATCGAACAAGGAGACCCAAATGGTTCAAGACCGCACAAGTTGGGCTTCCTTCCGTGCATAAGCTCGTAACAAGTTTTTCCAAGTTTCTTAACTGTTAACACCCTATTTAGAACATAGCAGGCTGTAGCAACTGCTTCAGCCCAGAACATCACAGGAAGCTTCGAGTCTGCCAGCATAGTTCTGGCTCCTTCAATTAACGTTCGGTTCTTCCTTTCAGCCACTCCATTCTGTTGCGGAGTATACGGAGCGCTGTATTGATGTTCAATTCCCTTCTGAAGACAGAAAATTTCCATTTCAAAGTTCTTGAACTCTGTCCCATTGTCACTTCTGATGAATTTAACTGATTTACTCATGACGTTCTCAACTTTTGTAATTAGATTCTTCACCATTTGAGCCGTCTCGTCTTTCGTTTTCAGAAAATATACCCACGAGTATCGCGAGTAGTCATCAGTGATCACCAAGCAGTAAGAGGTACCTCCTAGACTTTGTACATTCACGGGACCGAAGAGATCCATATGAAGTAGTTCTAGAGTACCGGCAATTGAGTTAATCTTCTTGGTGAGATGGGATTTCTTGTGTTGCTTTCCCTTCTTGCATGCTATACATTTGTCTTCAAAGTTAAAACTTTTTAAGGGAACGCCCATCACAAGCCCATTCTTGACAATGAAGTTCATCTTCCGAAGATGAATATGTCCCATTCTCCTGTGCCACAATTCTGATTCTGATTCGCTTGCTTTTGTCATTAAACAAGATTCTCTGGTGGCCATTTCAGTAGACCTCATATCCATCACATATGTATTCGTTTCACGTGGAGCTTTCATCACTATCCATTCGTCTGGTATTTGAAAACCAGGCTTCAATACGATCGCTTCATTCTTTGTGAAATGGACAGTGAACTCTTTATCACAAATCTGCGACACACTCAGCAGATTGTGCTTTAATTCCTCCACAAAGTTTACATTTTCAAGTGTCATTCTCCCATTCGACACAGTTCCTCTACCCGTAATCCTTCCACCGCTTTCACCAGCAAAACTAACTCTAGCTCCCTGAACAGGTTTTAAGTCTTGCAACAAGTGTTTGTTGCCTGTCATGTGCCTGGAACAGCCGCTATCAACAATCCAATGATTGTTTGCAGCCCTGTTCAACTGTTCCTGCACAATAAAACAAAGAGTTAGAATCTTGGGACCCAAGACCAATTGGTCTTGGATCGATACGTCCCGTACCCTGGCTTTCTTAAGTTAGCATCAGGATAATTTCTGTAAGTCCTGTTAGGGAATCTCCCTGCAGATTGTGTGTAATGCCTTCCAAACCTTTGAGAATTGAAGGTGTTATATCTTGAGGTTTGGTTGTAAAAATGAGGTTGGTTTTTATGAAAACTTGAATTCGTTATATTTTGGCATTTTTTAAAGTTTTCATTTTTAGCAGGAACAAAATGATGCTTATTCTCATTTTTATTTGTCTTTACATCTCTAAATCTCGGTTTCAAAGGGCAATCTGCAACTAGATGTCCTAACTTGTTACATCTAAAGCAACATCTACTCTCCATTTTCTTGTCAAATGTTGGTTTGGATGTAGAGGCAGCGTTACCAGCCGTTCGTCTCACATAAGGTGGGACGTACGGATTGAGTGGAGAACTCTTTTTAGAAACTTCATTTTTATCTCCATCGGTGGGTAACCCTACCTTCTCTTTTGTCTGATCAGATTCAGACAACTTATCCGAATCCGATGAGACTGGACTCAAAACAGAAATATTCACATTAGAAACTTTCGAACTTGTTTCTCCACAGCTAACACTTGGTTTTACACTTGTAATCTTGATTGGAGTTGTCTGAGGAACTTCGAAATCGACAGATTTCTGAACACTCGGATTATAAGTATAGTTGTGGTTAAAGGGTGGTGGAACTTCATTATATCCGATTCCTCCCCTCTTTGCAGAGGTACCTGGATCACTCACGAGGTGATCAAGGATGGCCGAGGAATTCCTGAACTGCTCAAGTTTGCGGTTCAGTTCCACCACCTTTACCTGGTGGTCAGCAATCTGTTTATCTCGATCAGCAATCACTTTAGTTTTTTCCTCCAAAACTTCATAACTAAGATCAATTATTTCAATTTTCTCAGCAAGTTTAATTTTTAAGCTTTGAACGTCTTTTTCACATGCTTTTATTTTAATTTTATAACTCGTCTCTCTTGCTTTCGTAAAATGGTGATCTTCTTTAATAGTTTTAAAGTCAGCATCTAAATGGACATACTGATCAGTTATTGTTTTAAGTTGCTCAGACAAATTCTCACAACTAGTACAAATAGTTTTAGGACTTACCTCGGAGCGATTATCTTTGTCATTTGCCATGAAAGCGGTTTCTTCTTCATTTGCTTTCTCAATTTCTTCAACCTTCTTACATTCTTCAGCTTCAGACTCAGCCATGTTTGCTTGCTCACCAGAACCACTTGAGCGTTGATTCCAGTTGTACTCTCCTGCCTCTCTGGTCAACATGGCATTTATCTCTCTTTTAACTCCTGAGTGTTGTGTAGGTCGACCTTGTCCTCGTTCAACCCTCTCATTTCTGCATTCCTTGGCAAAGTGCCCGTACTGTTGACAATTATAGCACCTTACTTTGGACTTGTCGAACCCGGGCCGACCACCAACAAACTTTCTCCCCGTCTTATTCATGAAACGCTTGACTCTCCTCACTATCATGGCCATTTGCCATTTCAAATCCATCTCCTCCAGATCATCAGCATCGATCTGGTCATAATCCTCATCCAGAACAGCAGGGTCCACAATCTTCCCCTGGATGTAGTTTTCATAGGAAGCAATAAATGATGCATAGACTGCAAACTGCTCTTCAGCAGATTTTACACTCATAGGCATCTTGGAATAACTATTGCTAGATGCATTTGCAGAAAAACTACTTGTGGATACTTGAGGCTTTGAAGTACTAGATCCTCCAGCAACGAAACATACATCACCATTCGTGTTTACAGAAACTTTTCCTTCATGAGACGAGTCAGAGCCTGACTCCCCTTTAGAGTAATAAGCAGCAGATTCAGGCCTTGAACTTGAGCCTGAGTTGACCTTTGCACCATACATACCAGGGTCTTGTATCTGATCTGTAGGTGTTTCTTTTCGAACCATATTAAGCTCATAAGTTCTGAGCTTGTTCACTGCCGTTTCAAGATCATAATTAGGAAAGTCTCTGTCTTCCCTCATAAGAACGGTGTACATTTCCCACTTCGGTGGAAGAGCATCGAGAAGTTTTTCAACGATCTCTTCTTCTCGGTAAGCAATCGAATAATTGCTAAGCTCTGTCATTAGATGATAGTATCTGGTGATAATATCATCCAGCGATTCGTTCTTCAAAAATTTGAAGACGGAGAACTGGGTCTTCAAAAGTTTTACCTTCGATGCACGGATACCCACATTCCCCTCGAATCTATTTTCAAGAGCATCCCAAAGCTCTCTTGCAGAAGTGTACTTTCGGAATGTATGGAGAACCTCTTGAGGAAGTGCCATTGTTATCGCAGCATGGGCCTTGCTTTCGGCCTCGTACATTTTCTTTTCTTCCTCCTCCATTTTGCTGTACTTCTTAACCACATCGCGACCTTCGTATTGCGCAGTTGGAGGGATATATCCATCCTGGATGCACACCCACATTTTGGCATCCTGGTATTTGATGTATTGGATGAATCTGTCCTTCCATGCCACGAAGTCAGTTCCCTTCATCAGCCTCGGGGCCTTAGTGGCAGACCCCGCTTCTACTTCCATCTTGACCAAGTCGGAGATATTGATCGACGACATCCTTGCAAAAACCTGAAAAACCTGGAAAAACAAAAAAAATAATTAAAACAGCTCAGTTGGCGAAGTTAAGAATAACTTCGCTTGAAGGTTAACTTCGCTGAAAGAGAACTTCGCTGAGATCTTAAATTCGCTTGATTTGGGCGAAGTTAAGAATAACTTCGCTTAGCTCTGGCGAACTTATGAGTTGAGCGAACTTGGGTTTGAAGCGAAGTTGCGGATAACTTCGCTAAGGCGAACTTATGAAGTGAGCGAAGTTGTAGTTAACTTCGCTAATCCTTATATCTTCGCCAAAAACCCTAATTCCAGCGACGGCAACTTCGCCTGAAGAATGGTAACTTCGCCCGATGAACGGTAACTTCGCCCGATGAACAGGGAAGTTTGTTCAGATCTGTTTTCGTCAATCCAGCAGCTCCCGATCAATGCAAAGGCTTGAAAATGACTGTCAAGCGCTAGCAAAACTCAATCCCAACAAAAACACGTCCCGCGAATAGGTCAAACGAGACGTTTTCTACACCCGCGTGAAATCCCGAACCTCACAATCGAGCCGATTGGCTCTGATACCAATTGTAGGTTCCTGGACGGATCGTACACGGGATGTCTCTAACAACGCAGGTGCGGAATCCCTGCGTAGGTAGATACGAGTGTAGAGTATGTAGAGATCGAACACACAAGCAATAAACCAACCACGTTATATTGATAACAAACACGTGACCCGAGGTCACCGTTACAGACTATGACACGTAACTCGGTTACTGAAAACTGAAACGAAAACCCTAAAACAACTTTTTTCAACTGTTTCGTCTGAAACAGTATATAAACACGACAACTTCGCCACAGGCGAAGTTGTCAATAACTTCGCTGATTCAACAAGTTCGCCATAGCGAACTTGTTGACAACTTCGCGCATTACAAAACAAACATAAACAAAACATAATTACATTACAGACTCGATTACAAATGCTAGACTATGAACTACTGACATACATGTACCAACAACGTCGATAAACATCACTGAACTGGTGAAGATGGAAGTTGAAGTTGGGTCAGCGACTAAAGCTCCAACGTAACTTAAAAGCACTGATTTTGTTGCATGGAAAGACAGATTTGAGCAGTATGTGAAATATCAAGATGCAAAGATGTGGGTATGTATTCAGGATGGTTATATCCCTCCAACAACTGAGTTTGAAGGATGTGAGCAACTAAAAAAATATAATAAGATGGAGGACGATGAGAAGAAAATGTACGAGGCAGAAAGTAAGGCACTAGCTGCAATCACCATGGCACTACCTCAGGAAATTCTTCATACTTTCCGAAAGTACAAGTCGGCTAGAGAATTGTGGGAAGCATTGGAGAGCCGCTATGAAGGTAACGTCGAAATTCGAAACTCCAAGACAAAGTTACTAAAAACTCAGTTCTTGGTATTCAAGTATTTTAAGAATGAATCGCTTGATGACATCATTACAAGATACTATCACTTGATGACCGAATTGGACAACTACTCAATAAGGTATTCTGAGAGTGAGATTGTGGAAAAACTTCTTGATGCTCTTCCACCAAGATGGGAGATGTACACAGTTCTGATGAAAGAAGATAAAGAATTTGATAGCTTTGATTTAGAGAAGGTGGTTAACAAGTTATGTAATTATGAGCTTAATATGTTACGAAAAGAGACGCCTACTGATCAAGCTCTAAAACAGATTCGACCGCCTATTACTCAGGCGGGGAACCAAATTCTACGCAAGATGGTCATGTGGTGATGAATATGGATGGAGATATATGCTTTGTAGCAAGTGGAAGTGGTTCTTCAAAATCTCAATCCTTAGTTAGTAATTCTTCTACAAGTCCTTCAAATGGAAATTACTCAAAGATGCCAATGAGTGTAAAATTTGTTTAACAACAATTTGCTTTTTATGCCTCTTTCATTGCGTCTTATGAGAATTACATCAAGGGAAAGATAGTTGACCCTGCAACCTTGGATGAGGACTATGATCAAATAGATGCTGATGACATGGAAGAAATGGATCTGCAGTGGCAAATGGCGATGATAGTAAGAAGGGTAAAACAGTTTATGAAGAAGACTGGACGAAAGTTCGTGGGAGAGAGACCGGGATTTGACAAGTCAAAGGTTCGTTGCTACAACTGTCAACTGAATGGACACTTTGCAAGAGAGTGCCCAAATGAGAAAGTTGAACGGAGTCAGAACAGGCCTACTCAACAGAATGGGAATGGAAATGAAATAAAAGCCATGGTATCTCAACAGAATGGTGGATATAATTGGAACATCAAAGTTGAGGAAGTGATTGAGCAAGCAAATCTGGTGAATATCGTGAGTGAAAGATGTGACTAGGAACCAGTGGAGGATCAAGCATACATGGCAGAAGTGAATGATATGCTTTTTCAGTCTATAGCTTCTCATGAAGCTTCAAAATTGATGTTAAATTGAAAATTGATCCAACCTTTGGAAAATGATAGGTGAACTGATTTTGTGCGCCTAACGGGTGAAGTTATTAGGCTTAAAAGACTTTAAAACAGTCATTGTTTGGTACGGTAGCTTTCCATGATGCGTAAAAGTTAATGTGATACAAATTAAATCTGCTCGATTTACTGTGGAGAGTCATTTTGAAATGTGCATGTCTCCACATATATCTCTCCGAATGATAGGCAGAAAAGTGATTACCCAGTCATACACGAGCCCGTTAGTGTCTTAATCCCCGAGTATATTGTGTTATCCTTCTGTAGTGATCCAGATTCGGGACTTGCAGGTGTTTGTTATAGTTCTTAAAAAAAAAAAAAAAAGATTATTATGTCTTATTGTCTTTGAAATTCACAAAGTCTAAAAGAACATGGATGAGGCACCAACTGAGTCTTGTGCAAGATGTAAGGATTGTGTAGCGGACTCAAATGTACATTGTTTAATCAGACACTACAGGTCGAAGTCAACTCGAGGTGATCTGGGGAAAGCTAAATACGCTTTGAGAATAGATAGGAGACATCACAGTTCCATAAGTGATGTCCATCTAAATTTTGAGCCTAATTGAACCTAATCCGTATCACAGAAGCAATGAAAATCATGCTAAGTTTTATACCTGTCCTCAACCTGTTTCTCGATGTCATAATAATGCTGAACATGGATCCTTGTGACAGCCTCTTAATCAGTATGATTCCATGTTCGGATCTTTTCTTAAACATGTTGGGTTCTCTGCAGACTAAAATTTGATCCCGTCAATGTTATTTTACTTATGTTTATTTTATATTATTTTATACGTTTGTCTTATGTGAATAATATAGAATCTATGGTTACTCGTTCTTGGTCTTTTCCTTCTTTCAAATTGTTTTAAATTATCTTCGCTTGGGAGGCGATGTTTTCAAACTGGCGAAGTTATTATAACTTCGCCAATGGGTTTTTCAGAAAGTATAAAAGGCAACAATGGTCCACTCTTGGTCAAACTGAACACTAAAAACCCTCTAAACCCTCGGTGAACTTATATCTCTGGATCAACCCTCATATAATCCGCTTCTTGTCTGATAATAAGGTGCAGTGACATCTATCGATTCATAATTTACTTGTTTTGTTGGTTAATCAGTCCCATAATGCAGGTTTTTGATCCGTTCTCTTGAATAACCTTAATAATCGATAATACCCGTCGGATTTTGAATGTTTTAGAAATGTCTGGCACTCCGAGACCTTAATCGAACATTCTTGTAACTGTTGTCAGTCTCCGATTCTCTGTAATTGCAACTGACAAGGATCTTGAATTACGGCACTGTATATGCGGCGAAGTTCGTATTTGGCGAAGTTACTACAACTTCGCTGCTTGAGATTAGATGGTCACAACTTCGCCGACACCAACTTCGCTTCCCCCATGCTAAGCGAAGTTACAACCTGACTAAACATTTATCTAACTTAACTCGTTTGCCTTGCAGGTATGGCAGCTGTAGCAGGTGCGGGTGGTACAGGCGGTGATGGAGGCGACGGGGATAAGAGAATTTTCTATCCGGGTCACAACATGTACGTGACATTGGACCCATATGCTCGTGGAGTAGATGATTACTCAGAGATCATCACGTTTCTCATCCGATCAAGGATTTTTCATGCTATCACTACAACTCTTCGGATCTCTTTACCAAATATAGAAGACTTTTGGAACACAGTGGAATATGATTGTCGTGTGGAACCTCCAGTGATGCGTGCTACCGTAAATGGTCAGGTGATACAGTTCTCTGCAAACCAGATACAGGAGGCTGTAAAGTTTGGCGCTGAAACTACTCAGGACCCCACTGAGTATTTTAGGAATGGGGAATTTCTTCGTATGGGATACTCTAGTCCGTTGGAAGACTCACAACGTCGAAAGGGATTTCTATTGGATCAATGGCGTTTCTTGATGCATGTGTTGATTGTTTGCATGTCCGGCTGCAAAGCAAGAACAGATGGTATGGGTGCGACAATGCAATATGCCATATCTGCGCTGACATATAATAAACCATTTAGCTTCAGTCAAATGGTGTTCTACGAAATTGATCGTCAGCGGCGGGCAGCGGATAGGGAGCGTTTCTTAATATATCCGATATTTTTGCAGATGATTCTTAATCATGTTGCTCCTAATCAGCCACAACGTCGTCCTATCTCTTTTGTGGAATGTGTAAACAAGAGAATTTTTGCTCAATGTCGATCATCGAGCGCACGAAGTAATCCTAATCGTCATCCGAGACACACCGCTTTATTTGGGTATCTTGTCAATCCTGACTACGTTGCTCCACCAGAGGATGAATTTGTTGATCCTGCACCAGCACAAGCTCACATCCCACAACCACCTCCCGTGGTTCATGTTGCTCCAGTTCCTGTTGATCCTGTTCAAGAAGCTCCCTTACTGGATGATCCAGTTATAAATCCTGTTATATCTACTGCAGAGGGGATAGATCTTGATGTTGCTTTGGGAGTGCAAGGTATTTTTGGTACATCCTCTGAAGTTCGGGTTTCTTCAATTGCAGTGTCTGGGGTACCATCTTCTTTGATCATTGGTTTAGTTGGTCAATCTCGACCCTCAAGAGAGGATTCAGAGGAAACTTTATCTGATTCTTCCAATGATGACGCTTTTGAAGCTCAGAGAGGTCTGGTCACAAAAGAGAGGATTCAAGGAAAACGGAGGAAAGATTCGGATGATAGTGAGTCAGATTATGAACATGAGTTGTATGCCTTGGTCCGTAGATCAAAGAGGGCTAGAGCTGGTGAGAAAGCTCGAGTGTTGTTCAATTTGCCCCTCCACAGTTACCTGGTATGTCTATAGTGCCTCCCTCTTCATCTGACCCTTTAACAGTGACATCTAGTGTTACAACGGTGGCTTTATCAGCACCATCCTGTGTACCATCTACAGTTGTGATGTCTATGCCAGCGATTGTGTCTCTACAACAACGTACTATTGCTCCGTCTGAGGTTGTGTCTATGTTTGTTGAATCTACGGTGATGGCGACTACTAGGTCCTCTGTTTCGATTCCCCCATCATCATAAATTCCAGTGAATTTGGGTATTCCTCCGCCATATGCTCAAGACATTTCTCACATGTCATTTGCCTTTGATGCTTCATTGTTAGATTCCGAGCGGATAGTGGCTCTAGAACATGTAGTGGCCGACCAGTCAAGAATTAATCTCATTCAGACACAAGCTATTCAACGGCTAGTGGCTGAGAACCAAATTCAGTCATCTCTTCTTATTGAACATGGTAAACTTTTTGATACGCTTAAACAGTTCTTAGCATCTCAGGGGGAGACCAGTTGCAAAGGGGATGAGTTGAGAACCAAGAGGAGAGAGGACAGAGATGATGATCCTAATTCTTCGAAAGATGCAGGTGGTGAGCTACCAAGAACTGAACAAACTCTTGGAGCTTCCACATCTTAAGGGGAGTCTACTAGTCCATTTGGCAGTGCAAGTAGTGAGACAGTTGTGGTGGATGATGAGGCTACTGATCCATCTGGCAGTGCAAGTGGTGAGACGGTTGTGATGGATGATGAGGATGATATGGATGAAGATGTGTTGCCTCTTAGTGAGATTGAAAAGCTTGGTGAACAGATTGAGATTTACAATGGCTTAGAGGAAGGTGAGATACCTGATGATAGTGTTGAACATGATATTCCGAGTGCTGGTCATGAACGTGTGGGTCAAGATGATAATGTGTCAGGTGATTCTAAGTGGGAGGAACAGCCACGGTGGAAAGAAGAATATGCTCATTGGTTAATCAAAACAAAGAAGCCAGTGGTATCTACGATGTTCAAGAACAGTTATAATATTAAAGGGTATGCTGAATCGAAAAAAGGTATTATCTGTTGGTTTTATGATGATCAGCTAAAAGTGTTTGTGATGAAAAGATATGATGGGATTCAGTATTTTGCTAAGAAGTTGAGATCGTTCAATACGTTACCTGAGTGTGAGGTAAAGGACTTGGCTCGTTTAAGGTTGATTAATAGGAGTGGGGACAACTTTGCTAGTTGGGTTGGTAAAATGGTGTGGAGTGAAGTTGTTAAGGAGAAAAAGTTTGAGTTGTTGAAGCCTCAAAAGGGGAAGTTGATTGAAGATACAGATCGAGGAATGCGGGCTGGTGGCAAGCCCTGGATGGTGATGAAGTACAAACCGATTAGATGTATGAAAGAGGTTCCAATGAAAACTATGCCTAAAGATGTGTTGAAAGATCTTAAATGGTGGTATGTTGATTGCCAGACTGCTGAAGCCATGATGGAAGATCAAGATGAATAGGAGATCTTAAGGGTGTATGATCCTATGCACTTGGTTAATTTGTCTCAAGCTGATTTGCAGGTACTAAACGAAAAGAAAATTTTTTATATTCCTGCTTGGAAAGATGAAGCGAAGAAATATCAAAGGGTGGTCTCAGTTTGTGTGAGACAAGGCGTACATGCTTGAAGATGAAAGGTACGGCTTTTTGGATTACAAGATGAGGCGAAGATGTAAGAGAAATGAAGCTAGTGCCAAGGGGGAGTCTGTTGGTGCATTATGCCACTTGTTCATTCGTCTCGAGTCTATCGTGTCTGTAATCGTTACGATGCTTGTTTTCTCTTTATGAACTAGTTAGTTTGGTTATATAGTATTGGCGAACTTCTGTTCTGGCGAAGTTATGGACAACTTCGCCTAGGGTCTTAGGCCAAGTTGTCGTATTATTTAAACCTAACTTGCGCCGTTAGTCAATGAGGTTTTTTGGGTGTTCGTTTTGTAAGGCGTAGCAGGTTTCACATCTAATAAAAAAATTAACCTTTGTCTTACGTTTTACGTGTTTCTTTACGTGTCTCTCGATTAAACACTCGTATCGTATACGTAGGGGATTCCCGCACCCTCGTGTTACGAGATAATCCTGTGTTGATCCGACTGGGAACCTACATGCTTGTTGTTTTTTTATGTGCCAAGTATCAATCAAGTTCCCGAGTGACACATCTGGCGGAAGTTAAACGAGTCATACATTATCTGAGCGGAAATCCCGACATTATGTTGTGGTACCCTAAGGACGATAAGTTTGACTTGACTACTTACACCGATTCCGACTATGGGGGGTGCAAAATCAACTCAAGTCAACAACGGTGGGTTATCAATTCTTAGGAAACCGACTTGTTTCCAGGCAGTGTAAGAAGCAGACAACGGCCTCTACTTCAACAGCCGAAGCAAAGTATGTGGCGGTTTTGAGTAGATGTTCACAATACTCTGGATCCAGTAGCATCTGCGGGATTACGGTTTGAAGTTTCTTACTACTCCAATTTATATTGATAACTCGGCCGCTATATCTATCACTAAGAACCTGGTTCAACATTCAAAAACAAAGCATATTGAAATCTGTTATCACTTTATACGTGATTGTTTAGAAAAGAAATTAATTGACATTGAAAAAATTCATACGGATTTTCAAAAGGCTAACCTTTATACCAAAGCTTTTGACAGAACGTGTTTTCAATATCTACTTGGTATGAATGGTTTAAAAACTTTGAATGATGTTCAAAAGCTCGATTAGATCGCTTTTACTTTCTTTTTCGTGTTTTTACTTTCATTCTCTTTGTGATAAAACGAGATTATTCGAATTGAGAGTTAATATTTTATACAACTTCTGCTTAATTTTATCTTTTTATTTTGTTAAAATGGAACCTTATTTGTGCGTAGTCATACCGACCTTAATGGAAAATTTTAACTTTCTGCTTTATTTCACACTTTATTATTTTTGCATGAGTCACAGCTAATCGAATTTTATAATTCAAGAAAAACGTACATGTGAATACTCACTGTATAAGAGCTAGAAATATTATATCTGATAGGTGGGGTCCACATAAGATTCATGCTTAATTGAACCTAAATAAATATCGTAAAGTCTCCAAAAAGTCTGTTTATAATTTAAGAGGATAACTAATCAACAATCATCGTTGGGTTACGTATACAATAATATCGAAATTGAAGTGTTACTTAGTGATATCTTTGTCAATATGATTCCTTGCTCGAATTCACAAAAACATGTACTGCATTAATATTGTTAGTGTTACTGCTTTACATTTACTGTATTTTAATTTTTGTTTGAGAAATTTCAAAATCCAAAAAGATTTTACCTTTTCTACTTTATTTTCGATTTACCGAGCTGGCGAACAATTCAAAAAAAAAACAAAATGATTTACCCCAAATTTAAGTTAATTCGTATATAACTTATGATTTTAAAGTAAATCCGCTTAAGTTAACCATTTCTGATCAACGATTGATCAGGTTTAATGTAAACAATATTATTATATTCAATTAAAAACCCTAATTGGCTTTAATTGATTATTTAATTCATTTGAAGACGCCCTGTTTGCGGTGCGCGCATATAATGTATATATGTGTGAACCCTCAGGTGGGCAAAAGTAAAATTGCACTAATTTTGACATTATTTTACTAATCTCATGAAAATAACGTTAAAAGTGGCGGAAGGTTAATCAGGCATCATGTGGTGGCGTTGATAGCCGAAAGACAAGGGCACATGCACCAATCAGCTGGTGTCCCGATGATTGAGTGCTATGTGCCTTATGTCCAAGGCTTGATGTAAAACTACTATCGAGCCGGGGGTCTCACCGGAAGCAGTCTCTATATCCCTATGGGATAGAGGTAAGGCTGTCTACATCTTACCCTCCTCAGACCCTACCATAGCATTGCTATTAGTGGGATATACTGAGTACGATGATGATGATGATGATGATGATTTAATTCATTTGAAAACCCTAATTGGGAATTAAAATGATTATTTAATTCATTGAATGAATTGTTGATTCATTCGTTAACGGGTAATTGCAATTCGTTAAAATGGTATTAACGAATGGCAAGTCATTCGTCATTATCCATAACGTATGGACTCATTCGTTATGGAGTGCACATTCGCTTGCGCTGATCTAACGAATGGGATGTCATTCATATACTATTGCAACGAATGGACATATTAATGTATCATTCGTTAATAATTCAATGAATGAGAGTGTTATTCGTTGAACCTTAACGAATGTGACATATTCGTTACAATTATAAAAGAATAACGGGTTAAGTTAACAAATGGAGTCATTCGTTAGTTCAAAAATTAACTAAGTGCCTCGATTCGTGTGCAATTAATTGAAGGGGTTTATAATCCCCAGGTGACGAATGGAAAGTCATTCGTCCTTTCACTATTTCATCGATTTACAGAAACGAATTCTTGCCAAATTTTCTAAAAAATCCTAAACTTACTATTACTCAGATTTACTAACTTTGTGATAATCTACAGGTAATGGCAAGCTCAAAGATGCAAAGATTAAACAATATGAACATTGTTTTAGGGTTTAATTGCTGAAACTAAATGAACTTATACGGATCTAGATCATTTGATAACAACGATACTCATGTTGATTTGGATACTATTATGATTGTATACATTATGTTTGTGTAGTGTGTGTGTTGAGTGAACAGTTCGGCAGAGTAATGAGAGAGAAATCGTAAATATTAGAACTGTTATAGATAGAATAGATTACAGGGGTATATATAGGAAGATGACCTCATTCTTTAAGATAGACTTAACGAATGAGTCATTCGTTATACTTACTTAACGAATAAACAACCTTATTCGTTATTACATTAAAGACAGCGAATGGCCAACATTCGTTATGTTCCATTCGTTAATCTGGGTTAACGAATGGGACGTACATTAGACGAATGTGACACATTTCGTTACAGGGTAACGAATGTGCCTTACATTTAGGCATATTTACATTAATAACCCCTAAACATTAATCTATTACATTAATAACCCAGATAAATATCGAGACGTACAAAACATGTATTAACAAACTCCCCCTCGTCTCGAGCTCTTTATTTCTTATTTCTGGAACATCTTCGTCTTCCAGTCAACACAACTGTGAATCTTGTATGCGTAACAGACTCTAACAACCTTCTGAAACTGCATAGCAAGCTCATAGTCTCTTACGTTAGCAAATCTGATCTGACTTGTAAATAACGCATCGTTGTCAGACTCAGATAAGTTAACTAGCCACATTGGATCAATCACACATATTGTCTTCGTGTTTGAACCATGACCATAAACGATTACCGCTTCACCTGTAACGTTGTCGTAGTACCAATAATTGAACGAGGTGAATAGACTCTGAGGAAATATCTTCATAGGAACCCTCTTCATAGTCTTCGGCGACTTTACCTGTAAAATTACTTTCTCCAGCCTATGCGAGTATCAATCTCATCGATGTACTTATGAGTAGGCACCTGAGGCTTGAAGAACTTGAAACCAAAACAGGTTTCATGTAATAACTGCTTATAGAACCAACTAGCTCACTTATCGTCCCCACGATTCACAAACAGTCGGTTGGCTAGGGTTCTCACATCCCATCTGGGCATAGATAAGATATCGTGTGGGCGTTTGAAATAATAAATACCATGCTCCCACTTCACGATATATACCTTAAGATCTGAATCATACTGCCATGCCACCAAGTCTCCTTTCACGTCTTTTGCAGGCTTGTACTTTTTCATTTGTTATGCTGACGCTCGAGCTTTCTCAACTTTAACTTCTTCACGTTCATGATATCGAAAAGTCTCGATCATCTTTTTCAACTTTGCAACATTGTGTTCAAACATACCATCCAAAGCACGTTTACGCTTTTTATCAAAGATAAATGACTTGATTAAGTAGCTTTAAGCTTATCTTTTTCTTCTTGTAAACGACATTCAACTGCGTTAAAGTGTTCAATCGTGAAAAACGGAATACCCGAGTCATTGTCGTTGTCTATGTAGAACTCAGGATATTCTTCAGCAGTAACGTCTTCAACTTCTACCTCTTCAAAATCACGCACATTCCTATGAGGAATGCCTGTATTATCACTCTCTTCCATTTCCACATCCATACTCTTATCCAACACATCCACCTGTTCTTCATTTAGATTCAGAAGCAAGGCAATTTGTTCTTTTGTTAATGAGTGATCAAAAAATTCACCTTCTTCAATCTCATCTGCATTCACCATACTATACACAACTCCATCAATACCAACAAATAGAAGCATGTTAGCCGGAATAACATCTATTGGCTTGTCTCTCGTGTAATCTTTATATGGAACAATCTGTAGATTACTAGCTTCAGACCCACCACCAACACTCGCATCAGTCTTATTACCCACCGACGGTGTGGAACTTCCGCCCGGTTGCTGATCTACCCCACCACCTGCCCCATCCTGATCATCTTCATTATTCTTTAACTTCTTTAATTCATCTTCTTTGCAAGTCAACTGAAGAATGATCTCATCCTGTTTATCTAATCTCTCCCCCTGAGCAGCAATTAGGGCTCGAAGTTTCTTGTTTTCACGTTGAGTGAACTGGATATGCCGCAATAAATTCCTTTGTGCAAGCTCATGAGCAGGTCTGTCTGCTTGCATTTGAGTGTGTTGTAAATGCAACAGATTCATCATGTGAAACCATTGAGCTTGGGGAGCCATAAGATAGAAATTCGGATGCACCGGTTGCATAGGACCCTGAGGACGACTGAATGACATAAAGGAATGCTCAGGTCTTGGCAACATTGTCGGAGTAACAGGAGTAATAGGAGTTGTTGGCTGTGGTGTAGGCATCCGTGCCAATACAGTTTGTAATATGTCTCCAAAATGAGAATCAGGTCTCACAGTAGTGGCCAAAGTCAGAGTTGGAGGCATTCGAGAAGTAGGCATTTGCACAGGTGTTGGAGAACGAGGAAAATCTGTAATAGGAGTAGGAGTAAGAGATCGTGGAATTTGTGGAACTGGAGAAGCAGTAGAAGGAATAATAGGAGTAGAAACAGCAGTAGAAGGCACAAACGGTTGACTAGGTATCTCAATACCCGAACCACGTCGAACTCGTTGCTTCTTCGGCTTCTCACCCTTATCAACCATCGTTTCTTTACCCTTACGCTTTTGCTGTTGTTCATAAGTTAACTCGGCTTGCGGTCCTGGACCACCATCACCACCATCATCTCCACCATCACCACCTTCACGTTCTGAATCTGAATCGTCATGAGCCCAATGATCATTAGGTGGCACGACATAATCAATATTCGCTAGATGACCAACCAATCGTTTAAACTTTGGTCGATCTACCAAACTCTGACCTCTGTACGATCTTAAACGTCGCATCATCTCTTCATTCATATGATCAAGCTTCATCACATCTGCTTGATCTTTCTCCAAATCAAGCAACAGATCATTAATCATCATTTGCACAAATCTGGGATACATTAAGAACTTATGTCTGCTAGTGATGTTTTCTTTCAAATGATAATAATCCAATTCGGAGAAATTGAATGGTTTATTAAGAACAAGGGCAACAAACGTAGATTGAAGCATCACTCGGCACTCGTCAAATCCACCCTTACGTCCACCGAGACAATGAATCAATACGTGAAGCAGATACGTGTATTGTTCACACAAGTTTGCTTTGTTGTACATAGATCTGCCCAAATCACCATTATACTTTACACGGCCAAATAACCCTCTGATCAATGCCCTATCGAACTCACATATGTCATCAATTGTGTCATAAATCCTAGTGAGTCTCTGATCACGCCAATATCGATCACTACCCGTTTTTTCTGAATAACCGCTTCTATCTGATTATCTTCTTCATTGAACTTAGCAGTATTCCAGAACTCTCGTATTATCTTTTGATACACAATTGCACGAGTAGAAATGGCTTTGAAAATTCTCGAGCGTGATAGAAAGCTAATCATACCCCCGAATATCGGAGAGTCTTCAAAATTTGGCTCAAGATAGGCACAGATGTTGTGGCTTTTGTTCCACGAAAGCATCACAGGGATTTGAATATTTCGTCTGCCATTTCTGTTGAATACGAGCAAACATTAGTAAAATATTCAAAAATAATAATCTGATTAACGAATGTCAATCTCATTTGTTAAAAGGTTTAAACAAGTGAAACATTCATACATTAAATGGTACATTCGTTACAAGTAACGAATTACCCTTAATCGTTAACTAATTAACGAATTAAGTTCAACATTTAAACTAATCAACTCAGATTCGTTATATGATATTCGTTATCAAATTCTTTAACGAATCAAATTTGATTCGTTATAAAAATTAACTATGTATTCGTTATCTTAACGAATCAGATAGTTATTCGTTAACTAAGCAACGAATCAGACTATTATTCGTTATACTAATAACGAATCATACTTCATTCGTTATTCATGTAATCACTTTGACTAATCCAGAGTCAATTTACTTTTAAATCAATCAGATACGATTAGGATCTATTACGAACAGTAATTATCCATAACCATTGCTATCGGAAAGTAGATTAATACATTTATCATGAACCATTAGTCACAATTTTAATCAGATATTAGAGTTAATTGTGATTCAATGTTTGATTAAACATGCACTCAGCAAATTAACAATTGATCCTCTAATATCCAACAAAATTCCATGCTGTTCATATTAGAATGTTCGTCAATACATGTTGAATACGAATGAGTTAGTTAATTGTTCAAACAAGCAAGCACTGTATTTCTAGAAAATTTTGCAAGAGTTTTGGGAGGAAAGGCGATGAAATACGAACAGACGAATGAGAGATGATTCGTCTGATATTGGGATTATAAACCCAATAATTTCACAAGGCCCAAGGTCATTCGTTCAAATTTTGAACTAACGAATGGCCTCATTCGCTAACATATGATCCTGATTCGTCAACTCTTTACACGAATAGGACTCTCATTCGTTAAACTTTTAACTAATCTTACATTACCTTCTCTTATTCGTTAACTTTTTTAACGAATAAAGATCGTTAACTCTTAACGAATGATACATTATACATTCCATTCGTTAAATGTTTAAACGAATGTCCTCCATTCGTTATGCACAACGGAAGCGAATGTCTTTATAACGAATGAGAAACTCATTCGTTATGTTTAAATAACGAATGGCTTTACATTCGTTAAACATTTTAACGAATCACCCTGTTTTCCTTAGCAAATGAGATACAAATATCTTTTAAGGAGTTAAATAATATTAAAACCAATTAGGGTTTTAATAATGAATTAAATATTCAATTAAATCCAATTTTAGGGTTTAATCGCATACATTAAAAATACCCGATCAACCAAGGATCGGTAATGTTTAACTTAAGCGGATTTTTACGTTAAAACATACAACTGATACCAGCTGTAGATACATTAAGCACGATTAACTTAAAACTTTTGGGGATCAATCTTTTTCTTTTTCTTTTGAATTTATTCACTAGCTTGGTAAATCGAAACTAAAGCAAATTGAAAAGAAAGAGAAAAAAAAATCTTTTTGGATTTTTGAAAATTTTCAAATAACAAATAACGAAAAACAATAAATGACTAAACTATTAAAGCAGTACATATTTTTTTGAGTTGAGCAGGGAATCATGTTGACGAAAATATCACTAAGTAACACTTCAATTTCGATGATTATTATACACGTAACCCAACGATGATTGCAGATATAATTGTCCTCTTAAACTTTTCACAGACTTGTCGGAAACTTTACGATATGCTTTAATTTGGTTCAATTAGGCACGAACCCATATGTGGACCCTATCAATCAGATATAACATTTCTATCTCTTATACAGTGAATATCACATGTACGTTTTTCTTTTGATTTTACAAATTTTGATTAACTATGACTCATGCAAAAATAATAAAAAGAAAATAAAGCAGAAAGTCAAAATTTTCCCTTAAGATCGGTATTACTACACGCAGATAAGGTTCCATTTCAACAAAATAAAAAGATAAAAATAAGTAGAATTTGCATAAAATCTTAACCTTCAATTCGGATAATCCCGTATTATCACGCGGATAAAGTCCAAGATTTCATACGAAACACCAAGAAAAAATAAAGCAAAATACCCAAATATTAACCCTCAGGTCGGATAATCTTATCGCGCAGGAGAGGATCCAATATTTGAATAAAAATAAAGAAAAAATAAATTTGAATTTCTTTGCAAAATAAAATAAAAACAAAGCAGAATTTTCTTCAAAAATGAAAGCATGCACACACAGTAATCATTTTGACTTTTGACTTTTCTTTAAATCAGATATAGTATCAATCTTTCAAGATGTAATTCCACTAGGTTAGGCATTCATTATCTTTATATCTTATCAGTTCCTATATAGTCTGTCAAGCCTATCTTCGCATATCATATTGCTGGCCTTACGGTAATTTTTAATCTAGTTTATTCATGTTCTAGATCAATCCCATTAATGTACTATCATTTTCCCTTTTTGCTTCAAAACTCAATTTTGAGGAGCATTTTTCATTGTTTTTGAAATTTTTCAATATTTGAATGTTTTTGGAGTTTTTAAATTTCTATGTACAAACTGAAAACACAATATTTTTGGATTTTATATATTTCTCCCCCTAAAAACAACAAAAATCAAAAATAAAACAAGAAATAAAAAGATTTAACCAAGATTTTGAATATCCTGTAAAGTTTTTAAACCATTTATACCCAGCAGATATTGAAAACGTGTTTTATCAAATACTTTGGTATAAAGATCAGCCTTTTGAAAATCCGTGTGAATTTTATCAATTGATATTAATTTCTTTTCAAAACAATCACGAATGAAGTGATAACGGATTTCAATATATTTGGTTTTCGAATGGTGAACCGGATTTTTGGTGATTGAGATTGCAGTAGAATTATCAATATAAATAGGAGTAGTAAGAAACTTCAAACCGTAATCCCGCAAGTGTTGCTGGATCCAGAGAACCTGTGAGCAGCAACTCGAGGCCGCCACATACTCCGCTTCGGCTGTTGATGTTGAGACCGTTGTCTGCTTCTTACACTGCCAGAAAACAAGCCGGTTTCCTAAAAATTGACAACCCGCTGATGTAGACTTGAAGTTGATTTTGCATCCTTCGTAGTCCGAATCAGTAAACGCGGTGAGATCGAACTTATCGTCTTTGGGGTACCATAACCCGATGTCTGGATTTCCCCTCAGATAATGTAAGATGCGCTTTACTGCCTCCAGGTTAGTCACTCGGGGATTCGATTGGTACCTAGCACACAAACAAACAGCAAACATAATATCAGGTCGCGATGCGGTCAAATACATGAGAGAACCAATCATAGCACGATATAGGGTTGGATCAACGATATCCTCCAATCCATCTGGTGATAAATTGTGACCCACGGGAAGAGGTGTCGAAGGAATTTTGCCGTCAGATATCTTGAATCAGCTCAAGACATCGTTCACATATTTTGTCTAATGGATAAAAATCCCGGAATCAGACTAGTGAACTTGCAATCCTAAGAAAAAGTTCATCTCTCCCGTCGAGCTCATCAAGAATTTGGTTTGCATCGTCTTTTCAAAATCTTTACACAAGTTATCGTTCATCGAACCAAAAATTATGTCGTCCACATAGATTTGGACGAGGAGCAAATCATCACCCACGTTCTTATAAAATAATGTACAGTCCACAGTCCCTCTCGTGAATCCACTCTCTAGGAGATGGTCAGCCAACGTGCTGTACCAGGCTCTCGGGGCCTGATGTAAACCATAAAGAGCCTTGTTTCATCGATAAACACGCTCGGGAAAGTCTGGATCCTCGAAACAAAAAGGCTGCTTCACGTATACTTCTTCATGAATAGCTCCATTTAAGAACGCCGATTTCACATCCATTTGATAAACCTTAAAATTCTTGTAAGCTGCATAGGCAAGAAAGATACGTATAGTCTCCAGTCGTGCCACCGGAGCATATACTTCAGTGTAGTCTATGCCTTCTTGTTGATTGTATCCAAGTACGACCAATCATGCTTTGTTTCTCACGATTACCCCGCGGTCGTCCTTTTTGAACTTAAAGACCCATTTAGTTGGAATCGCCTTCTTTACGCGATCGGGTTTATCTATAAAGTCCCATACACCCAATCGTATAAACTGTTGCAGCTCCTCCTGCATAGCTTCAACCCATGACGGCTCCTTGAGTGCCATTGCGACACTTGTCAGTTCTATCTGTGATAGGAAGCAGGAGTATTGTGCGATACTAAAGATACCCGAAGAGTGCAAATCCGCATAAGCACAAACTATCAAATCCTCAGTAGGAGATACATTACAATCAACTTGATCATCACATACATTAGCTAATTGGTGTCTTGTGCGCACCCCATCGTTCACATCACCAATTATCTGTTCCTGCGGATGACTCGAATGAATCCTTAAGGAAGGATTGGCAGAGACAGATACGTTATTACCAAAATTGGTAATATTTTCTTCCGCTGAATCTGAAGAGACAGTCGGTGAATCATCACTAATAAGAAATGGCTCAGTTGTCTCTAGAGCTTCATCTAACATAACAGACGATGAGTCCACAAAATCAACATCACCGAAAGATTCAGAAACGTCGTTCGATGTCTCTGATACGTTAGGAGAGTCATTTTCATCAACCGAAGAAGACCTTGACTCGGAAGACAATGTTCTTCTAGATAAGATCTTATAAGATCGTCATGTACTTCTTCAACCACTGACGTAAACGAATTAAATAAACCATCATAATCGAACATCCAATCTGGACCCGTACCAGTTGGTGGAGTTGTATTACTTTGGCAATCAACGTGATACCATTCTTCCACACAACCTGAAGAGATATTGAATTTCCGCTTCTTAGGAGAGTTGTATCCCAAGAAATAACCCTCAAAAGCTATCTCATCGAACTTTCCAGCATCTCTCTTCAAAACAGTACACGGACACCCAAATGGCTCTAAATACTTTAAGTTCGGTTTACGATTATTCAAAAGCTCGTAACTCGTCTTCTTGAGCTTCTTTAAAGTTAGTACGTGATTCAGTGTGTAGCATGTAGTATTCACAACTTCGTTCCAGAATTGAACAGGTAGCTTTGAATCAGCGAGCATCGTTCTTGCAGCTTCAATCAGCGTACGATTCTTTCTTTCAGATACACCATTCTGTTGAGGAACATAAGGTGCACTGAATTCCCGATGAATTCCTTTTTGAATGCAAAAGAAATCCAATTTATTATTCCTGAATTCAGTTCCGTTGTCACTACGAATTCGTCTCACTTTCAGTTTATAAAGTGATTCGATCTTTGTGATAAGCAACTGAATTAAGACAGGAGTCTTATCCCTCGATCCCATAAATAACACCCATAAGTAACGTGAGAAATCATCCGTCACTACCAAACAGTAAAAATCTCCTGCAATACTGGCACGGTTCACCGGACCGAAGAGATCCATATGAAGTCGTTCCAAAGGAGTAACGATCGTGTTTAGTGACTTGCTCGGATGTGATTTCTTCTTTTGTTTCCCCTTCTTGCACGCGACGCAGTGATCATTGAACTTGAAGTGATTGAGGGACACACCATCCACTAACTCGTTAGCCATAAGAAAGTTCATATTTCGTAAGTGAATGTGTCCCATACGTCGATGCCAAAGAATAGAATCTTTTTCAATAGCTTTTGATACAAAGCAAGTAGCTGAGGGTGAAACTGGTACATCATAACTCATGTCAAGTATATAAATATCATTTGATCGAGGTGATCGCATGACAACCATGTCTTCAGGAATCGTGTATCCCGGCTGAAGGATGACACATTCCTTGTTAGTGAAAATAGTGGTGAATTTCTTATCACAAATCTGTGACACGCTCAACAGATTATGATTCACCTTTTCACAATAATTAACTTTTTCAAACGTTATTTTCCCGTTTGAAACATCTCCCTTCTTCATAATCATTCCACCATGGTTACCAGCAAACACAACATAACCCCCTTGAATATCTTTGACGTTATTCAGAAGATCTAGGTTGCCAGTGATATGCCGAGAACATCCACTATCCAATATCCATTTGTAATTGGACACGGACCTAGATGTGGCCTGCACAAACAAGTAAAATGATTAGTTCAAAAAGGCAACCCAAGCCTCAGTCTTGGGCTCTTCCATTGAGACTTTCGGAGAATATGATAACTTAACACTTGTATTCGGTGCTTGAGAATAAGTGACACATTTCTTGTTTTTCTTCTTTAAGTAGCCATCACATATTCTACCCGAATTAGTGTTGGAACAAATAGGTTGAGCACGGTCAACACATTTGTTCGATACATCAACTAAATCAATGTGACACCCGGTAATTTCCCAATCCCACAAACTAAGTAATCAACCTAATAATTAGGTGATTGTAAATATTAAGCGCGCTATGTTAGAATCAGCGCGGGCACGTTATATGCGCCCTGCGCGAGCGCGCTATGTTAACCAGCGTGGGCATATGTTATATGCGCCATGCGCGAGTGTTTTGGCTTTATGTTTTCATGTAACTTAACTTTATGATGGGTTGACCGTCCCGCATGATGCTAAGGCGGGTGCATCCCAAATCGTTTATGCGCGTGCGGAAGGGGAACTAACCTCCCCGCATGGCGGGAACATTGAGAGCTAGTTTGTCTGAAGCTCCAAGATGGAATTGACTTCAACATGACTGATCACTATGTTGAAATACCAAGACCACCTGGAGAATCTACAAATGAAACTCAATGTCCCTGACTGCGAGAAGGTTACGTACCTACCCGCAGCAAAGAAATGTCCTTCACGCAGAAAGCTATGCGCACAAAGTGATACGCGCAGAACACTTAGTCTATTCTCCAGATGTAAGGAGATTACTCCCGCCCAAAAGGAAACAGTAGCGTGTTTCAGAGATTTTCCACTTTTTACTGTACACTGACAAAAGTACCTGAAAAAGCACACTGTAACATGAAAAGTCAACTGTCAGCCACCCTACTCCCACCAACCACAGACCTGCATGTCCTGTCCAAATCAAATCAAAATCTTTTATCCACTACTCCACTTTTAAATAAATAATAATAATTTCCATACTTTATCATCATTACACCTAGATATGAAAAGATTACAATCCCCTAAAGCAAGGGATTGTGTTCCCTTGAGTTTGCCTATAAATATGTAACCTAAATTATCACCCAAAACACACTTCAAAATTCTCTCTTAAGAACTGCAAACTTGCACTAATCATCTCCCAAGCATCCGTTGTTTTCATTTCCGATCATGTTACTAGGTAAGCCGAGAATATAACCTTGAGATCTACTTTCCAACCCTTATATTCTCCTATTTCTTGATCTTAATATATATACTTCTTGTTATTTAATCGTATTCTAGACCTTCAATTCCGAGGCCAACACCAAGAAAACCCGAATCTCGATTAATCCCTTAACAAGAACCACAGGTGAGTCTCACAGCCCCTATTTTCACTGTTTTCACTACTTTTAAACTGTTTTCGGGTTGAGGGACACGTACTTAAATAATGTTTTATCATGGTATACTTACAAGCTATGCAAGCGATTATGTGTTTAAATTATATTTCATGATGAGCAATGCGAACGGTTATCTATGGTTTTCGATGTATGTGCGCTAGAATTCGAGTAAGTGATCACTTTACCATTGGAACTCTAAGGGTAGGGACTGCTGGTTTGATCCACCCACTCGTAGGGGTCGCACCTCTTTGCACGGACGAGTGCCTAGTATGGTCATGGGGCAGTACTATGGGATTGAGCCCGCTCGTAGGGGTCGCACCTCTTTGCATGGACGAGCGCCTTGTTTTCCGGCACAACGTCCGCGCGTAACATGCGGGACGGTATTATTGATTAGCTCGTAGGGGCAACGCCTCTTTGCATAGACGAGCACGGTTTTTCAGAAATGTCCACGCGTAACCCGCGGGACGGCATTACATTATTTAGCTCGTAGTGGCAGCGCCACTTTGCATGGACGAGCACGTTTTCCAGAAACGTTCGCGCGTAACCCGCGGGACGGTATTACTTATTTTGCTTGTAGTGGCAGCGCCACTTACACAGACGAGCACAGTTCCCAGAAATGTTCGCGCGTAACCCGCGGAACGATTTTATCAGATTATGTTATCAGAACTATGTTTTACTAAGCATATGTTTCAATGATGCTATCAGAATTATGTTATAGAATGATTTTTATCAAGACTATGACGCGATACGATTTATCAAGTTACTAAAACTTGTGAACTCTCTCAGTTTATACTGATTCAAATGTTTTTACGTGTCTTTCAGGAGATAACTAGGTAGCGCATGGAGTCACACATAGAGCACCTCACGCTGAACATCTAAAACTAGCTTTTTGGAAGATTTTAGTTCTATCCCTTCGATGCGCGTGGTTGTTCCCGCCGCGCAAGGGGATATGGCGTGGAAATCTTCAACAGTTTTTATACTTGGATGTTTTTATGTAATTTTTAAACAATGTAATGTATTTGTATTAAACATTTCATGCGCAATGAAATTCTTACTTTGAATGTTTGCAATGGCCCGTGCTTAATTATCAATCCCCACTCGCGCGCGCCCGGCTGTTTCCGCCGCTCAGGGCCGGGTGTGACAGATTGGTATCAGAGCACTGGTTATAGCGAACTAGGAAAAGAAGTTTTAACCTAGACTATAACCGTTGGGGGAATCGCATGAAATATTTTTCAAAGAAAATATTTTCAAAAGAAACTATACACACACTTAGGAACACGGGTCACACAGTGTCTAGTAAATAAAGATAAAAACATTATGTGCTCAGAGTACATGCGCTAAGTTGATATATTTTCACTCTTTTAAAGCGAGAATGCCTCCAACTAGAGCCAAGGGAATTACCATGACACCCGAGGAACTCGCAGAAATAATCGCGCAAGCGATCGCAACACATGAGGCCAGCAAGGCCGAATCTAGTCAGGGTCGTCAGGAGAACGAGACCCCAGAACCCGAATCAGGAGCTTTGGACAAAGGATGCTCCTACAAAACATTTATGGCCTGTAAGCCTTGGCCATTCAAGGGTACCGAAGGGGCCATTGGGCTCTACAACTGGATTGACAAGATGGAGACAGTTCTCTCCATTAGCAGATGTAGTGAGAACCAGAAGGTCCTTTACGCGACCTGCATGTTCCAAGAGGCAGCTTCGTCTTGGTGGAAGCTTCAAGTGAAGACTTTGGGGCGAGAAGTTGCTCTTCACAAGACATGGGAGGAGCTGAAGGAAATGATGATAAGAAAGTTCTGCTCTCGCGCAGAAATTCAGAGTCTGCAACAGGAATTCTGGAACCACACCATGGTAGGAACGGATATCGACGCCTACAACAACCGGTTCAACGAGCTTTGCCAGTTGGTGCCAGACATGGCAAACACGGAGGAAAAGAAGATCGAGAGGTATATCTTTGGGTTACCTCCTGTTGTTAGGGTTCCGCTCAACGCCGCAGCGCCTCCAACCTTTGATGAGGCGGTAGCGCGGGCCATCACCCTTACAAGGGATACGGTCCGTGCGGGTATGTTGACTACGCGCGGAATCGAGCAGCGAACCTCTGATCCCAAGAGGAAATGGAACTCTCACCACCGAGGGTCCGACTCCAAGCAGCCACCGTTCAAGAAGCAGGAGAGCGCAAGGGTTTACGCGATCCAAGCCGCGGAACCATCAAGGAAAGGATACAGCGGGCCTCGCCCATGGTGCAACAAATGCAAGTATCACCACGAGGGTGAATGCGCAAGAATCGAATGCGCCAAATGTGGCAGACCAGGGCACAAGGCGATGAATTGCCGTATCAGAGAAGCTGGAGCGAGCGACAACTGCTACGCATGCGGGAAGCCAGGGCATTTTAGTCGGGATTGCCCGCAAAAGGGAAACCAAGCTCGCGGGAGAGCTTTTGTGATCGGCGCAGGCGAAGCTAAAGAAGAGCCGAATGTGGTAACCGGTACGTTTTTGCTTAACGGCCATTTTGCATCTGTCTTATTTGATACTGGAGCTGACCTAAGTTTTATATCCGCCGAGTTTAAAGACTCCCTAGGCCTAGCAACCAGTAGGCTAGACACACCTTATACTATAGAACTAGCCAATGGTAGGCAGTTATGCGCGAACGAAAGAACTGAACAATGTGTAATAGTCATGGGAGGTCACGGGTTCAATATTAACTTGTTGCCAATAGACTTGGGAAGTTTTGACATTGTGATAGGTATGGATTGGTTAGTCAAGAACCACGCGGAAGTTATTTGCCATGAGAAGCAGGTTCGGATCCCACTGTTGAACGGAGAAATCTTGGTGATTCAAGGGGAAAGAAGGGGAATTGCGACGAAACTGATTTCGTGCCTAAAGGCGCGCAAGTGCCTAAGGAAAGGGTGCTACGCCTTCCTAGCGCATGTAGTAGAGAAGAAAGGAGATGAGCGAAGAATTGAAGACTTACCAGTAGTGCGCGAATTTCCAGAAGTTTTTCCTGAAGATTTGCCCGGATTACCGCCGCCGCGACAAGTCGAGTTTCGTATTGATTTAGTCCCAGGAGCTGCGCCAGTAGCTCGAGCGCCTTATCGACTAGCTCCATCTGAGATGCAAGAGCTATCCAATCAGTTACAGGAACTATTGGATAAGGGTTTCATACGCCCAAGCTTTTCACCTTGGGGAGCTCCAGTACTGTTTGTTAAGAAGAAGGATGGTTCGTTCAGAATGTGTATTGACTATAGGGAACTGAACAAGCTGACATTCAAGATTCGGTACCCCTTACCGAGGATTGACGACTTATTTGACCAGTTGCAGGGATCCAGTTATTATTCGAAGATAGATCTACGGTCAGGATACCACCAACTTAGGGTCCATGAGGAAGATGTGCCGAAAACAGCCTTCCGAACTAGATACGGCCATTATGAGTTCTTAGTGATGCCTTTCGGGCTAACTAATGCGCCGGCTGTATTCATGGATCTGATGAACCGCGTGTGCAAACCATACTTGGATAAATTTGTAATTGTATTTATAGATGATATTCTGATTTACTCTCGGACCAAGGCCGAGCATGAGCAACACCTGAGATTGATTTTGGAATTGTTGAGGAAAGAAAAGTTGTATGCGAAGTTTTCCAAGTGCGAGTTTTGGCTTAGAGAAGTTCACTTTCTCGGTCACGTTGTAAACGAGAAAGGAATACACGTTGATCCTACCAAAGTCAAGGCCATCGAAAACTGGGAAGCGCCAAAAACCCCAACTGAGGTGAGGCAATTCCTAGGACTAGCTGGCTACTATCGACGCTTCATTGAGAACTTCTCCAAGATAGCTCTACCTCTGACCGCGCTAACTCAGAAAGACAAGAAGTTTGTTTGGGGCGAAAATCAGGAAGCGGCATTTCAAATGTTGAAATAGAAGTTATGTAGTGCGCCAATTTTGTCTCTGCCCGAGGGGACGGATGACATCGTCGTTTACTGCGACGCTTCACATCAGGGACTCGGATGTGTCCTTATGCAGCGAGACAAAGTCATAGCGTATGCCTCGCGCCAACTCAAGACCAATGAAAAGAACTACACAACGCATGATCTGGAACTTGGAGCGGTTGTCTTCGCGCTAAAGATTTGGCGCCATTACCTCTATGGTACAAAGTGTATAATCTTTACGGATCACAAGAGCCTTCAACATATATTTGATCAAAAGGATTTAAACATGAGGCAACGAAGATGGGTTGAATTGTTGAATGATTATGATTGTGAAATAAAGTATCACCCTGGAAAGGCGAATGTGGTAGCAGACGCGCTAAGTAGGAAGAAGCGAATAAAAACGCTACGAGTCAAGGCTCTAAGGTTGACCATTCGCGCAGATCTCTCTACCCGCATCCGAGACGCTCAGCAAGAAGCCTTGAAACCAGAGTTTGCTAAAAACGAATCCCTTGGGGGTATGATTAAGAGTTTGGAACTTAAAGAGAACGGCAATCTATATTTCGCTAACCGCATATGGGTCCCTCTCAAGGGAGGATTGCGCGAGCAAGTACTAAACGAGGCTCACAAGACGCGGTATTCCGTACATCCTGGCGCAGACAAGATGTACCAAGATGTTAAAGCGCTGTATTGGTGGCCCAATCTTAAAGGCACCATCGCGACGTATGTCAGTAAGTGCCTGACGTGTTCAAAGGTAAAGGCTGAATACCAGAAACCGTCGGGGTTACTTCAGCAGCCAGAAATTCCCATGTGGAAGTGGGAACAAATCTCTATGGACTTCATCACCAAACTGCCAAGGACACCTGGGGGTTACGACACAATCTGGGTTATTGTAGATCGGCTAACTAAATCAGCACACTTCCTGCCGATCAAGGAAACCGATAAGATGGAAAAGTTAGCCCGATTGTATATTCGAGAAGTAGTTTCAAAACATGGGGTCCCAGTGTCCATCATTTCTGATAGAGATAGTCGGTTCACCTCAAGGTTTTGGAGATCGTTACAAGGGGCTTTAGGTACTCGTCTTGACATGAGTACGGCATATCATCCCAAAACGGATGGACAAAGCGAGCGAACAATCCAGACATTGGAAGATATGCTGCGCGCGTGCGCAATCGATTTCGGTGGTAGCTGGGATACTCATCTCCCATTGGTTGAATTTTCTTACAACAACAGTTATCACACAAGCATCAAGGCTGCGCCGTTTGAAGCGTTGTATGGGCGCAAGTGTAGATCCCCACTGTGCTGGGCTGAAGTAGGTGACAAGCAAATGACTGGTCCAGAATTGATCCAAGAAACAACAGACAAGATTTTTCAGATACGGGATCGCCTTAAGACAGCTCGTGACAGACAGAAGAGCTACGCAGATGTGCGAAGGAAACCGTTGGAGTTTCAAGTAGAGGATAAAGTACTTTTGAAAGTCTCTCCATGGAAAGGAGTCCCCCGTTTCGGCAAGCGAGGAAAGTTAAATCCGCGCTACATTGGACCATTTGAGATCCTGGAAAGGATCGGTCCGGTTGCTTATAAACTCCGTTTACCCGCCGAACTCAGTGGAGTTCATGATACGTTTCATGTGTCCAACCTCAAAAAGTGTTTATCTGACGAAACGTTGATTTTGCCGTTGGACGAGATTCACATCGACAAACAACTGCACTTCGTAGAAGAACCTATAGCAGTGACCGATTGGAAAGAACAAAAGTTACGCAGAAGCGAAATCATGTTAGTAAAGGTTCAATGGAACTCAAGGCGTGGGCCTGAATTCACTTGGGAAAGAGAAGATCAAATGCGCCAGAAATACCCACACCTCTTTCAGAACATGGCTTCTGCCAGCGACGTCTCCTAAATTTCGGGACGAAATTCTCTTAACAGGGGGAGAATGTGACACCCGGTAATTTCCCAATCCCACAAACTAAGTAATCAACCTAATAATTAGGTGATTGTAAATATTAAGCGCGCTATGTTAGAATCAGCGCGGGCACGTTATATGCGCCCTGGGCGAGCGCGCTATGTTAACCAGCGTGGGCATATGTTATATGCGCCATGCGCGAGTGTTTTGGCTTTATGTTTTCATGTAACTTAACTTTATGATGGGTTGACCGTCCCGCATGATGCTAAGGCGGGTGCATCCCAAATCGTTTATGCGCGTGCGGAAGGGGAACTAACCTCCCCGCATGGCGGGAACATTGAGAGCTAGTTTGTCTGAAGCTCCAAGATGGAATTGACTTCAACATGACTGATCACTATGTTGAAATACCAAGACCACCTGGAGAATCTACAAATGAAACTCAATGTCCCTGACTGCGAGAAGGTTACGTACCTACCCGCAGCAAAGAAATGTCCTTCACGCAGAAAGCTATGCGCACAAAGTGATACGCGCAGAACACTTAGTCTATTCTCCAGATGTAAGGAGATTACTCCCGCCCAAAAGGAAACAGTAGCGTGTTTCAGAGATTTTCCACTTTTTACTGTACACTGACAAAAGTACCTGAAAAAGCACACTGTAACATGAAAAGTCAACTGTCAGCCACCCTACTCCCACCAACCACAGACCTGCATGTCCTGTCCAAATCAAATCAAAATCTTTTATCCACTACTCCACTTTTAAATAAATAATAATAATTTCCATACTTTATCATCATTACACCTAGATATGAAAAGATTACAATCCCCTAAAGCAAGGGATTGTGTTCCCTTGAGTTTGCCTATAAATATGTAACCTAAATTATCACCCAAAACACACTTCAAACTTCTCTCTTAAGAACTGCAAACTTGCACTAATCATCTCCCAAGCATCCGTTGTTTTCATTTCCGATCCTGTTACTAGGTAAGCCGAGAATATAACCTTGAGATCTACTTTCCAACCCTTATATTCTCCTATTTCTTGATCTTAATATATATACTTCTTGTTATTTAATCGTATTCTAGACCTTCAATTCCGAGGCCAACACCAAGAAAACCCGAATCTCGATTAATCCCTTAACAAGAACCACAGGTGAGTCTCACAGCCCCTATTTTCACTGTTTTCACTACTTTTAAACAGTTTTCGGGGCGAGGGACACGTACTTAAATAATGTTTTATCATGGTATACTTACAAGCTATGCAAGCGATTATGTGTTTAAATTATATTTCATGATGAGCAATGCGAACGGTTATCTATGGTTTTCGATGTATGTGCGCTAGAATTCGAGTAAGTGATCACTTTACCATTGGAACTCTAAGGGTAGGGACTGCTGGTTTGATCCACCCACTCGTAGGGGTCGCACCTATTTGCATGGACGAGTGCCTAATATGGTCATGGGGCAGTACTATAGGATTGAGCCCGCTCGTAGGGGTCGCACCTCTTTGCATGGACGAGCGCCTTGTTTTCCGGCACAACGTCCGCGCGTAACCTGCGGGACGGTATTATTGATTAGCTCGTAGGGGCAACGCCTCTTTGCATAGACGAGCACGGTTTTTCAGAAATGTCCACGCGTAACCCGCGGGACGGCATTACATTATTTAGCTCGTAGTGGCAGCGCCACTTTGCATGGACGAGCACGTTTTCCAGAAACGTTCGCGCGTAACCCGCGGGACGGTATTACTTATTTTGCTCGTAGTGGCAGCGCCACTTACACAGACGAGCACAGTTCCCAGAAATGTTCGCGCGTAACCCGCGGAACGATTTTATCAGATTATGTTATCAGAACTATGTTTTACTAAGCATGTGTTTCAATGATGCTATCAGAATTATGTTATAGAATGATTTTTATCAAGACTATGACGCGATACGATTTATCAAGTTACTAAAACTTGTGAACTCACTCAGTTTATACTGATTCAAATGTTTTTACGTGTCTTTCAGGAGATAACTAGGTAGCGCATGGAGTCACACTTAGAGCACCTCACGCTGAACATCTAAAACTAGCTTTTTGGAAGATTTTAGTTCTATCCCTTCGATGCGTGTGGTTGTTCCCGCCGCGCAAGGGGATATGGCGTGGAAATCTTCAACAGTTTTTATACTTGGATGTTTTTATGTAATTTTTAAACAATGTAATGTATTTGTATTAAACATTTCATGCGCAATGAAATTCTTACTTTGAATGTTTGCAATGGCCCGTGCTTAATTATCAATCCCCACTCGCGCGCCCGGCTGTTTCCGCCGCTCAGGGCCGGGTGTGACAATCAACCCGAACGACTTTCCTCGGGTTAATATTTGAATACATTATAACACACTCATCAACTTGATTTTCTTTTAAGTTTGGTAATGAATTAATCTTTCGAGTTGATGATTCTTTGATATCATCAATCTTTGCTCTGCACTTTTTGGAAACATGACCAGGTTCACCACACTTGAAACATAATCGAGAATCCAAAGATTTTGATGGTGAAGCACAGGTAGTCTTTGATAGCAAAGATTGAAGAATATCATCTTTGGGTTTCTAAAATGTTACTGAATTTGGAACTTCATGTTTTAAACCCATTTTGTTATTATAAAATTCAAGATTTGTTCAATTCGAAGAATTTTCCAATCCTGAAGACTTGACAAATTTAATGTGTTTGAAAACATTACTTTGAGATTTCACTTGAACATTAGCGGATTTTGATTGAAAGAATTTTTGTTCAAGTTTAGTAACTTTTGAAGTATCATCTTGATATACACTTTCAATCATTTAAGGTTTAAGAAGGTTCAAAGGAACTTCCTTGTCTGAGAATATTTTTAATAAACCCTTTAATTTAAAAATCTTTCCACTTGAAGATTTCGGTTTAGGATTAATGGATCTCATTAACTCCTCATCAGACACCGAAGGCTTGTCTGATTGAGATACATTAGATGTTACCTTAGAAATTACTTTAGGAATTGCTGAAGGGTTTGATGAAACACCCAAGAACTTTGAATTATACACTGCTTGTTCAAAATATTCGGGTTCACATAGAATGTGATTGTCAACTGGTATATCTTTGTTTTTGACAATCTCATTTGGTTCAGTCAACTCCTCGATTGAACCATCCAATTCATTTTTGGTGAAAACATTTTTACTTTTGACATGAATTGGTTTACGAGTAGTTTCAATTGTAACAACATTCTAAGATTTAACAGTAGACATATCCGAACATTTTTCCACATCGGGAATGCTACTGTAATCATGCTTAAAAGGAGGTGGAATTTCGACATATCCCAAACCTTGTTTTTCATTTTTCTTATGTGAATGGTTAACTTCAATTATTTCATTTAAAAGAAATGAAGAATCTCTGAATTTTCCAAGCTTATTTTTAAGTTCCATTACTTCATTTTCGAGATTGGAAATACAAGTTCGGAGTCGAAGAATCTCCTTAAAATGTTGATCAACTTCAATGATCTTACACTGAACCTTTGCTTTAAGATCGTGATTGCTTTCAGACAATTTTTGAATTTTAAGAGTTGATTGCTCTAGCAATCTTGTTTTCTGTTTGTAGCATTCATTGATCATAAAGTGATCTTTTGTGAGAGTATTGTTCTGATTTAAGGCTGTTTCAAGTTTGGCTTTAAATACAGCACATTCAGTACAATCAATCACTTTAGTTAAAGATTCAGATAGATTAGTTTGAGGTTGAACACATACCTCATCAATCTTAGCCATGCATGCGTAAGATTCAACTTGATTAGGGATTGATTCGGTTTGAGAAGACATACTTTGATCAGTATCTGTCTCAGAGTCAGATGATTTCACTACCCTCAGACACATTATCACTGCTAGCATCTTCGAATTTCTCTACTAGTTCAACAATAGCCACATTTGCTTGATTTCCCAACAGACGTTGAGACCAATCAATAACTTCATTAACCACTAGAGCTTGAGTAGCAAGAGATTTATCTTGGTCACCAGATGCAATCGTTTTACTCCTATCCCCACCAGATGAATTCTTTCCTGAAGAACGTTCAGAATTACGTGGCCCAGAATATTCTTTTCTTGGCTTATCACATTATTTGGCAAAATGGCCAAAATCCCCGCAATTGTAACATTTCACCTTCAGTTTGTCAAATCCGACCCTTTTATTCAACGTAGGAAGATCTTTCCCAGTTCGTTGCATAAATCTCTTGACTTTACGAATGATCATAGCCATGTTCCATTTAAGGTCTATTAATTCAAGATCATCCGGGTCGATTTGATCATAATCTTCATCTGTCAGTTCGCTCATAGCAATCTTGCTTCCAACAAGCTGTTCATAAGTGTAGGTTCCCTGGTCGGATCACACGAGATATCCCGATATACACAGGTGCGGAATCCCTGTGTAGATGGTTATGGACGTAGAACACAAACACACGAACACACGAATACGATACGAACAAACACACGTTATATTAATAACTCAACACGTGATATAATCACAGTTACAGACTCTCGACCTCACGTCACTTGACTCACACGAATAACTTCAACTTCTAAAACGATAAGCCGTAACCTATATAAATACACGACAACTTCGCCTCAGGCGAAGTTGTCCATAACTTCGCTTGGTTAACAAGTTCGCCCAAGCGAACTTGTCAACAACTTCGCTTGGTTAACAAGTTCGCCTAGGCGAACTTGTCAACAACTTCGCTTTAAACAAACAAATACATAAACAATATTACAGACTCGATTACAGACACTAGACATATGAACTACTGACATTTATGCACCAACAGACTCCCCCTTGGCAGTAGCTTCATATCTTGATCTTTCAGCTCTTGTCTCGTATTCCTGTAACTTCAAGCGTGCACTCCTTCTCTAACGCACACCGACACAACCCTTTGATATTTCCTTGCTTCATCCTTCCAAGCAGGAATATAAAAGATCTTTTTCTCGTTAAGCATCTTCAAATCAGCTTGCGATAAGTTAACAAGATGCATCGGATCGTAAACTCTAAGGATCTCTTGTTCATCCTCATCTTCCATCACTGCCTCCGCTGTCTCACAATCAACGAACCACCACTTTAGGTCTTTGAGCACATCCTTGGGCATAAGCTTCATCGGTACTTCTTTCAGGCACCGGATTGGTTTATACTTCATAACCATCCAAGGCTTTCCATCAGCTCTCAAACCTCTATCCTTGTCTTCAACAAGTTTCCCTTTCTGTGGTTTCAACAGCTCAAACTTCTTTTCCTTTATGCTCTCTTTCCATACGATTTTCCCTATGATTCTAGCCATATTATCGTCACTTCGATTGATCAACCCCAATCTGGCTAAGTCTTTAACCTCACACTCAGGCAGTGTGTTTAACGATCTCAACATTCTTCTAAGGTACTGAACTCCATCATATCGTTTAATCACAAAGAGCCGCAACTGCTCATCATAAATCCAGCATATAATCCCTTTCTTTGCTTCAGCATAGCCCTTAATATTGTAACTCTTTTTGAACATTGTAGGGACTGCCGGTTTCTTCGTTTTGACGAACCATTGAGCGTATCCTTCCTTCCACCTCGGCTGCTCTTCCCATTCAGTATCTTCAACTGCCGTCTGATCACCCATATCGGCCTTCTCAACCTCTGGAATGTCATGTTCGACATTTTCCTCTACTATCTCGCCTTCCTCAATCTCATTCTCAATCTCTATCTGCTCACCGATCTTCTCAATCACATCACTCGGCAGCACATCTTCATTAAATAACACATCGTCACTGAACATATCATCGTCAAGTTCTTTCAACGCATCGTCACTGAGCATCAATCACGTCGTCAAGTTCTCATCATCATTAACTGCAAGTCCCAAATCTGGATCACTGCAGTATCTTGAGACGCTATCTTCACGGGAATCAGAACACTTACGGGCTCGTGTATGACTGGGTAATCACTTTTCTGCCTATCATTCGGAAAGATATATATGAATACATGCAGAACTCTTAAGGAGTTTCCACGTAAAATCAAGTAAATTTAGTTTGTATCACATCTACTTTTACGCACCATTAAAAAGTTACCATGACATACAATGACTGTTCTAAAGCCTTTTAAGCCTAATAACTTCACTAGTTAAGCACACAGAATCAGTATAACTATCATTTTCCAAGGTTGGATCAATTTTCTGTTAAACGTAGCAAATGAACTTCTTACGAAGTAGTAGACTTGAAAAGTAATTTCATTTCCCAGAAAAATTTTGAATTCTATCGCCCCGATTGATTCAAAGTCTTCAGGTAAACGGCTATCCCGAAGATCCAATGGATCAGCTGGACCGACCACATACTAGTATGTGTCCTTCGAACTAATTATGATCGACTAATTTTCAGCGAAAGAATAAAAACTCATCATAACCGCCCCGGTCACTTTCAGTCATCTGGTTAATGGCTATCCTCATATTCTACAAGTAGAAATAAGGACCAAACATATCCTAAGACATGTCCTTCAAACTGAGGTAACCGACATAATTTTAAGCGATTAGTGACGTTTTTTTTTTTTTTTTTTTTAAATACAAGAAAAGCATGGTTACTCGGGATTGATCATCCCATTCAGTTCAATAAGGTTTTGAAATCTGGATTTGTCAAACGCTTTAGTACATAAATCAGCGAAATTATCAAGCGTATCCACCTTTTCAAGCACAATCAATTTCTTCTCAGCACAATCCCGTATAAAATGATGACGTATGTCAATATGTTTAGTATATGTTTAGTTTTACTATGTTTCACGGGATTGTTAGTTACTGAGATAGCAGCTGTGTTATCAATGCAAATAGGAGTAAGTAAGAAATTCAGACCATAGTCGCGCAACTGTTGTTGAATCCAAAGAACCTGAGAGCAGCAGTTGGATGCTGCCATGTATTCTGCCTCACAGGTTGAAATTGCGACTGAAGTCTGCTTCTTGCATTGCCACGACACCAATCTGCCACCAAGAAACTGACATCCTCCAGTTGTTGACTTCCGACTCTGATTGCACCCTCCATAATCAGAATCTGTGTAAGCGACCAGCTCCAAGTCTCCTCCTCTCGGGTACCACAACCCCAGCTTCGGCTTGCCCTTGAGATACCGCAGTATCCTCTTTGAACCTTTCAAATGAGACTCTTTTGGATTTGCCTGAAAACGTGCACAAAGACAAACAGCAAACATTATATCAGGCCTAGATGCAGTTAAGTACATTAAAGAACCTATTATTGCCCGATATTGAGTTGGGTCCACATCTGCATCACCGTCTAATTCAGCACCCAATTTGTGATTGACGCATATTGGAGTATCATATGGAGAACTGTCCTCCATCTTGAAGCGCTTGAGCACATCATGAACATACTTCGTCTGATGAATGAACATCCCGTCCTTCTTCTGATCAACCTGCAATCCTAGAAAGAAAGTTAGTTCACCCATAGCACTCATTTCAAACCTTTTCTTCATGACGGCTTCAAACTCCTGACACATGGAGACTTTTGACGCAGCAAATATAATGTCATCCACGTAGACTTGCACCAGCAGGAAGTCGCTTCCATCTCTTTTGAAGAACAACGTGCTATCAATTTTCCCTCTTTCAAAACCATTCTCGAGCAAGTAATCTGATAAAGTTGAATACCAGGCACGAGGTGCCTGATGTAATCCATATAACGCCTTGCTCAATTTGTACACGTGATCTGGAAAGTCTGGGTCAGGAAAACCCGGAGGTTGCTCAACATACACAACCTCATCAACTTTCCCATTCAAAAACGCACTCTTCACATCTAGCTGAAACACCTTCATCTTTTCATAAGCAGCAAACGCCAAAAACAATCTTATGGCTTCCAACCTGGCGACAGGAGCGAACACTTCGTTATAATCAATCCCCTCTTGTTGATTAAAACCTTTAACGACTAGCCTCGCCTTGTTTCTTATAATAATCCCCTTATCATCTCTCTTGCACTTAAACACCCATTTTGTGCCTATCGCATGCACATTCTTTGGTTTTTCAACCAAAGTCCAAACTTCCATCTTCTCGAATTGAGCCAACTCTTCTTGCATGGCTTCGACCCACGAGCTGTCCTTTAAAGCCATTTGATAATTCTTCGGTTCAATCTGGCTTATAAAGCAGGTGTACAGGCATTCATTGATTATTCCTGTCTCCTTAATGCTTGTATAAACACAGGTGTGCTCATTCAAGCTACTTCTAGTTTGTACACCGGAGGACACATCACCAATCACATTCTCCAAAGGGTGATCTTTATGAATTCTCGTGGTTGGTACAGAACCGACATGCAAATTGTCTTCCAAGTTAGAAGAGAGCTCGTCAATGGTTGTTTCATGCTGAGAGTGAAATGGATTGAAAAATTCTTCTTCAGTCGAGGCAGCAGGGGTACCGATAGTGTTTGATGAGGAAGGTTGACATTTATCAATCAGCTGTCTTTGCAATAGATTTTCTTCCTCATCAAGTATCATCTTCGTCACAACTCTCTCTTCCTCTTCTGCAACATCCAAAAACGGTACTTTAAAAGACTTAAAAAGTTTAACATAGTCGAAAAGCTCAGCAGGTCCATTGCTTGGTTTTGGCGGTTGGTAACTTGTGATGTCGGTGTTACACACCACCTCCACCTTGCAGGTCGAAGTATTGAAGACACGTCTGTTAGGAGTCCCAACAACATAACCGACTAAGATTCCTTCATCGGCTACTTCACCAAATTTAGAATTTGTCTTCAAAATCGAACAAGGGGACCCGAATGGTTCAAGACCACTCAAATTGGGCTTCCTTCCATGCATAAGCTCGTAACACGTTTTACCAAGTCTCTTAACAGTTAACACTCTATTCAGAACATAGCAGGCTGTAGCAACTGCTTCAGCCCAGAACATCACAGGAAGCTTCGAATCTGCCAGCATAGTTCTGGCTCCTTCAATTAAAGTTCGGTTCTTCCTTTCAGCCACTCCATTCTGTTGCGGAGTATACGGAGCGCTGTATTGGTGTTCAATTCCTTTCTGAAGACAGAAGATCTCCATCTCAAAATTCTTGAACTCCGTTCCATTGTCACTCCTGATGAACTTAACTGTTTTACCCATGACGTTCTCAACTTTGGTAATCAAATTCTTCACCATTTGAGCCGTCTCATCTTTCGATTTCAGAAAATATACCCACGAATATCGCGAGTAGTCATCAGTGATCACCAAGCAGTAAGAAGTACCTCCTAGACTTTTTGCATACACGGGACCGAAGAGATCCATGTGAAGCAGTTCTAGAGTACTGGCAATAGAGTTGACCTTCTTGGTGAGATGGGATTTCTTGTGTTGCTTTCCCTTCTTGCATGCTATACATTTGTCTTCAAATTTAAAACTTTTCAAGGGAACGCCCATCACAAGTCCATTCCTGACAATGTGGTTCATCTTCCGAAGATGAATGTGCCCCATTCTCCTGTGCCACAGTTCGGATTCCGATTCGCTTGCTTTCGTCATTAAACATGATTCTTCCGTGGCCATTTCAGTAGACCTCATATCCATTACATAAGTATTTGTATCACGTGGAGCTTTCATCACTATCCACTCGTCTGGTATCTGAAAACTAGGCTTCAACATGATCGCCTCATTCTTCGTGAAATGAACAGTGTACTCCTTATCACAAATCTGCGACACACTCAGCAGATTGTGCTTCAACTCTTCTACAAAGTTCACATTCTCAAGAGTCATTTTTCCATTGGACACCGTTCCTCTTCCAGTAATTCTGCCTCCACTTTCACCGGCAAAGCTAACTCTCGCTCCTTGAACAGGTTTTAAGTCGTGCAACAAGTATTTGTTACCCGTCATGTGCCGGGAACAGCCGCTATCTACAATCCAAAGACTGTGGGCAGCCCTGTTCAACTGTTCCTGCACAATAAAGCAAAGGATTAGAATCTAGGGACCCAAGACCAATTGGTCTTGGATCTATACATTCCGTACTTCGGCTTTCCAAAGTTAGCATCTGGATAATTCCTGTCAGTCCTATTAGGAAATCTCCTTGGAAATTGAGTGTGAGGCCTTCCAAACCTATGTGTATTGAAAGTATTATATCTTGCGGTTTGGTTATTAGCATTGTTAAACTGAGGTTTGTTTCTGTGAAAACCTGAATTAGTTACATTTCGGAACTTTGAAGGGTTTTCATTTTTAGCATTATTAAAATTACCATTAGGCTTATGCTCAGTTTTAATAGGCCTCACACTTCTGAATTTCGGCGTCAGAGGGCAATCTGCAACAAGATGTCCTAACTTATTACACCTAAAACAACACCTATGCTCCATTTTCTTTTCAAAGGTTGTTTTGGATGTCGAGGCTGTGTTACCGGTCGTTCGTCTCACATAAAGTGGGACGTACGGGTTGAGTGGAGTACTCTTTTTATAGGTTTTATCTTTTTCTCCACCAGTGGGTAACACTACCTTCTCTTTTGTCTTACCCGATTCGAACAACTTATCCGAATCTGATGAGACTGGACTCGTAACAGAAATTTTCACACTTGAAACAGGCGAACTCGTTTCGCCACTACTAACACTTGGTTCTTTACTCGTAACCTTGATTGGAACTATCTGAGGAACTTCAAAATCAACAGATTTCTGAACACTAGGGTTAAAAGTGTAATTGTGGTTATAAGGTGGTGGAACCTCGTGATAACCAATTCATCCCCTCTTCGCAGAGGAATCTTGACCACTAACCAGGTGATCAAGAATAGCTGAGGAATTTCTGAACTGCTCAAGTTTTCGGTTCAGTTCCACCACTTTCACCTGGTGGTCAGCAATCTGCTTTTCTCGTTCAGCAATCAGTTTAGTCTTTTCTTCTAAAACCTCATAACTTAGATCAATTACTTCAATTTTTTCAGCAAGTTTTGTTTTTAAGCTTTTAACATCTTTTTCACAAGCTTTTATTTTAACTTTGTAACTGTTTTCTCTTGCATTCATAAAGTGATGATCTTCTTTAAGAGTTTTAAATTCAGCATCTAAACGAACATACTGATCAGTTTTGGTAGCAAGTTGCTCAGACAAATTCTCACATTTAGTACAAATAGGTTTAGAAGTTACCTCGGAGAGTTGATCCTTGTTATCTGCCATGAAAGCTTTTTCCTTACCAGTAGCTTTCTCTTCTCCGGTAATCTTCTCACAGTCTTCATTCTCAACCTTAGCCATATTCGCCTGCTCACTAGTTTCATTCGAATGCAGGTTCCAGTTGTATTCACCTGCTTCTCTGGACATCATGGCATTGATTTCTTTACTATTCCCAGTGTGCTGTGCAGACCGGCCATGACCACGTTCAACTCGCTCGTTTCTGCACTCTTTGGCAAAGTGCCCGTTTTGTTGACAGTTATAGCACCTCACCTTAGACTTGTCGAACCCTGGCCTGCCACCAACAAACTTTCTCCCCGTCTTTCTCATAAACTTCTTCACTCTCCTCACTATCATGGCCATCTGCCATTGTAAATCCATTTCCTCCAGATCATCAGCATCGATCTGGTCATAGTCTTCATCCAGCATCGCTGGATCAACAACCTTTCCTTGAATATAGTTTTCATATGAAGCAATAAACGAAGCATAGAGGCCAAACTGCTCTTCAGCAGATTTGACGCTCATTGGCATCTTAGAGTAATTATTGCTTGAGGAACTTGAAGATCCACTAATCTTGCTTGCTGTCTGTTGAGTACCACTTGATCCACCGGCTATAAAGCAAACATCCCCATTTGAGTTTACTGACACATGCCCCTCCTGTGAAGACTTGGCACACGACTCGCCCTTCGAGTAGTAGGCGGCAGAATCAGTCTTTGAACTTGAATTGAGTTTACTTTAGCACCGTACATGCCTTGATCTTGAACCTGATCCATAGATGTCTCTTTTCTGACCATATTAAGCTCAAAAGTTCTGAGCTTGTTGACAGTGGTTTCAAGATCATAAGTAGGGAAGTCCTTGTCTTCCCTCATCAGCACAGTATACATCTCCCATTTTGGTGGGAGGGCATCGAGAAGCTTTTCCACAATCTCTTCTTCTCGGTAGGAAATGGAGTAGTTACTCAATTCAGTCATTAGATGATAATATCGAGTGATAATATCATCAAGATATTCGTTCTTCAAGTACTTAAAGACTGAAAATTGAGTTTTGAGCAACTTTATCTTTGAAGCCCGAATACCTACATTCCCTTCAAATCTGTTCTCAAGAGCTTCCCAAAGCTCTCTAGCTAATGTATACTTTCTGAACGTATGGAGGATCTCCTGTGGAAGAGCCATTGTGATTGCAGCATGAGCCTTGCTTTCGACTTCATACATCTTTTTCTCCTCCTCTTCCATTTTACTGTATTTCTTGATTTGGTCTCGACCCTCATACTCCATGACTGGTGGAATATATCCATCTTGGATGCATACCCACATTTTCGCATCCTGGTACTTAACGTATTGTATGAACCGATCCTTCCACGCGACAAAGTCGGTTCTCTTCAACAACCTTGGGGCCTTTGTAGCTGACCCCGCTTCAACTTCCATCTTTACAAGCTCCGATATGTTGATCGACGACATCCTTCTTGAAGACTAAGAAACCCGAAAAATTCTGAGTAGGCGAAGTTAAAAGATTTCCTCTGAACAGTACTGTAGGCGAAGTTAAGGATAACTTCGCTTAAGTAATAACTTCGCTGGATCATTCTTAAATTCGCGTGACTGGGCGAAGTTGAGAATAACTTCGCTTAGGGTAAGCGAACTTAGAAAGCAGGCGAACTTGAAGAAAAATTCGCTGAGCAAGGCGAACTTGATGAGAACTTCGCTGAGTTAGGCGAAGTTGAGGAGGTAGGCGAAGTTGTAAATAACTTCGCTTCTCCTTATATCTTCGCCGAATCCCTACGTATCCTGAAGGCAACTTCGCCTGATGAACAGCAACTTCGCCTGACTAACTCAAACTTTCTGCAGATCTGAAAATCGGATTTTAACGAGGTTTTTGACGGTTTAAAGGCTTGAACACACTGGTAGGAGGCTAGAATGAGCAAAAACACCAAAAACTCGTCCCGCGAAAAGTCGAAACGGGATGAATTCTACACCCGCGTGAGTATCCCGAACCACACAATCGAGCAAATGCTCTGATACCAATTGTAGGTTCCCTGGTCGGATCACACGAGATATCCCGATATACACAGGTGCGGAATCCCTGTGTAGATCGTTACGGACGTAGAACACAAACACACGAACACACGAATACGATACGAACAAACACACGTTATATTAATAACTCAACACGTGATATAATCACAGTTACAGACTCTCGACCTCACGTCACTTGACTCACACGAACAACTTCAACTTCTAAAACGATAAGCCGTAACCTATATAAATACACGACAACTTCGCCTCAGGCGAAGTTGTCCATAACTTCGCTTGGTTAACAAGTTCGCCTAAGCGAACTTGTCAACAACTTCGCTTGGTTAACAAGTTCGCCTAGGCGAACTTGTCAACAACTTTGCTTTAAACAAACAAATACATAAACAATATTACAGACTCGATTACAGAAACTAGACATATGAACTACTGACATTTATGCTCCAACAATAAGAAGTCATGAAAGCACTCAAGAAAGCAAACTGTTGTTCAGCCTTTTGAAGATTTACTTTAAGAAAGCTTGATGATGGAGCACTTGTGTTCGCATTAGTTCCATTTGCCATAAAGCATAAATTAAGAGAACAGTTTACATTAGGATCGTCTTGAGATTGAGCAAAGAACGCATTGATTGGCACAGAACTTAAAGAATGATTTGCAGGCAAAACACCTCCATAAAGTAAAGGATTTTGTGTTGAAAAATGCTGGTTTTGATTTTCTTTCAATGAGTTTCGACATTTAATATCAAACTCTCTTTCTTCGATCTTGTTGATAAATTGCACAGCTGTAAGCTCAGTGTTTTGAAAGAAACCTTTTTCTTTCAGTACAAACAAGAAAGTTGAATATGAAGATGGTAACGCATTCTTCAGTGTATCAATCTTATCTGTTTCTGTTGGCTCAAGATTGACACTGGACATCTCCACAATCAGATGACTAAATCGGTTAATCATCTCTTCAACTGTCTCATTTTTTATCAAAATAAAATTTCTAAATTGAAACTTTACGAGAGTCTTCTTACTCTCAAGAGTGTTTCCCAAACTTCTCGTTTTCAAAGTTGTGAACAAAGAAGCATAGATCTTGATGGTACTATATTGATGAAAAATCTGTTCTGGCAATGCCATGGTGAGAGTTGAGTACGCTTTAGTTTGACTCTCAAAATATTTTAACTCTTGAGTCTCATAATCTTTGAATGCTTTCGGAGTCCACCCCATATTGTCACTTCCAATCAATGGTGTTGCATACACGTCATCTAGAAACCGTACACTACTAGGATGCATAGATCCCAAATCAGCACGGAACCTTGGTTCCCAGCGAGCAAAATCTGACAATTTTAACAATTTGGGACATTTGTTATGACTTCCGATTTCATTATCCATGGTTAGCATCTGTTGCAATAATAGGTTCTGAGAGGCTAACGCATAGTAAGACGCGTTTTGCGAAGCCATGATGAAACACTGGTTAAACTTTAGGGACTAAACTTGTGAAACTGTAACTTAGACTTACTATTCACACGAATGTGATCACAGTAATGGATGAGATGATTAACGAACGAATAGATATTCATTAATGCCTTACCCTGAGTAACGAATGAAAAATTAACGAATAAAGGATACTTTAACGAATGAGTGATGAGAGTTACTTTAACGAATGAGTGATATTGGTTAAATATTTTCACAAATGAATGGCTTAACGAATGGATCAATATTCTTTTAGCGAATGATGTTTTAGCGAATGAGGTTTTAGAGAATGAGGTATAACGAATGTGTTTTAGCGAATCAGGTTGAACGAATAAGCAGTTAAGTATGAACGAATGGGCAGTTATCTTAACGAATCAGTCTTCATCATAACGAATGAGTATTCATCATGACGAATGAATCTTCATCAGGTCAGAACACCAATTTCAAACTTCAAATCCGTCCGAATCAAACGTAAATCACCTTAAACCTTTATAAAACTTTCACTAAACCAAATCCAAACCTCACTGAACTAGTCTAAACTCAAGAACACCCATCAGACTTGTTCAATTCCAATTCTACTCAGTCTCTGTTTCTCAATTCTTCAATTGAATTTCAATTTCAATCAATTCACCATGAATATAATACGATATTCAAGCAATTATACTATTAAACCAACAATTAGCATCGAAGATCAGATCCCTAAGCTCTGATACCACTTGAATGAACTTATACGGATCTAGATCATTTGATAACAACTATTCTCATGTTGATTAGGATACTATTATGATTGTATACGTTACGTGTGTGTAGTGTGTGTGTTGAGTGAACAATTTGGCAGAGTAACGAGAGAGAAATCGTAAATATCAGAACTGTTATAGATAGAATAGATTACAGGGGTATATATAGGAAGATGATCTCATTCATTAAGATAGACTTAACGAATGAGTCATTCGTTAAACTTACTTAACGAATAAACAACCTTATTCGTTATTACATTAAAGACAGCGAATGGCCAACATTCGTTATGTTCCATTCGTTAATCTGGGTTAACGAATTGGACGTACATTAGACGAATGTGACACATTCGTTACAGGGTAACGAATGTGCCTTACATTTAGGCATATTTACATTAATAACCCCTATACATTAATCTATTACATTAATAACCCAGATAAAGATCGAGACATACAAAACATGTATTAACAGAAACAATTACCTAATTTGAAATGTTCATAAACTGGATCAAATTCCTGTGTTTATTGATGATTAGGGATATTAGTTAACGTATTAATGTATTAAAATCATTTCCGACTTTGATGATTAGTGTTAATTGAAGATTGATTTAAAAATCGTTTAAAGTTTTAACTGATGGTCTATCGTTTTTGACTTTTGAGTATCTGGTTATTTTGACCTTGACTCTTATTAGTCAATTAACGTTTTATAGTCTGATTCGTTAATACATAACGGATAACCAAGTCATTCGCTAACTTAGTGAATGTGGTTATTTCTTTTGGATAATGAATGACTTCCTTTTTGTTTGTCATAGCGAATAGGTTATTGATGCATTATACATAATGAATGGATGGTTTAGGATAACAATTGTGATTTTCATTCGTTAAAGTATTACCATACGAATGAGATCATTCGTGTAGTTAATTCTAACGAATGGATAGTCATTCGTTAATCAGAAATATTAGTTTTGATTATTTTAATACTAATGTATGTTGTTTTTAACTGTATGGCTGACGAGAAAGTGCCTAATCTCATTCCTAAACAACAACCTGAAGCTGTTCCTGTACAACATCCAGTAGCTGAGGTTTATGCTCAAGTTCAGGAAGTAGTACAAGAAGAAGTAGCACCTATTTTATTACCGTGGGACATGAAGCACAACATATGTGCTTTCTTACAGGACAACTTCGAGGGTACACCGATGTTTGGGGGCATGATCAACTTTCTACTACGACCAAGAATTTACAAGGTGATATCCACCGATACTTTGATTTATCTGAGTATTATTCGAGCGTTCTGGGATACGGCAAGGTTTAATGAGAGAGAGAACCAGATAGAAGCTACTATTCAAGATAAATCGGTGGTTGTAGATGTTGGGGTTAATAGAGACGTATTGAGATTTCGTGATATGATTGATGACTGTTGTGAGTTTGATCGGGGGTTGATTCGTGGGTTGTTTAGGCGTATAAGGTATAAGGGGAATTTGAATCTTTCTATGTACAAGAAGGCAAACTCGTGCGAACAGCACAAGTATCTATTACACGTTTTGATTCATTGCCTTGGAGCACAAAAAGGTGGATACGACGAATGTCGCGTTATGTTGCAATCGGCTTTTGTTGCTTTGGTGCTGAACAAACCATTCAATTTCTCTGAACGGGTTTTCTATCATTTGAAGGAAAATTGCACGAGCCAGCACAAGTTTTTAATGTATCCAAGGTTTCTCTAGCTGATTATCGATGATTTGCAGCCTATATTATTTAAAGATCCAACGAATCTGGCTGATTTGATGAAGTTGGAGCATATGAATGTGGAGATGATGAGACGTATGCGTACGTACAAAAACAAGAGCCTTCAAGATCGGCCAAGGTACAAGCGATTGATTGGCCATCTTGCCAATATTGATTACGAGGCACCGTCTCATGATCGTTGGGCTCACGATGATTCTGATTCAGAGCATGAGGGTGGAAATGGTGGTATAGGTGGTGGTGATGATGGTGGTGGTAATGATGGTGGTCAGGGTCCTAATGCCGAGTCAACTTATGCTGAGAAACGTAGGCGTAAGGGGAAAGAGCCGATGGTTGAGAAGGCCGATAAGCCAAAGAAGTAGAGGGTTAGACGTGGAACTGGGGTTGAGATTCCAAGTCAACCACCTATGCCGACTGTTAGACCGTCTGCATCTATATCTGTTCCTGCTTCTACTACTCCTGTTATTCCACGTTCTCCGACACCGATTCCTATGCCTATATCTCTGGTGCCTCCGACTATGACATTGATGACTACAGCAATGTCATATCCTCATTTTTTAGATATTCTGCAGACCGTACTTGCTCAAATGCCAAGCCCTCAACCACAAGCTACACTAGCAAGTCCTACTGTGTTACCACGACCTAAGCACTCATTCATGTCTTCCAATCGTCCTCTGGCTCTGATGCAACCTGTACACCTAAACTTCTATCATATGTCTCCCAATGCCTAGTTGTTTAATTTGCTGAATCTGATACATCTGCAACAAACACAAATGCAATCAAATCCTTTATTACAAGAGAAAATGCGGGCTGAGCAGCGAACGATGTACAGACATATGCAGTTTATTCAGAAGGAAAACCGGGAGTTGAAAGCCCAGGTTGCTGCTCAGGGGGAGAGAATAGATAAGCAGGACGAAGATCATTCTTCAACTGACATGCAAAGAAGATGCATTGAAGAATGACGATTAGGATCCTGATGAAGAACGTGTTGGTGACCAGCAACCAGGAAATGGTAACACATCGTCGGTAGGTGATAAGGCTAAATCGAGTGGTGGAAATAACTTGCAGATTATTCCATACAAGGACTACACGAGAGCAAAGCCGATCGACACGATTGCGGCTAGCATGATTATTTTTGTGGGTATGGATGGTGTTGTGCGGAGTATGGTAAACGCAGATGAGATCAAAGAGGGTGAATTTGTTGATCATTCTCTTACCAAAGAACAAATTGCCCTGCTTCTGGATCTAAATGAAGATGAGGTGGAAGAATTGGAAAGTCGGTGGATGTAGATATTGAGTTTGAGGAAAGTAGTAATCCTGGAATTCCACGCGGGAATGTGCCAGAGTATGATGAAGTCGAGGTGGAAGAAATGACTGCTGATGAGTATCCCAACATGTATGTTTCGAACAATACTGATTCGGGTATTCCGTTTTTCACTACCGAGCACTTTGAAGCAGCAGAGAAACATCTCAGAGAGGAAAGAGATAAATGGAACAAAGAGGCGGAAACCAGTCACCTGACCGCTAAAAAAAAGAAGAGGAAACGTGCTTTAGATGGTATGTTTGAACACGATGTCAAACGTATGAACAAGATGATCGAGACCCTTCGATACAACGAACAAGAAGAAGTGAAACAAGCGAAGATCCGAGCATATGCATACCAGATGAAGAAGTACAAGAGCTCGAAGAATGTCAAAGGTGATATGGTAGCGTGGCAGTACGACTCAGAGCTTAAGGTATACGTGATCAAGTGGGAGCATGGTGTTTATTACTTTAAACGTATACATGACGTGCCGAGATGGGATGTGAGAACCTTGGCCAACCGACCATTCGTGAATCGGGGAAACGACCAATGGGCTTTGTGGATCTACGATCATCTCTTGCATGAAACCCATTATGGTTTCATGTTTTTCAAGCCTCAGGTGACTACTCACAAGTATATTGATGAGATTGATCCGTACACGGGCTGGAGAAAGATGATATTGCAAGTAAAGCCGCCGAAGACGATGAAGAGGGCACCAATGAAGACATTCCCTCGGAGTCTATTCACTACGCTCAACAAGTGGTACTATGTTAATAGAACTGGTGAAGCGGTAATTGTATTGGTACTATGAATACACAATATTGTATTATTGCTATATAGGATTAAAAAGAATTGAAGACATTGTAAAAAAAATAATTAAATGATGCCAATAAGTAACTGAACCTCTTATAAAATAAATATTGTAAATTATACTATGTAATAAAAATATAATAATTGTAATTACAATAACAATTATTATAGCAAGACAAGTTTGTTGATTTGATTTTTTAAACTATATGGAAATTTAAAATTCAAATCATACCACAAGGCTTTAATTGTAAATTACCATATAATGTAAGGTAGCTATTTGAAATACGTGAATTAAAGAAATTGAGTAGTAAAAAATTTTCACTGATGAATAAAAACATACGAAAATAAAATGTTAATGGCTTTTAATACAATTAATGGTGCTATGTTGATTTGGTAACAAGTGAGAATTTCAAGTTAACAATTGAGCCAATTGCTCACTATAAACATCATTTGAAAAAATAAACAACATCTGTGACAATCGTCAATTTCAGGTTAACTCCGTTAACTCAACTCCGTCAATTCAAACTTAAGATCACTGAATCTATAACGCACACTTCATTACATTAAAACTAGGGTTTAAATGACTCTTAACACTTACTACATGTGTAGTCTTTCGGGAGTTGCACCGAAACGCAAACGAGTTGACGCAAACGATTGATGAATAAACGAAAAACGTCAAAACAGTAATTATGTGATAATTATGTGTTAGACTTATGTGTTGTGTGATAACATGGTTATAAACGTTAACTCAAGATGTAAACTAGTTATTTAAGTTAGAAAAACAACAATTGATAGTGGAGGGACTTGAGTGTAACTTATTATTATTATAAATATATCATTAACAACTAAACCCTAACCTATTTTCTTTTCTCCCAACCCCGATCGGAACCCAAGCCCCCTCCCCTTGGCTGCCGTCGACATACACACACACATACAACCATCAAATCAAGCCCTTGATTGAAGAATTAGGTACTAGGAAGGTATAATCGATTATCCTATACATCCTTATTACTTGATTTTGATGTTTAATGGGTTAATTGAAAACCCTAATGAGCCGATTTTGTGTGTTTGTATAGTTAATATGATTGTTGTTGATTGGGTAATGATTTGATAACTAGTATTGATATGGTTACACGTTAATTGTTGTGTCTTTGATTTGAGTTCAAACAAAAACCCTAATCATGTATGTAATGTGTAATTGATGTGCATGGATGGTGTTTATGGAGTCTAGAGTGTTATATGAATGCATGATAGTTCATAGATTGTTAATATGTTGAGTTTGGATGCAAACAGTTTCTGGACAGAATGTGTTATTGATGTTTAAGTGACTGTAACGAAGTGTAAATTTGAAAATTGGTTGAAATTATTGATACTACAGTAAACTAGGTTGAGTCTAGTTTCTAAAGAATATAAACTTGTAATTTTTGGACAAGTAGAAGTTAACTTTTATGATTTTACAAAAAAGTTGTGCAAAGCTGAGTTGTTAGACCTGCTGTTAGGTTGTTTTGTAAATGTTATATCTCATGAACTACGAGACCAATTGGGTTGGTTCCACTTCTAGAAGTTGACTCATTGAGTTAGGAACCTAACACAAGTGGTCTTGCATTTATTGGATTTTTCGTATAAACGGGAATTGCAAATAATATTCTGTTGCGCATAAATTTGACTGTTATGAGTTTGCTGTAATGATTTGATGATTGTGAGAAAACTATGTGGAATAAAAATATAATAAAATATGTTCTGGAAACGTAAGACATATATGCTTCTGTGATGATTTTTGGTAAATTAATTGAGATGCTATGATCGGTGGAATAGTACAATCTTTCAAGTAGAATTTCTGTCTCGGTGAAACTAGCTGCTGAGTTTTGTGAAAATGCATGAAACATGATACTTGCTAATTTATTATCGTGTTTTGACCAAATTGCCCTTGCGTGGAATAATTGCTAATTGATTGTCATAATTTGACCAAATTGCCCTTATGGGGAATAATGGCTAGTTAATTGTCATGATTTGACCAAAATGCCCTACGGGGAGTAATTGCTAGTGATGTACTATATGAATACATGACACGTATATGATTGCTTGCACATGTAATGTATCACAAATACACTTGTTAAAGTCACACACGATTCACAAACGAAACACGAAACATGTTATGTGCATAGGTATTATGTGCCGAGTCTAGAGACTCGATAATATTCTGACACTTAGAAAAATCTCTTTGTTATTTTAGAACGCTAGAGAGAGTTTTTCTGTGACGCGTATCTTGGTGATTTAATTTGGGAATTTCTTCGCAAACAGTGATTTTCACTTTCCCCTTTTAAACTTTTTAAACGCTTTTCTCTCGGGGGAGATAACATACTCAGAACGCATTTAAGATTTTGTTAATATAGATTATATATCACTTGTAAAGACTAAGTGGCAAACGCGTAAACTAAAGCCCTTCATAACATCGAACCGGTTAATATTTGGATAATAGCGAGTCACTGTTGAGTAGTACTACTGGGTTTGACAAACCCCACCCAACGCTAAACTCGACTGGATGTCGAGCGGGTGTAATCTTGGCTAAACACATACCATGGTCTGGATGACTTGGTGGCAAGGCAAATTGATAAACAGTCAGCTTCGGTGTCGAACACTTAGTAATACTTGCTTTATAGGCTAGCTACCTATAGATATATAATTGACATAACACTATCTGGTAACGCAAAACGCTGTAACGCAAAACGCTGTAACGCACAACGCTTAACGCCAAACGCTTAACGCAAAACGCTGAACGCAAACGCTAAACATTTATTTTTATATAACTTGTGAACTCACCTACCTTGTGTTGACACTTTTAGTATGTTATTCTCAGGTAGCCGAGGCGGGCGCGCAGTTTAGGAACATGCATTGATTGAAAACGCCTTTGTTATGCAAACTTATTTTTAACGGTTATCTTTGGTTTTAAGTCGTCCTGCGTGACGCAACTTTTGGTTAAAGGTTTTTACGCTTCCGCATTTAATTACTCGTAAACGTTTTCATGGTTTTGAAACTTTGTTTTATGGTTTGATTATAACTGATGATTTCGATCCTGTTAGTTCACACCCTCTGACGGTAAGACTCCGTTAGCGGATTTTGAGGGTGTGACAGATTGGTATCAGAGCCATTGGTTATTGTGAACTAGAAGCTGCATGCATACTAGACTATAACCGCGACGACTCATTAGTTATAATGATACATACTGCATAGATTTGTGTAGTCTTTGTTATCTATTCTCTTTACCTCTTTCACTCATACGCGCGTGCATACACGGCTTACTTGTAGGAATGTCAACGCCACCCTTATCAACATCCGATTCGATGACGCATGCTCACGGGAAGGAACCGCAGTTACCTACCGCATCGCCACCCCGAGTAGTCCCGGAACTCGAAGCTCCCGCACCGAAGAGGTACCGCCTATCCGGAGGCATATACGAAAACGACGTTAGCTAGGATTGGTATCCTAACATGATCAGACGTATGGTCTATCGCGAGCAAGTTCCCCCGTTACCTCACCCGAACCACCCTGGTTATCCCAACACCCTACCACCCATAACCGAACCTGTAGAGCGAGTTCTCGCAGCTGTTGTTTCATGCTTGGAGCGTGACGTGGGTTACATGCGCTATACGAGAGCGAACGTTTCAGGAGTGTTAAAAGACGGAACCGAGACTAAGGAGGAGATTGCCCGCATGGTAGCGGCAATGAAGAAAATGCAAGAGGCTAGTGATCAACAGATGAAGATTATAAGGAAGATGCAAGCCGAGATGATAGACTTGCAAGAGCAACTCCAGGTAGCAAGGACCCGAACCGAGATAGCTTTAGAGCGTTGCGATGTCTTACAAATGCAACTTGCTCAGAACGCAGCCGAACCTGAGGCAGATCCTGAGGCCGAGCCTAAGGCAGAGCCTGGAGGGGAACCTGAAGAAGATCCCGAAGAGGAGCCTGAGGAGGATCCCGAGGAAGATCCCAAGGAGGAACCTGAAGAAGAACCGGAGGAAGAACCGGCTGAGGAGGAGGCACACTCAGAGGTGTCCTCAGATGATGACATCTAGTGATGATGACACTTAGATGGAGGGGTTGTCTCCATCCGAACTATTATTTTCTATGATTTTAAGGATTGATTGGAAATACTTTGTAGCGAATACAATGGTTTTAATCATGAATTTTTACTTAGATTAATATATGGTTGTGATGTGATGTTGCTTCTTATTTCTTTCTTACCTATCTTTTTATTACATGTATGGTGTGTTGTATGTGAAAGAAAAATTCATGTTTAACATTTTATACTGTGATTCTAGGAAATGGCTGGAAGAAACACTGGACACGGACGTGGTAGCATCAACTTGACTGCAACTGAACTCCAAACTCTGCTGAACGACCATGCAGCGGCCGCTTTAGCCGCACACGTTCAGAATCAAGCTGGAGGTCCAAGTGGAACGTGTACCTTCAAGAACTACCTTGACTGCAAGCCCAGTACGTTTAAGGGCACTGAGGGAGCTATAGGCTTCCTGCGTTGGGCTGAGAAGGTCGAGTCGGCATTTGAGATGTGTAATTGTCCCTCTGCCAGTAGGGTCAAATTCGCTGCTAGAACACTTGAGGATTCTGCCCTCACTTGGTGGAATTCAAACGTGCAGATCCTTGGATTGGAACTGGCTAACGCGATGAACTGGGAGGAGTTCAAAAACATGATGCGAGAGGAGTACTGTCCGAGAGAGGAGATTTCGAAGTTAGAGTCAGAATTTTGGTCACTGAAGATGGTGGGCTCAGAAATTGAAGCCTACACTACTCGTTCTCACGAGTTGGCCGTGATGTGTCCGCGGATGGTGGATCCGCCGAGTAAGAGGATTGAGATGTATATCGATGGGTTAGCACCGCAGATTCAGGGCATGGTGACGTCTTCCAGACCAGCCACGATTCAACAAGCGATCTGTTTAGCTCACAAACTGACGGATCAGGCTGTGACCCAAGGTGCGTTACCACCTAGGGGTTCAACCACTAAAGCCCATGACAACCCGAGTAATGACAACCACAGCAACAGCAACCCGAGCAGTGGAAAGAGGAAGTTTGACAACACCAGATCCTCGTCCTCGAACCTCCCACCGCAACAACACTACAGTAAGCCCGAATTCACTCGGAGCTTTAACAATCAAAGTCACAACAACAATAACAACGGTAGCGGGCCAGGTTCGAGCGGATATGCTGGGAAATATCCGAAGTGCAATAGGTGCAATTATCATCATGTTGGCCCATGTGACCATGTCAAGTGTCAGAGATGCGGAAAGATGGGTCACCAGGCGAAGGAGTGTAGAGGAGACCTTGCGGCAAAGGGTGCTCCTAAGCCACCTATGACGACGAAGGGATGTTTCGAGTGTGGGCAGGAGGGTCATTTCAGGAAAGATTGTCCCAAGCTGAAACAGAACAACAACAATGGAGGTAGTGGAAATGGCAGTAGTGGTGGAAGCAATGGCAAAGGAAGGGCTTTTCTAATTGGGTCGGGTCAAGCCCGCAATGATCCGCACGTGGTGACTGGTAAGTTCCCTGTGAACGATTGTTTTGCTTCTGTATTGTTTGACACTGGAGCTGATAGGAGTTTTGTGTCGAAAGCCTTTAGCCAACTCTTAGACTTAACTCCAACTCCGTTAGATGCTAAGTTTCCTGTTGAATTAGCTGACGGTAAGACTATAGTAACAACTCATGTACTTGCGGGATGCAAGTTAAAACTGTCAGGTCATGTCTTTGATATCGACCTTATTCCTTTTACGCTTAGTAGTTTCGATGTCGTTGTCGGCATGGACTGGTTATCCGAGAACCGAGCGGAGATTATATGTCACGACAAGATAGTCCACATTACTACCCCTTCCGGTGAGATCATTTCGATCCGAGGTGAGAGAAGCGGCATGACCACCAGCGTCATTACCCTCATGAAGGCGCAGAAGTACCTGCGAAAGGGTCATCCGGCAATTTTGGCGCAGATTGTTGAGAAACCCGCGGAGGAGAAGCGAATTGAAGATATACCAGTTGTGCGAGATTTTCCGGAAGTTTTCCCGGAGGATTTGCCCGGACTCCCTCCTATACGACAAGTCGAATTCCAAATCGAGTTGACACCCGGTGCAGCACCCATAGCACGAGCCCCGTATCGGCTCGCACCGGCGGAGCTTCAGGAACTGTCCACTCAGTTGCAAGATTTGTTGGATAAGGGTTTTATCCGACCTAGCTCATCGCCATGGGGAGCCCCTGTCTTGTTTGTCCGAAAGAAGGACGGGACTTTCCGCATGTGCATCGACTACCGGGAGTTGAACAAGGTGACGGTCAAGAACCGTTATCCTTTACCCCGAATTGATGATCTATTTGACCAGCTTCAAGGATCGAGTTACTACTCGAAGATCGATCTGCAATCTGGTTATCACCAACTAAGAGTGCGCGAAGAAGATATCTCCAAGATGGCTTTCAGAACACGGTATGGTCACTACGAGTTTTCGGTTATGCCTTTTGGCTTAACCAACGCACCAGCTGTACCTCGACAAGTTTGTTATTGTTTTCCTTGATGATATTCTCGTCTACTCGAAGAAAGAGGCTGACCATGAAGAACACTTAAGGGTAATTCTGGAGTTATTGAAGAAGGAACAACTGTATGCTAAACTCTCGAAATGTGAGTTTTGGCTTCGTGAGGTTCACTTTTTAGGACATGTGATCAACGAGAATGGTATCCATGTCGATCCCGGTAAGGTAGAGGGCATCAAAAACTGGGAAGCACCTAAGACTCCGACTGAGGTGCGGCAATTCCCAGGACTGGCCGGCTACTACCGGCGTTTCATCGAGGGATTTTCAAAGATTGCTCAACCCCTCACCGCTTTGACTCACAAAGGCACTAAGTACAATTGGGGTGACGCGCAAGAATTCGCTTTTCAACTGTTGAAAACCAAACTCTGCAGCGCCCCTATTCTAGCCCTCCCCGAGGGAACGGAAAATTTTGAGGTACACTGTGACGCATCTATACAAGGTCTCGGTTGTGTGCTGATGCAACTCGAGAAGGTTATAGCTTATGCCTCTCGACAACTACGGATTCACGAGAAGAACTACATGACCCATGATTTGGAACTTGGAGCTGTGGCGTTCGCCCTTAAGATATGGAGGCATTACTTGTACGGTACCAGGTTTACCATTTACACCAACCACAAGAGTCTCCAACATATCTACGATCAGAAAGAGCTGAACATGCGACAGCGTCGTTGGGTCGAGCTGCTTAAAGATTATGATTGTGCCATCAAGTACCACCCTGGCAAGGCCAATGTAGTGGCCGACGCTCTCAGCAGAAAAGAAACAGATAAACCCAGACGATTGCGAGCATTACAACTCACGATTCATGCCAGCTTACCCGACCAGATTCACGATGCGCAACTTGAAGCCTTAAAAGATGATAATCTTCCATCGGGACTCATGCGGGGCATGAACAAGCAACTTGAAACCAAATCGGACGGGGTCCGATATTTTGATAACCGGATTTGGGTTCCACGATACGGAGAGTTGAAAACTCTAGTAATGGACGAAGCTCACAAGTCCCGATATTCTATTCACCTTGGTTCAGATAAAATGTATCATGATTTAAAGGCACTTTAATGGTGGCCGAACATGAAAGCCGACATTGCCACCTACGTGAGCAAATGCTTGACTTGTGCCAGAGTCAAAATAGAATACCAGAAACCATCTGGCCTACTGCAACAACCGGAACTCCCAATGTGGAAATGGGAACACATCTCAATGGATTTTATCACGGGCTTACCTAAGACACCGACGGGATGCGATACCATCTGGGTGATCGTTGACCGGTTGACCAAGTCTGCACACTTCTTAGCGATTAAGGGATCGGACAAAATGGAAAAACTGACTCGCGTCTACATGAAGGAAGTAGTGTCCAGACACGGAGTGCCTGTCTCAATCATTTCTGATCGAGATTCTAGTTTCACTTTGCACTTTTGGAAGTCGCTGCAAAGCGCACTAGGCACCCGTCTTGATATGAGCACAGCATACCATCCTCAGACGGATGGGAAAAGTGAACGAACTATTCAGACCCTGCAGGATATGTTGCGTGCATGCGTGTTGGATTTCGGAAAAAGTTGGGAACCTCACTTACCTTTGGTAGAGTTTTCGTATAATAACAGCTACCACGCAAGTATTAAAGCAGCGCCGTTTGAAGCGCTGTACGGATGGAAGTGTCGAACACCACTCTGCTGGGCAGAGGTGGGTGACAGCCAAATCACTGGTCCGGAACTGGTACTCGAAACTTCGGAAAAGATTGTTCAAATCCGAAATCGCATGGCAGCAGCACGAGATCGCCAAAAGAGTTACGCTGACAAGCGCCTAAAACCTCTCGAATTTCAAATCAACGATCGAGTGTTACTCAAAGTCTCACCTTGGAAAGGTGTGGTTCGCTTTGGTAAGCGAAACAAACTCAACCCACGATATGTTGGTTCTTACCGGATAACTGAGCGCACTGGTCCGGTGGCGTACCGACTGGACCTACCAACGGAACTCGGTGACGTACACAATGTATTCCACGTGTCCAATTTGAAGAAATGCCTATCTGATGAAACCCAAGTAGTCCCTTTGGAGGAACTACAAGTTGATGAACAGTTACGTTTCATTGAGGAACCAGTCGAGGTTTTGGATTGGGAAACCAAAATGCTAAAGCACAACAAAATTCCAATCGTTAAAGTTCGTTGGAACTCGAGACGTGGACCGGAGTTCACGTGGGAACGCGAGGATCAAATGATGAAGAAGTATCCTCACCTTTTTGAAGGGTTAACCAAACACAGAAAACCGCGAAACCCAGCAATCCGTCAGACATCACCGGAGGTATGAATTAAATTTCGGGACGAAATTTTTTCTACTAGGGGATGATATGACAAACTGAAATTTTTCTTACTTTTTCAGACACTCATCACGACTTGACTCAAATTTTTGGGACGAAAATTCTTTAACATGGGAATGATGTGACAATCGTCATTTTCAGGTTAACTCCGTTAACTCAACTCCGTCAATTCAAACTTAAGATCACTGAATCTATAACGCACACTTCATTACATTTAAACTAGGGTTTAAATGACGCTTAACACTTACTACATGTGTAGTCTTTCGGGAGTTGACGCAAACGATTGATGAATAAACGAAAAACGTCAAAACAGTAATTATGTGATAATTATGTGTTAGACTTATGTGTTGTGTGATAACATGGTTATAAACGTTAACTCAAGATGTAAACTAGTTATTTAAGTTAGAAAAACAACAATTGATAGTGGAGGGACTTGAGTGTAACTTATTATTATTATAAATATATCATTAACACCTAAACCCTAACCTATTTTCTTTTTTCCCAACCCCGATCGAAACCCAAGCCCCCTCCCCTTGGCTGCCGTCAACATACACACACACATACAACCATCAAATCAAGCCCTTGATTGAAGAATTAGGTACTAGGAAGGTATAATCGATTATCCTATACATCCTTATTACTTGATTTTGATGTTTAATGGGTTAATTGAAAACCCTAATGAGCCGATTTTGTGTGTGTGTATAGTTAATATGATTGTTGTTGATTGGGTAATGATTTGATAACTAGTATTGATATGGTTAAACGTTAATTGATGTGTCTTTGATTTGAGTTCAAACAAAAACCCTAATCATGTATGTAATGTGTAATTGATGTGCATGGATGGTGTTTATGGAGTCTAGAGTGTTATATGAATGCATGATAGTTCATAGATTGTTAATATGTTGAGTTTGGATGCAAACAGTTCCTGGACAGAATGTGTTATTGATGTTTAAGTGACTGTAACGAAGTGTAAATTAGAAAATTGGTTGAGATTATTGATACTACAGTAAACTAGGTTGAGTCTAGTTTCTAAAGAATATAAACTTGTAATTTTTGGACAAGTAGAAGTTAACTTTTATGATTTTACAAAAACATTGTGCAAAGCTGAGTTGTTAGACCTGCTGTTAGGTTGTTTTGTAAATGTTATATCTCATGAACTACGAGATCAATTGGGTTGGTTCCACTTCTGGAAGTTGACTCATTGAGTTAGGAACCTAACCCAAGTGGTCTTGCATTTATTGGATTTTTCGTTTAATGTTAATTGCAAATAACATTCTGTTGCGCATAAATTTGACTGTTATGAGTTTGCTGTAATAATTTGATGATTGTGAGAAAACTATGTAGAATAAAAATATAATAAAATATGTTCTGGAAACCTAAGACATATTTGCTTCGGTGATGATTTTTGGTAAATTAATTGAGATGCTATGATTGGTGGAATAGTACAATCTTTCAAGTAGAATTTCTATCTCGGTGAAACTTGCTGCTGACTTTTGTGAAAATGCATGAAACATGATACTTGCTAATTTATTATCGTGTTTTGACCAAATTGCCCTTGCTGGGAATAATTGCTAATTGATTGTCATAATTTGACCAAATTGCCCTTATGGGGAATAATGGCTAGTTAATTGTCATGATTTGACCAAAATGCCCTTCGGGGAGTAATTGCTAGTGATGTACTATATGAATACATGACACGTATATGATTGCTTGCACATGTAATGTATCACAAATACACTTGTTAAAGTCACACACGATTCACAAACGAAACACGAAACATGTTATGTGCATAGGTATTATGTGCCGAGTCTAGAGACTCGATAATATTCCGACACTTAGAAAAATCTCTTTGTTATTTTAGAAAGCTAGAGAGAGTTTTTCTGTGACGCGCATCTTGGTGATTTAATTTGGGAATTTCTTCGCAAACAGTGAGTTTCACTTTCCCCTTTTAAACTTTTTAAACGCTTTTCTCTCGGGGGAGATAACATACTCCGAACGCATTTAAGATTTTGTTAATATAGATTATATATCACTTGTAAAGACTAAGTGGCAAACGCGTAAACTAAAGTCCTTCATAACATCGAACCGGTTAATATTTGGATAATAGCGAGTCACTATTGAGTAGTACTACTGGGTTTGACAAACCCCACCCAACGCTAAACTCGACTGGATGTCGAGCGGTTGTAATCTTGGCTAAACACATACCATGGTCTGGATGACCTGGTGGCAAGGAAAATTGATAAACAGTCAGCTTCGGTGTCGAGCACTTAGTAATACTTGCTTTATAGGCTAGCTACCTATAGATATATAATTGACATAACACTATCTGGTAACGCAAAACGCTGTAACGCACAACGCTTAACGCAAAACGCTTAACGCAAAACGCTGAACGCAAACGCTAAACATTTATTTTTATATAACTTGTGAACTCACCAACCTTGTGTTGACACTTTTAGTATGTTATTCTCAGGTAGCCGAGGCGGGCGCGCGGTTTAGGAACATGCATTGATTGAAAACGCTTTTGTTATGCAAACTTATTTTTAACGGTTATCTTTGGTTTTAAGTCGTCCTGCGTGACGCAACTTTTGGTTAAAGGTTTTTACGCTTCCGCATTTAATTACTCGTAAACGTTTTCATGGTTTTGAAACTTTGTTTTATGGTTTGATTATAACTGATGATTCCGATCCTGTTAGTTCACACCCTCTGACGGTAAGACTCCGTTAGTGGATTTTGAGGGTGTGACAACATCGCTTCGCATGATCAAGTCTCTTCCATTGGTCAACACTTACTCATTTTGGCTTCCTATCTCCAACTCCTCCCCGTGTAGCCCATGTAGCCAACGCCGCTGCTGGTTGCAAATTTGAAACCTCTGCAATGAACAGACAATAATGGCTAAAATAATTGTGGTCGTGGTGACTTTTTTGGAGTTGGTGTATCTTCTTTAATGGTGGTGTTGATGAAGTTATGGTTGGTGGTGGTCATAATGAAGATGAGACTAAAGAATGTGGATTTGATAATTTTATAGAGATAGAATACAAACGATGAAGATGAAACTAGTTTTGCAGACAGGGTAAAAGAAATTGTGAGGAGAGAGAGTGTTTAGTTCGTTTATGTTGTCTAATAAAAAATTAACAAATACAAACAAAAAATAACAGCAAACACCTATAAAAATAAACCTAATAATAACAGCAAATTGTTTCTCACTGTTTTCATGTTAATAATAAAATGTATTTGATCCTGTTGATATATATATATATATATATATATATATATAATAAAAGGCGTTGTAATGTACATATAAAGTACGATTGTATTACATATATGCAATAGTGGTGTGTTCGATATGCGAAATAGTCTTATATTGCATATATATAACAGTGTATATCAAATATGTGCAATAATGTTGTATTCTATGTAATACAACACTATTGCATATAAGCAATATTGTAGGTTCCCGGACGGATCTTACACGGGATATCGCTATCTGCGCAGGTGCGGAATCCCTGCGTAGGTAGTTACGAGCGTAGAATACGTAAAACACGAACACACGATACAAACGAAACCACGTTATATTATAACTCGAACCACGTCTATTACAGACACTTGACACGTGAAATGATCACACACTATCACGAACTCTAAAACAAACTCTCGAAAAAACCAACCTCTAAACAGTAACCCGTAGGTTACTTAAATACACGACAACTTCGCCACAGGCGAAGTTGTCAATAACTTCGCTCGTTGAACAAGTTCGCCTAGGCGAACTTGTCAACAACTTCGCGTGTTCAACAAGTTCGCCTAAGCGAACTTGTTGACAACTTCGCTTACATACATAAAGATAAACTTAAACACAATTACATTACAGACTCGATTACAAACGCTAGACTATGAACTACTGACATCCATGTACCAACAGACTCCCCCTTGGCAGTAGCTTGATATCTTGATCTTCATAGCTTGTGTCTTGTAATCTCTCGTCTTCTCTCTGCATCCCCTCAAGCAAGCACTCCCTGTCTAACACATACAGAGACCAGCTTCTGGTACTTCTTAGCTTCCTCTTTCCAAGCAGGAATGTAGAAAATCTTCTTAGCGTGTAGTACCTGCAAGTCCGCTTGAGACAGATTGACCAAGTGCACAGGATCATACACCCTCATAATCTCTTGCTCATCTTCATCCTCCATGACCGCTTCAGCAGTCTCACAGTCCACGTACCACCATTTCAAATCTTTTAAGACATTCTTGGGCATCACCTTCATCGGCACTTCTTTTAAATTACGGACTGGTTTATACTTCATAACCATCCATGGTTTGCCATCTGCCCTCATCCCTCTATCTTTATCTTCCACTAACTTCCCTTTCTGAGGCTTCAGAAGTTCAAACTTTTTATCTTTGATGGCCTCCATCCAAACAATTTTCCCAATCATCCTCGCCATATTATCATTACTCCTGTTTATCAGCCCCAGTCTCGCTAAGTCTTTCACCTCACACTCCGGTAAGGTATTCAGGGATCTTAACATCCTCTTGAAGTACTGAATGCCGTCGTAACGTTTGATCACAAATAATCTCAACTCTTCATCGTACAACCAGCATATGATTCCTTTCTTCGACTCTGCATATCCCTTTATATTGTATGACTTCTTGAACATCGCTGGTACTGCAGGCTTCTTCGTCTTTACAAACCACTGAGCGCAGCCTTCCTTCCAATTTGGCTGTTCTTCCCACTCAGTGTTGTCAACCGCAGCATCTTCACATATAGTCGATTGTTCAACCACAGGGATCTCATGCTCGACATTTTCTTCAACAATCTCTCCTTCCTCTATCACATTCTCAACAACTATTTCTGCACCAATCTTTTCAATCTCACTGATTGGCAGAACATCTTCATCAAATAACACATCGTCGCTGAACATGTCATCATCAAGTTCCTTCAGCGCATCGATAACGTCATCCTCCACCATCACTACATCATCACCACCAGCCGCTTCGGTAGACTCCCCCTCAGCTGTGGAAGCCCCAAGAGCTTGTGAGGTTCTTGGCAGCACACCACCTGCACCTTCCGGTGCATTGGGATCATCATCTCGGTCTTCTCTACGCTTGGTCCTCAACTCATCTCCTCTACAGCTCATCTCCCCCTGAGATGCCAAGAACTCCTTCAAGGCATCTATTATTTTCCCGTGCTCAGCCAGGAGGGATGCCTGCAGTTGATTTGCTTCCACTAGGCTTTGAATAGTCTTTGACTGCTCAGCTACAATCCGCTCTAGTGAAGCTATCTGTTCCGAGTCAGAACTGGGCGTGTCCGCAGGTGGTACCGTACCCGATACTCCTGCAGTAGTGGTGACCGTAGACTCAACAAATCGTGCTACTACCACCGGTGGAGTACGCGTTTGAGGTGGTAGAGACACAATTTCTGGAGCCAACGTCTGGACGGCTGTGATCTGTGGAATGTCAGCCGACAATGTAGCCACTACGGGAACAACCGTAGCGCTTGTACTCGATACCTGCACAGAGGTAGGAACAAAGGACATACCAGACAAGGCAGGTGGAGCAAAACGTGCAAACCTTGAAGTCTCTCCGGCTCCTACACCCATACCTGTCGTTTCCCTTCTTGAGCGCTTTCGCACCAGCTGCACAGCCTCTTCTTCATCATCTTCCTCATCGTCGTCGTCAACAATTCTCTTCTGCTTACCCACCGTTCTCTCATGCCTCACCATCATCTGTCTGGCCTCTTCCATCACCTCATCAAAATCAGCTTGTGGACCCGAGACTTGAATATTCTCATGTGGATCAACTCGGTCCATATCAAACAACCCTTGCCCGCCGAACATGGCGTCAAGATCAATCTCAGAAGCTGGCACAGCAGCAGATACAGCAGTAGATACAGCAGGCGCAGCTGATACAGCCTGGGGTGCTGCCACCTGTTGTGGTCTTGGGTCTCTGAACTCGTCCCCCGCCGCAGGTACATACTCCGGGTTTATAAGATACCCAAAGAGCGGAGTATGCATGGGACGCAGCTCAGGCTTGCTTCGTGCGCTGGAAGTGCGACACTGAGCAAAGATACGTTTCGTCACACATTCCACGTATCGAATAGGGCGTCTTTGAGGTAGCGACGGAGCCACATGATTTAAAATCATCTGTAGGAATCGTGGATACATTGTAAACCGCTCACGCACCACAGCCCTCCTCTGACGATCGATCTCGTAAAAGATCATCTGACTAAAAGAATATCTTTTATTGTAAGTCAGGGCAGTCATAGCAGACTGCATCGTCGCACCCATTCCATCAGTGCCCGCCTTCCGTCCTGACATACATACTATCATGACGTGCATTAGGAAGCGCCACTGATCTAATAAAAATCCTTTCCTTCGCTGTGTATCCCCTAAGAGACCTGAATACCCCATCCTGAGGAACGCGCCATCACGAAAAGGAGCAACAAACTCCGTTGGGTCATCTCTTGTTTCTTCTCCAAATTGCAACGCCACCCGTATGTGTTCAAAGGAAAACTGAACAACTTGACCATTAACGGTGGCTCGCATCACCGGGGGCTCAACCCGGCAATCATACTCTACCGTCTGCCAAAAGTCTTCAATATTCGGTAGTGAAATAGGCAGGGTAGTTGTTATAGTGTGAAAAATTCTTGAGCGCAGAAGAAAAGTAATAATCTCCCTGTAGTCCTCCACGCCTTTTGCATCTGGATATAGAGTGATGAACTGGTTATGAGCTGGAAAGAATTGCCTCTGATCGTCACCGTCATCACCACCAGCTCTTCCAACAGCAGCCATATCTGCACTAAACGAACCAAGTTAGATAACCGTTAAGCAACTCACAAGTTCGCTTTATACCATGAGCGAAGTTGTGATCAAACATGTATAGGCGAAGTTAAAGGTGAGGCGAAGTTGGGAACAACTTCGCTTCATCTGTAAGTTCGTCTAATTAATTTTAAGTAAAATGATCTAGGCGAAGTTGATGTTAACTTCGCCTTATCACAACATCGCCTCAGGCGAAGATAAGTGTTAGGCGAAATTAAGCTTCAGGCGAAGTTGCGGATAACTTCGCCTCAAGCGAAATTAAGCCCCAGGCGAAGTTGCGGATAACTTCGCCTAAACCCTAACTTCGCCTACATCTGAATCGGCGACTGTTAGGATTCCAATCACCGGAAATCCGGTGATTTCGGCTAAGTTCGACGATCAAGGACAGCAAAACACATGATATTAGGGATGTTTAGATGAGAAGGATGTCCATGCACAAGTTAACACAAGTTTTGAAAGTTTCGGTTTTGAAAGTCCGACGACCCGAGGTCTCGAACCGGGTAAAAACGACCATGAAAGAACATGTTTGTGAGGTATATCGACAACACTTACCCTCAACTTATAATAGAAACTGGAAACGAAGATCGAAATCGGAAAGAGATGATAAGTTCGCTGGAAAAGCTTAGCTTAAGTTCGCTGGATTATGTGAAAATAATGTATTTCACTGTTTAAAAATCCTTATATAGGGTCAGTGTAGTTCAGGCGAAGTTACGGATAACTTCGCCTAGGCGAAGTTAAGCACAAGTTCGCCTGATTCAACAACTTCGCCTATAATTTCAAAATCAAACCTTTAAGTTTGAACATTTTGCAATTAACATTTGAAACTTCCAAAAAGAGTTAAACAAATATGATCATGTCTAAGTAACCAGTTATAAAATAATACAACTACAAAAATAGGAAAAACTTATAAAAATTTAACAAATAAGGGATCAAATTTCAGTCTAGTCAGGGACACCACGTTTCAGAAAAGATCCTAACAGGAATCATACTAACTATGTGACTGTTACATAGATCCGTGTTTAGCTGTATTATGACATATAGAGACAGGTTGTAAGCAGGTAATATACTTAAGATGGTTTTCATCGTTTCTGTGATACGAGTTAGGTTCAATTAATCCTTAAAATTTAAGTGGGCAACAACTCAGAAATATTGATGCCTCATATCTATCCTCAAAGCGTATTTGGCTTTCCCCAAGTCACCCCAAATTGACTTCGACCCATAGTGTCTGATTAACTTGTAAGAATACTAAGTCTGGATCCCGTATTCATTCTTACTCCATGATTGAGAAGTCTCGATATCTTGAACTCTCGAATGTTACAATAACTTCATAAGTAATAATTAAATTTTTTTTTTTTTCAAACGTACTTATAGACTTCAGAGTAATAATCAACTGCAAGTCCCGAATCTGGATCACTGCAGTGTCTTGAAACGCCTTCTTCACGGGAATCAGAACACTTACGGGCTCGTGTATGACTGGGTAATCACTTTTCTGCCTATCATTCGGAAAGATATACATGAAGACACGCAAAACTCTTAAGGAGTTTCCACATAAAATCAAGTAAACTTTAATTTGTATCACATTTACTTTTACGCACCATAAAAAGTTACCATGACATACAATGATTGTCCTAAAGCCTTTTAAGCCTAATAACTTCACCAGTTAAGCACACAAAGTTAGTATATATATCATTTTCCAAGGTTGGATCAATTTTCTGTTAAACATAGCAAAGAACTTCTTTACGAAGTATTAGACTTGAAAAGTAATTTCATTTCCCAAAAAAAAAAAAATTTTTGACTTTAGTCACCCCGATCACGTCAAAGTCTTCAGGTAAACGGCAATCCCGAAGATCCAATGGATCAACTGGACCGACCACATACAAGTATGTGTCCTTCTCACTAAGAATGACCGACTAATTTTCAGCGACAGAAAGAAAACACATCTTAACTGCCCCGGTCACTTTCAGTCATCTGGTTAATGGCGACCCTCATTCTCTAAGTAGAAACGAGGACCAAAACATATCCGAGGATATGTCCATCAAACTGAGGTAACCGACTAATTTTAAGCAATAGTGATGGTTTTTTTTTTTTTTTTTTTTAAATAAACACAAAAACATGGTTACTCGGGATTGATCATCCCGTTCAGCTCAATTAGGTTTTGAAATCTAGATTTATCAAAAGCTTTTGTAAATAAATCAGCGAAATTTTCCAGCGTATCGACCTTTTCGACCTTGATCAGTTTCTTCTCAGCACAATCCCGTATGAAGTGATGACGAATGTCAATATGTTTAGTTTTACTATGCTTCACGGGATTGTTAATTACTGAGATGGCAGCAGTGTTATCAATTAAAATAGGAGTGAGTAAGAAATTCAGACCATAGTCGCGCAATTGTTGCTGAATCCACAAAACCTGAGAACAGCAGTTGGATGCTGCCATATATTCAGCTTCGCACGTTGAGATTGCGACTGACGTCTGTTTCTTGCACTGCCATGAAACTAATCTTCCACCGAGAAACTGACATCCTCCTGTTGTCGACTTCCGACTCTGATTGCATCCTCCATAATCAGAATCTGTAAATGCTACCAGTTCTACGTCTCCTCCCTTCGGGTACCACAACCCTAGCTTCGGCTTGCCTTTGAGATACCGCAAAATCCTCTTCACACCTTTCATGTGAGATTCCTTTGGGTTTGCCTGAAAACGAGCACAAAGACAAACAGCAAACATTATATCAGGCCTAGAAGCAGTTAAATACATCAAAGAACCTATTATAGCCCGATACTGAGTTGGGTCCACGTCTGCGTCACCGTCAATTTCAGCTCCCAACTTGTGGTTGACGCAAATTGGAGTGTCAAATGGAGAAGAGTCCTCCATCTTGAAACGCTTGAGGACATCATGAACATATTTTGTTTGATGAATGAACATCCCATCCTTCTTTTGATCAACCTGCAATCCTAAAAAGAACGTTAGTTCACCCATAGCACTCATCTCGAATCTTTTCTTCATAACGGCCTCAAATTCCTGACACATGGAGACTCTTGATGCAGCAAATATGATGTCATCCACGTAGACTTGAACTAGCAGGAAGTCACTTCCTTCTCTCTTCACAAACAAAGTACTGTCGATCAAACCCCTTTCAAAACCATTTTCTAGCAAGTAGTCCGATAACGTTGAATACCAGGCACGAGGTGCCTGATGTAATCCATACAGCGCCTGCTCAACTTGTATACGTGATCAGGAAAGTCTGGGTCAGGAAAACCCGGAGGTTGCTCAACATACACAACCTCATCCACTTTCCCATTGAGGAACGCACTCTTCACGTCCAACTGAAACACTTTCATCTTGTTAAAAGCAGCAAACGCCAAGAACAATCGTATCGCTTCCAACCAGGCCACCGGAGCGAACACTTCATTATAGTCTATCCCCTCTTGCTGATTAAATCCTTTAACGACCAGCCTCGCCTTGTTTCTTATAATGATCCCCTTTTCATCTCTCTTGCACTTGAACACCCATTTTGTGCCTATCGCATGCACATTCCTTGGTTTTTCAACCAAAGTCCAAACTTCCATCTTCTTAAATTGAGCCAACTCTTCTTGCATGGCCTCGACCCACGAGCTGTCCTTAAGAGCCATTTGATAATTTTTCGGTTCAATCTGGCTAATAAAGCATGAGTACAAACATTCGTTCATTATACCCGTTTCATTAAAGCTTGTATAAACACAGGTGTGCTCATTCAAGCTACTTCTGGTTTGTACACCGGAGGACACATCACCTATAACATTCTCCAAAGGGTGATCTATGTGAATTCTCGTAGTCGGCACAGCACCAACATGCAAATTATCTTCTAAATTAGTAGAGAGCTCATCAATGATTGTTTCTGGCTGAGAGTGAAAAGGATTGCTAAACTCTTCTTCAGGAGAGACAGCAGGGGAACCAATAGAATTTGATGAGGAAGGTTGACAATCATCAAATAGTTGTCTATGTGCCAAATTTTCCTCCTCATCTCGAATCATCTTCGTAGCAACACGTTCTTCTTCTTCTGTACGAACCAAGTCAGGTATGTTAAAAGACTTGAAGAGCCTATCATAGTCGAAAATCCCAGGAGGTCCGATGCTCGGTCTTGGCGATCTGTAACTCGTAATGTCGGTGTTACATAGCACTTCAACCTTGCCGTTCGTTGTATTAAAGACACGCCTGTTGGGAGTCCCAACTTCGTAGCCGACTAAGATTCCTTCATCGGCTGCTTCACCAAACTTTGAATGTGCCTTTAAAATTGAACACGGGGACCCGAAAGCTTCAAGTCCACACAAATTGGGCTTTCTTCCATGCATCAGCTCGTAGCATGTTTTATTAAGTCTTTTTACCGTTAACACTCTATTCAGGACATAGCAAGCTGTAGAAACAGCTTCAGCCCAGAACACCACCGGAAGCTTCGAATCAGCCAGCATTGTTCTGGCTCCTTCAATTAAAGTTATATTCTTCCTTTCAGCCACTCCATTCTGTTGCGGAGTATACGGAGCGCTGAATTGGTGTTCAATCCCTCTTGATAGACAGAAGATCTCCATTTCAAAATTTTTAAACTCAGAACCATTGTCACTTCTGATGAACTTCACTTGTTTATCCATAATGTTCTCAACTTTGGTAATCAGATTCTTCACCAGTTGAGCCGTTTCGTCCTTTGATTTCAGGAAGTATACCCACGAGTATCGTGAGTAGTCATCAGTAATCACCAAGCAATAAGTTGTACCACCTAGACTTCTTACATTCACAGGACCGAAGAGATCCATGTGAAGCAGCTCTAGTGTACTAGCAATTGAGTTTACTTTCTTGGTGAGATGGGACTTCTTGTGCTGCTTTCCTTTTTTGCACGCAAGACATTTGTCTTCAAAATTGAAACTTTTTAAAGGAACACCCAACACAAGCCCATGTCTGACAATATGGTTCATCTTCCGAAGATGAATGTGCCCCATTCTCCTGTGCCACAGTTCAGATTCCGATTCGCTTGCTTTCGTCAAAAGGCACGATTCTTCCGTTGACATTTCAGTTGAACTTAGATCCATCATATACGTATTTCGATCACGTGGAGCCTTCATTACTATCCACTCCTCTGGTATTTGAAAACCAGGCTCCAACACAATAGCATCAGTCTTCGTGAAGTGTACGGTATAATCTTTATCACAAATCTGCGACACACTCAGCAGATTGTGCTTCAGTTCTTCAACAAAGTTCACATTTTCTAACGTCATCTTCCCGTTAGTTACCGTACCCCTTCCTGTTATTCTGTCACCACTTTCACCAGCAAAACTGACTCTTGCTCCCTGAACAGGTTTTAAATCTTGTAACAAATTCTTGTTACCAGTCATGTGCCGGGAACAGCCGCTGTCCACAACCCAAAGATTATTGGAAGCCCTGTTCAACTGTTCCTGCACAAACAAATAAGATTATTAAAATTTGGGGACCCAAGACCTCTTGGTCTTGGGTCGACTAACCTTCTTATCAGAACTCACACACCTTGACTGACCACAGTTAGCATTAGGAAAATTTTCACGAGTCCTAACAGGATACCTCCTTGGAGACTGATAGTGAGGCCAACCAAACTGACGAACATTAAGAGAATTAAAAGAATTATTGCAGTTGGTTTGGTTATTAGTAGTGTGAAAACGAGATGTGTTTCTTTGAAAACCGGTATTATATCTCAAATTTGAATGGTTTTCATTTTTAACATTTAAACGATTACTAAAAACCTTAGTCTCAGTTTTCGAGGGCCTCACCTCTCTGAAACGCTGCTTCAGAGGGCAATCAGCAACAAGGTGCCCTGTTTGATTACATCTAAAACAACATCTATATTCAGCTTTCTTTTCAGCAGATGTTTTAGATGTGGAGGCAGTATTACCACCCGTACGTCTCACATAAGGTGGGACATATGGGTTGAGTGGAGTACTCTTTTGAGTTGATTTAACCTTTTCTCCACTAGTGGGTAATACTTCCTTCTCTTTTGTCTTACCCGACTCAGATGATTTATCCGAATCAGATGAGACAGGACTTGAAATTTTAATTTTTGAGACAGGCGAACTTGTTTCGCCTTTACTAACTTCCGGTACTTTACCAGTTTCCTTAGCAGTACCTGTCTGATCAGCTACAAAATTAACAGATTCATGAACACTAGGATTGAAAGTATAATTATGGTTATATGGTGGTGGAACCTCATGGTAACCAATTCCTTCCCTCTTAGGTGAGGAACCTTGATCACTGACGAGGTGATCAAGAATAGCGGAGGAATTCCGGAATTGCTCCAGTTTCCTATTAAGTTCCACCACTTTTACCTGGTGATCAGCAATCTGCTTTTCTTTCTCAGCAATTAACTTGGTTTTCTCTTCTAAAACCTCGTAGCTTAGATCGATCACATCAATTTTTTCAGCTAATTTTGTTTTTAAACTTTTAACATCCTTTTCACACGCTTTAATTTTTATTCTATAATTATTTTCTCTTGTCTTTGTAAAATGATGATCTTCTTTCAAGGTTTTAAATTCGGCATCCAATTTAACATACTGATCAGTAATTGTTGCAAGCTGTTCAGACAAGTTCTCACACTTAGTATAGATAGGTTTAGTACATACCTCGGTGTTCTGATCATCAGCCATGAAGGCTTTTTCATTTTCAGCAGCTTTCACACATTCTTCAACTGCAACCTTCGCCATGTGAGCTTGCTCAAAGAGTTCTCCAGAGAACATATTCCAGTTGTATTCTCCAGCATCAGACATCATGGCTCTATTCCCATTGTTATTTCCACTTTGCTGTGTAGTCCTCCCCTGACTACATTCTACCTGTGCATTAGTGCACTCTTTTGCAAAGTGTCCATTCTGTTGGCAATTGTAACACCTCACCCTTGACTTGTCAAATCCTGGCTTTCCACCTACGAACTTTCTGCCAGTCTTCTTCATGAAACGCTTCACTCTTCTGACTATCATCGCCATCTGCCACTGCAGATCCATCTCCTCCAGATCATCAGGATCGATCTGGTCATAGTCTTCTTCCAAAACAGCAGGGTCCACAATCTTCCCTTGTATATAGTTCTCGTAAGAAGCAATAAAAGATGCATAGACTGCAAACTGCTCTTCAGCAGATTTGACACTCATTGGCATCTTAGTGTAGTTATTGCTTGAAGTACTGGGAGAGAAACTACTTGTGGATGCTTGAGGTTTCGAAGCACTTGATCCTCCAGCAACGAAGCAAACATCACCGTTCATGTTTACAGACACATTTCCTTCATGAGAAGAGTCAGAACCTGACTCTCCTTTGGAGTAGTAAGCAGCAGAGTCAGGCTTCGAACTTGAGCCTGAGTTAACTTTGGCACCATACATACCAGGGTCTTGAATCTGATCTGTTGGTGTCTCTTTACGAACCATATTAAGCTCAAAGGTTCTGAGCTTGTTTACTTCTGTCTCCAAATCATAATTAGGAAAGTCTCTGTCTTCCCTCATTAGAACAGTGTACATTTCCCACTTCGGTGGGAGAGCATCGAGAAGCTTCTCAACTATTTCCTCTTCTCTGTAAGCAATCGAATAGTTGTTCAGCTCTGTCATTAGATGATAATATCGGGTGATAATATCATCGAGTGATTCGTTCTTCAAATGCTTGAATACAGAGAACTGGGTCTTTAACAGCTTGATCTTCGAGGCACGAATACCCACGTTCCCTTCGAATCTATTCTCAAGAGCATCCCAAAGCTCTCATGCAGAAGTGTACTTCCTGAAAGTATGGAGAATCTCTTGAGGAAGAGCCATAGTAATTGCAGCATGGGCCTTGCTCTCGGCCTCATACATTTTCTTCTCTTCTTCCTCCATCTTGCTGTCCTTCTTAACCACATCACGACCTTCGTACACCATTGTCGGTGGGATATATCCATCCTGGATGCACACCCACATCTTTGCATCCTGGTATTTAATATACTGAATGAATCTATCCTTCCACGCCACAAAGTCAGTTCCTTTCATCAACCTTGGGGCCTTAGTAGCCGACCCCGCTTCTACTTCCATTTTGACTAACTCTGAGATGTTAATTGGCGACATCTTCGCGAAAACAAGAAAAACCCGAAAATTCAAAAAAAATCTTCCAAACAGTACTATAGGCGAAGTTAAGGCTAACTTCACTTAAGTGTTAACTTCGCTGGAAAATTCTTAAATTCGCGTGACTTGGCGAAGTTGAGAATAACTCCGCTTAAAGTAAGCGAACTTAGGAGGTAAGCGAAGTTGAGGATAACTTCGCTTAGGCGAACTTATGAGGTAGGCGAAGTTGTGGTTAACTTCGCTTAACCTTATATCTTCGCCGAAACCCTACTTCCAGTGACGGCAACTTCGCCTGAAGAACAGTAACTTCGCCCGAAGAACACTGAAAATATTCAGATCTGTTTTCGACGATTTAGCAGTTTCCGGTCAGTGTAACGGCTTGAATATGACTGTATAAGGTGAGTATAACACAATCCCAACGAAAACGTGTCCCGCGAATAGGTCAAACGAGACGTTTTCTACACCCGCGTGAAATCCCGAACCTCACAATCGAGCCTAAGCTCTGATACCAATTGTAGGTTCCTGGACGGATCTTACACGGGATATCGCTATCTGCGCTGGTGCGGAATCCCTGCGTAGGTAGTTACGAGCGTAGAATACGTAAAACACGAACACACGATACAAACGAAACCACGTTATATTATAACTCGAACCACGTCTATTACAGACACTTGACACGTGAAATGATCACACACTATCACGAACTCTAAAACAAACTCTCGAAAAAACCAACCTCTAAACAGTAACCCGTAGGATACTTAAATACACGCCAACTTCGCCACAGGCGAAGTTGTCAATAACTTCGCTCGTTGAACAAGTTCGCCTAGGCGAACTTGTCAACAACTTCGCGTGTTCAACAAGTTCGCCTACGCGAACTTGTTGACAACTTCGCTTACATACATAAAGATAAACTTAAACACAATTACATTACAGACTCGATTACAAACGCTAGACTATGAACTACTGACATCTATGTACCAACAAATATACACTATTGCACTAATGCACTACACCGACAAGTTTTTTTTCCTTAACAATATCAGCATATAAGATAAATGAAAGAAAAATAATTATAAAATACTTTTTAAAATAAGTTAAAAATAATTCTTTAATAGTTTTCAAGTTTTCTTTCTAAAAGGAGTTTCCTCTTCATTAAAAATGACTAAACACATTCAACATTTACAGCTCGGTCCGGTTTCATTTAGTAAACTTAAATACCTTGATATTTTAATATATGTAACAAAATTTTAATATAAGACGAAGAATTTTTAAATGTAATTTTATATGTTTTAATAAACTTACAAAAATATTTAACAAAGTTTACATATTTTGAAAATTACTTCCATGTTTTTAAACGTGCTTACATATTTTTTAACATGTTACATGTTCATAAATAATGTAAAATATTTTCCAATAGGTAACATACATATTTGTGAGCATAAAAAAATTGTTTAACTAAGTTAAACTGAAATGCTTAGATATGTTTATATATGTAACATTTTTTTCAAATAAGTTGAAGTAATTTTTATAAAGTAAGTTTACATAGTTTAATACATTTACAAAAATTTTTTAAGTAAATATATATTTTTATAATTACTTTCATGTTTTTAAACACGTTTACATTTTTTTTAACATGTTACATTCTTATAACTAATTTAAAATACTTTCCAATAAGTAACATAAATATTCGTGTTTATGTGTTGCTGACATTTAGTGGGGTCTTACATATTATTTTTAACTTATAAAATGCTAATAATAAATGTTTACGTATTTTAACACATTTACAACTTTTACTTTACATGAATACACAAGTAGCTGAACCTCTTATAAAATAAATATTGTTAAATTATATTGTGTTATAAAAATATAATAATTGTAATTATAAAAATAATTATAGCAAGACAAGATAGTTGATTTGATTTTTTAAACTATATAGAAATTTAAAATTCAAATCATACCACAAGGCCTTAATTGTAAAATACCATATACTGTAAGGTAGCTATTGAAATATGAGAATTTAAAGAAATTGAGTAGTGTAAAATCTTCACTCGTGAATAAAAACATACGAAAATAAGATGATAATGGCTTTTAATAAAATTAATGGTGTTATGTTGATTTGGTAACAAGTGAGAATTTCAACTTAACAATTAAACCAATTGCTCACTATACACATCGTATGACAAAATAAACCACATGGCTTTGCCTGCTCAAGTCTCTTCCAGTGGTCAACACTTGCTCATTTTCGCTTCCTAACTCCAACTCCTCCCCGTGTAGCCCATGTAGCCAACGTTGCTGCTGGTTGTAGATATGAAACCTCGGAAATGAACACACAATAATGGCTAAAACAGTTGTGGTCATGGTGACTTCTTTGGAGTTGGCGTATCTTCTTTAGTGGTGGTGCCGATGGAGGTACGGTTGGTGTCGGTCATGAAGAAGCTGAGACTAAGAAGGTGGATTGGATAATTTTATAGAGATAGAAAAAAATGATGAAGATGAAACTAGTTTTGAAGATAGGGTAAAAGAAATTGTGAGGAGAGAGAGTGTTTAGTTTGTTTATGTTATCTGATAAAAAATTAGCAAATACGAAAAAAAAAATAACAGCAAACACCTGTGAAAATAAACCTAATCATAACAGCAAATTGGTTCTCACTGCTTTCATGTTAATAATAAAATCTATTTGATCCTGGTTATGTGTGTGTGTGTGTGTAAAAAATAAAAGTTGTTGGGCTATATTTGTGGTTTATGCTTAGAGGTTGGGCTTAGATAGAGTATATTATGTAAGCCGAGAACTTTAGTGATTCTCGGCGGGCTTTGGGCTGTTGTTGGGCTAGTATGTTACTTCCCTATATATAGATATCTTGTATAAGGTTTAAAGGTTGTTCGTTCACGTGGTCTTTAGCCGTCTAAAGGTTTTCTTAGACGAGTATTGTATTGCTAGGGCTTAAGCACCCGACGTTAATATTAACGTTTGTTTTGAAGCCACTCTTGTGTTTTACGTGTTTGAGCTTTATTTGTGTTCTTGAATCATCTAGTGTTGGAATTCCGCGCCAACACCTAGATTGTTGATATCATAATTGTAGTGATCCAGATTCGGACTTACAATTGGTATCAGAGCCTTAGACCTATTCAGGCTGGTTATTGTGATATCAAGGATTCAAGATATTGATTTATTGGAGGTCTGCTTGTATTTCCGGTGAACAAGTAATCGGAGAAGAAGGAGATTCACTTTTGGGAAGAGATTGGTTTTGGTTTGGAAACAAATCAAAATCCCATCTTTCTCGGAAGTTTGTTATGCTGCATATTGACTTCTGGTGAGAATCAGGGTTCTCGGCAACAACTAGTTCTCAGCCACAACTGTTCTCGGCTTACAAATAGTTTTCGGCCCCTATCAGTTATCGGCCACTACCAATTTTCAGCTAGAGCAGTTCTCGGTTGACTTGAGTTTTCGGTCAATAATCATTGTTCTCGGTAAATAGAGGTGTTCTCTGCTGACTGAAGGTGTTTTCGGTCAACCTTAGTTCTCGGCTTAGTAAAACTGCTGGATCTATTTGGACATGATTAGTTGATTTGGACCCGTTAGTTGGATTTGGACTACAATTTCTTCTGGACCAAAATAAATTTCTAAATTATTCTAAAAATGGAACAATTATCCAACAGCAATGTATCATCAGGTGCTCTACTTCATCAAGAATTAGATTCAATAATGGGGACAACAACTCGTGTACCTCGCCTATTGTCTCATGAGGGGTTCAGTGAGTGGAAATTTCGTTTTGAAAAATATGTTAAAATGAAAGATGCCAAGATCTGGAAAAGCATCGTTAGAGGACCCCAAATCATCATGTATCAACGTGAAGATACAAATGAGGTTGTTGTGAAGCCAGCGGCACAGTATGATGATGATGATTTTGCCAAAGTTGAAGAGGATGAAAGAGCTCTATCAACTATAACCATGGCTCTTTCTCCTGAGATTGCCCTTGGTTTTAGAGAACTTCAATCTGCCAAGGAACTATGGGAGGCATTAATCGAGGTGTTTGAGGGAAATGAAGATATGAAAAGGAGTCGCCAAGACCTACTGCGACAAAAGTTCAACATGTTCAACCATATTCTGGGGGAGTCGTTGGAAACTCAACTCCAAAGGTTCATATCTCTAGTGACTGAAATGAGATCCGCCAGTATTTAGAGATAAACAACAAACAGGTGAACTCATTGCCAAAAATTTGGGACATGAATGTTGCTATTATAAAGAAGACTAAAGATCTCAACAGAATGTCGATCTCTGAGATGATGGCTACTATCAAGGCATGTGATATGGACGACAAGCAACGTGAAATAAATCATGCTAATTCCTACAGTGCAGCTGGTTGCAACGTTGCTTCTAACAATGCTCTCATTTCTCAAGAGAGTTTCTCTATGTTCAAGGCCACTCAACAACCACCGACCCAAGGAAACTTTCAGATGTTTAAGTCCACTCAGAGCCATTCCTCTGCTATTCCACCTCAACCAGCCTCAGTTTTCTTCACTAAGTTTGCTCAATCTTCATCAGCACAACCTTCATCTGCTGGCACTGCTCATGGTCTGAACTCAAGCCAGTTTCCCTCCATTCCGAAAGAGACTCGGGAGAACATAGCTCTAATAGCAGGGTTCATGAACTGCTATAATGCATTTCTAGCTGGAGACTTGGTTCAACCAGTTGTGGCTGCTGAACTCGATCAGATTCACCCTGATGATGTTGAGGAAATGGATATCGCTTGGCAAATCGCCATGGTAGTGTTTTGTGCCAAGAAATTCACTAAGAGGACTGGTAGAAACAATTGGAACATGCCAAATAATCAGAAAGTGGGTTTTAACAAGAACACTCTGAGGTGTTATAACTGTCACGAGCCGGGTCATTTTGCTCGTGAATGTACTAACACAGCGAAGGAAGGAAAAACAGAAAGGGCGCTGGTTCCAGTGGGTAATGCCAGGGGAGATGTTGGTGAGAGTTCGGGAAATGGTGAAAGGGGATTGATTGCTCAACAGTTCTCTTGGGAGTATCAGATGGCTACTCTTAACATTGGAAGTCAGACTGCAAATTTTGCAAATGTTGAAGACATTGAAGAGGAAAACGCTACTGAGGAGCAAGTCAAGGAACTTCAATTCGCATTCATGGCATTTACTCCCTCCAGCTCATCTGAGGTAAGCTTTCAACCATGCTCTCTAGATTGTGTTGATAAAATCAACTTATATAAACTTCATAATGATAACTTAATCAGAGACATGGAAAGAGTAAAATCATAAAATTTTAAACTTAAGAAAGATGAAAAATCCTTCATAGATAAAATAGAAGCATATAAAAAGGATCTCTCTAAGCTTAAGTCTGAAATCAGTGTAAAGTGTTGTCACCACCTAGATGCTAAGCAGGAAATTGTTTAATTAAATGCTAAACTGGAAGCCTCAAAATTGGAAATTTTGAACTTAAACGCTAAATTTGAAAGAGCTGAATTTGATTTTAAAAAATTTAAGGGTTCCAGTAAAGTAGTAAACTCAATGATTGATAATAAATTATGGTGGAAGGAGAGGGAAGGTAAGGGATTAGGGTATAGTCAGGTACCCCCACCTTACAATGACAACTATGCTCAACTTCCTGTCACCAAAGAGCAGGAAGAAACGGTACAGGACATGAAGTACAGTAAACATGATAAGAATGACGTATCAGATCATGTGAGTGCATCCACCTCAGGAGTGAACGATACTAACGTGTCTACTTCATGTGCAGAGAAAGTAATTGTTGAGGATTCAACTGATGAGGATGATGAAGCTTGTGCTTCGTTTAATAAACACTTTAATTCTGATGTTACTTTGAAACTACCTGTTTTGAATTCTGTTATTCCAACTGTTTGTGTGGGCTCTATTTTAAAGGGCAACGATTTTTGTGTGGTTGATTTAGTTGAAACTTTAAATTCTGAAAATGTGGTATCAAATAAATTGAAAAATCAAAAAAATTCAACAAGTATCTACCACCTAAATTTGTCAAAAAGGGATGCTCTAATGACAAACAAGGTGATAAGTTTCAAAATGTGAAACATGGTTCTCGCAAGTTTAAACAAGCTGGTCCACACAACCAGTCCAGACAAGGAGTTGCCCAAAATGATTTTTACATAAAGCGGCAAACGTGTTTTAACTGTGGCACTCCCGGTCATATTGCCAGAAATTGTGCACATCGTCCATATGTTCCGTATTATGGATTTTATCAGAGGAATATGCCCTATATGCCTCATAATTCATACAGACAAAAAGTTAGGCATTATACGGCTAATCCCTCTAACGGTGATTGGAACCGAAACAAATCTGGCAGGTTTAGTTCTCATCAGACCAAGCCTGACATGTCTCGGAAAAGGGGTGGAAACAATGTTTCTACTTCAAAAGTTCACTCGATTTCTAAACTTCGGCCTGTCGGGAGAACAAATTCATTTGTTCCCTCTACACGCAAGCCAGAGACTAAACCATCCATTCGTACAAACAATAGTAAATCTTTCAATGGTAAATATAAATGGATGCCTAAGTCTCCGGTTAAGAAGGTTTCTTTTTCCATGTTAGATAATCGAGAAGATATGTCATGGCAGCCCGTAACTAGTGTAGATGAGTCAGGTGTACCCAGTATCACTATGGACTGGGTGCCAAAATCTAACTAATCCCGCACTTTGTGCAGGAGCAGCTATGGAGGAATATCATCAGACCGTGGTATGTTGATAGTGGCTGTTCCAGGCACATGACAAGAGACATTTCCCAGCTACACGACATTCAAACTTTTAATGGTGGGTATGTGTCTTTTGCGGGTGGAGAAAAGGGAAAGATCACACAGAAGGGTACTGTAAGTAACGGTGTCTTAAAATTTGAAAACGTAAATTTCGTTCCTGAATTGAAGCACAGTTTGCTAAGTGTGTCACAAATCTGTGACAAAGGGTTTTCAACTCATTTTACTAAAAAGGAGTGTTTGATTCTGAAACCGGGTATCATTATCCCAGAAGACTGGATTCTTGTTCGATCACAACGAAAAGATAATGCTTATGTGATCGATATGAACAAAAATGTTCCTGATGAAATAACCTGTATGTTCTCAAAAGTGTCTGAACACAATGCAATGCTCTGGCATCGTCGTCTTGGTCATGAAAATGTGAAAAAATCTAAACCGACTTGCTAAAAATGATTTGGTACGTGGTTTACCCGTTAAGGATTTTGTTACCATTGAAAAGTGTGTGGCTTGTGCTCTGGGAAAACATCATCGTAAATCTCACAAGCCAAAACTGATCAACACTATCTCCTCGGTTCTTCAACTATTGCATATGGATCTCTTTGGTTCGGTTCATGTCTTAAGTCTCTCTCGCGGTTCTTATTGTTTGTTTATCACTGATGACTACTCATGCTTCACTTGGGTATTTTTCTTGTCCAATAAGAGTGAAACTACAGAGCTGATCAAAAGATTCATAGTGCTTATGGAAAATCAGTTGAATTTGAAGCTGAGAGGAATTCGTTGTGACAATGGTACGGAATTCAAGAATGCATCCTTGAATCATTTTTGTTCTGAAAGGGGAGTGCTTTGTCAGTACAGTTCAGCTCAGACTCCTTAACAGAATGGTGTGGCTGAAAGGAGAAACAAGACTTTTATCGAGGCGGCAAGGACCATGCTGTGTGATTCTAAGCTGCCATTATTTTTCTAGGCAGAAGCCATTAATACAGCCTGTTATGTTCAGAATCGGGTGATAATCAACAAATCACAAATGAATACTCCTTATGAGATTGTCTATGGACATAAGCCTACCGTCGCGCATTTTAAGGCTTTTGGTTGCCCATGTACTCTTTTGAACCTCGATTCTACTCCGAAATTTGGGGCCAAAGCAGATGATTGCTACTTTGTCGGTTATGCGGGCCATACTACCTACAAGGTCTACAACAAGTCTACCAAACAGATTCTAGAATCGTATGATGTTCGTTGGTTGGAAGAAAACGAGACTGATGCTCGTGTTGGTCCGGACTGGTTATTCAATTATAATGAACTCTTCAAACCGTTCAATGTGTTTCTGGTCATCAACACAGATCCTTCAGGCAGCACTACAGTGGATGCTGAGAAAGATGACTCACATGCAATATCCCACATCTCTCCACTTCTGGATGACGACATCTCAGAACTAGTTATTAACGACCAACCCGCATCCGTCTCTCAGCCGATAGCAGTTCCGGAAAATGAATGTTCGCCAAGTCCGCCTAAAGATACCGCGATAGTTGAGGGGGAGAGTCTTATTCGTCAGATTTTCGGGAGCACGCTATTTCCCGATGTCATTCCAAATGAATATGTCGCCAGCACTTCGTACTCACATAGTACAGTGCCCTCCGGATGGAAGAACCCCCTTGCTGACATTGAAGTGACTTTGTCAAACTTGAATTCTACCAGTGATGTTTCTGATCAATTACTTCCTTCAAGAATTTAGAAAGATCATCCAATTGAGAACGTCATAGGTCCTCTTGAACTGGGCGTGTCCACCAGAAGTCAGACTGGAAATATAAACAGTTGTTTGTTTTCTTGTTTCATATCTCAGATAGAGCCAAAGACAGTAGACATGGCCCTCCAGGAACCCAGTTGGGTAGAAGCTATACATGAAGATTTAAATCAGTTTGACAAGTTGAAAGTTTGGAAATTGGTTGAGTTACCGGAGGGAAAGAAAGCACTTGATACGAGATGGGTGTTTCAGAACAAGCAAGATGACACCGGGGTTATTATTCGAAACAAGGCTCGATTGGTAGTTTGTGGTCTTCGTCAAGTTGAAGAGTTGGATTACACTGAGGTTTATGCTCCGGTGGCTAGACTTGTAGCCATCAGAATTTTTCTGGCCTTCGCTTCATTTGTGGGGTTCACAGTGTATCAAATGGACGTTAAGACTGCATTTCGGTTTTGCGAGGTCAAGGAAGAGATATATGTGGAACAGCCACCGGGTTTTATTGATTCAAAGAAGCCAAATCATGTTTACAAATTAGACAAGGCATTGTATGGGCTTCATCAGGTTCCTAGTGCATGGTATGCTATATTGACAGCACATCTTCTAGATCATGGCTATAAGCGAGGAACCATTGATCAAACTCTGTTCCGCAAAACCTTCGAAAAGGATTTGATTTTAGTCCAGATCTATGTAGACGACATCATCTTCGGATCCAACAGTGCTGAGTTGTGCGCGGAGTTTGAAGAAGTAATGAAGAAACGTTTAGAGATGAGTTCACTGGGTGAAATGACAACATTTCTGGGGTAACAGGTTCGCCAAACCTCGGCAGGAATTTTATTGCATCAAGGGATGTATGTTGAATATATGCTTGCAAAGTTTGAGTTTCAAGACTCCAAGAGTGCTAACACTCCCATGGCGGAAAGGCCTTGACTGTCATCTGATCTGGAAGGGAGTCCCGTAGATCAAACATACTATCGATCAATGATCGGGTCTCTAATGTATCTCACCGCTAGCCGACCTGATATCATGTTTGCAGTTTGTCAACGTGCTGGTTTCCAGGCTAATCCTAAACTCTCATTTAATTGCTGTCAAACATATTTTTAGATATCTGAAGGGACAACCGAAGTTAGGTCTTAGGTATCCAAACAATCAGAATTTGATCTTTATGCTTTTGCTGACAGTAATTATGGTGGAGATAATATTGACAGGAAATCTACATCTGCCGGATGTCAGTTCTTAGGAGATCGTCTCATTTCATGGCAGTGTAGGAAACAACAGACGGTGTCCACCTCAACTGCCGAAGCAGAGTATGTTGCTGCGTCAGCCTGCTGCTCTTAGGTTTTCTGGATGCAAAATCAAATGCTAGATTACGGTTTGGAATTTCTTGATACTCCCATATTTTGTGATAATGATGCTACTATTGCAATTGTTAAGAATCTCATTCAGCATTCTAAAACCAAGCACATTGATATTAAAATTCATTTTATCCGTGACTGTTACGACCGGAAGCTAATTCTTCTTGAACAAGTCCACACTGATAATAATGTGGTGGACCTATTTACGAAGCCGATTGGAACAGCCAGATTCAATGTGCTTGTTGGGTTTCTCAAGATGCTGCGTTTTGAAGACTGAGTATTTTTTAGGTTTAAATTATGTACATAAATCTTTTTTTGTGTGTGTCATAATTTCTGTACAAATTTAGGGGGAGAAAAAAGGAAAATAAAAAAAATAAAAATAAAAAAATTCTCTTGCTTAAAATCATGCTGGTTACTCAAGTTCAACGGACATATTTCATATGTTTGGTCCTGTCATCAATTCTTGACTCACGGGATAGCCATTAACCTTAGGACTGAAAGTGACCAGGCAACTGAACATACATAAAAATTAATTTTTGGTTTAACTATCGGTTTAAGTTCCCTCACTGAAAATCATGTCGGCCACTTAAAGTTTGATGGACACATTTTATTATGTGTTTGGTCCTATTTCTACATGTAGACACATAGGATAGCCATTCACCTGAAAACTGAAGGCAGCTGGGTGATTGGATTTAAATCGTCTTTGGAATATCATCTTGGGAAATGATATTATTATTCAGCTGAAAGCTTTTCAGATAGCTTAAAGTTTTTCAAATGAAAATTGATCCAACCTTTGAGAAATGATAGATAAATTGATTTTGAGTTCCTAACGTGTGAAGTTATTAGGCTAAAAAGGCTTTTGATTAGTTATTGATGTGTGTGGAAGCTTTTCATGATACGTAAAGTTGAAGTGATACAAACTAAATCTGCTAAACTTAGTGTGGAGAGTCATTTTGAAAATTTATGCATGTCCCTAGACACATCTCTCCGAATAATAGGCAGAAAAGCAATTACCCAGTCATACACGAGCCCATTAGTATCTTGATCACCAAAAAGGGTTATATCTCATAAAAAAAACTATTATTATTATTTAGTTTATCATTAAATTGTTTTCTAAAAGTTTAAAGGGGTCTCAGGGAAGTACAGGGGTGGGGCATCCAAATAAGTCCTAACCACCCTGAATGTAAGGCTTGTAAGTCCGGATGGCATGTAAGTCCAACGTTCAACCTTAAAGCTTAATAATCATTTTGTATAGAGAAAAAAAAAATATTTTGATCAAGTACTAGGGGGTTAGAGTCAAATTGGGGTGATCTGGAAAAAGCCAAATATGCCTTGAGAATAGATAAGGGGCATCAGAGGTCCATATGTGATGTCCATGTAAGTTTTATGTCTAAATTGAACCTAACCATATCACTTTCGCAATGAAATTCATGAAAATTACCTACTATCAACATTTTCATTATGTCACAATAATGCTGAAAATGAATCATTGTGAAAGTACCTTAATCAATATGATCTCGTGTTCGGATTTTTTCAAGGTGGTATTTTTTAATTAGCTGAAATTTGATCCCAATATACTTTGATTTTCTAAAGACTGGATAGGTAAATTTTTTTTGTTTAGTTTTATTTTTAATTTTATTTTTATTTTTCTATTCTTATCTACTTTCATTTATTTTATTTTTGCCTCGTGTTTACTCATGTCTAAACAAAGCTTTTGAGATATCGTTTTTCACATAAGTCGGGATACTTTTCAAAAGTGCGTTGAGATAATTTTAACGAGTAAATCGTTCTCGGTTTGAGTTCTCGATTAAACATGATTTATGAGTTCTCGGTTGCTTGTGATGACGATGTTCTCGGCTGCTTCTTGTTCTCGGCCGGATTTGAGAGTTCTCTGCCACATGTTTTCGGCAAATCTCTGTTCTCGGTCTGGTTTGATGTGACCAGGTAGTCTATAAAGGCACTCATTAATCTTGAAAAATCCAACTTCTCGTGTCTTCCAAAATCTTCTCTCACTCTAACCATCAAATCTTTCACCTATCTCGTTGTCCTACTTCTTTTCTTGTCACCTTGAGATTCTCAAGAAAATTTCCTTAAATAGGTAAGGAACTCTAGTATGGTTGAGAGATCCTTAGAGATTATTTTGTTTTGATTTATCATTCAAAAGGTCTGTTTGATCTATGTTGAAGTTACTGATGGTTGGTTTTAGTCATTGGTTGTAGTTACAGGTTTGGTTATTAATGATGATTGGTGGCCTGTTGAAGATGATGAATAGTGCTTTGAGGTTTTTGGCATGGACTGACCAGATTCTTATGGTCAATCAGAGAGATTTTGAAGAGTTTTTAATGCATTCTCGGTCAAACCTTGACAGAGGATCCGTTGGTTCCACCAAAGATACATCGTGCTTGACTTTTCTGAGTCAATCAAGTCTAATATTCGTTGCTATCCATGATGACGAACATAATGTTTATCTATTTCATATGGAAAGTAGCATGACCTGTGCCGGACTTCCAGCCAGGTGTTTAAATTAAGGCGTTAAATATGACACTAAACCTCCTAGTGTCCATCTTGAAGCCACAGTATATACACCGAATGGCCTAAATCAAAGTATTGATGTACGATGATTATCTAACGTCAAAGCAGTTTTGATCAAGCAATAAACCAAGGAAGAGAATGTTGGGCTATATTTGTGGTTTATGCTTAGAGGTTGGGCTTAGATAGAGTATATTATGTAAGCTGAGAACTTTAGTGATTCTCGGCGGGCTTTGGGCTGTTGTTGGGCTAGTATGTTACTTCCCTATATATAGATATCTTGTATAGGGTTTAAAGGTTGTTCGTTCACGTGGTCTTTAGCCGTCTAAAGGTTTTCTTAGACGAGTATTGTATTGCTAGGGCTTAAGCACCCGACGTTAATATTAACGTGTGTTTTGAAGCCACTCTTGTGTTTTACGTGTTTGAGCTTTGTTTGTGTTCTTGAATCATCTAGTGTTGGAATTCCGCGTCAACACCTAGATTGTTGATATCATAATTGTAGTGATCCAGATTCGGGACTTACAAAAGTCGTTGTAGTGTACATATAAAGTAGGATTGTAGTACATATATGCAATAGTGTTTTGTTTGATATGCAAAATAGTCTTATGTTGCATATATAACAGCATATATCAAATATGTACAATAATATTATATTCTATACAATACAACACTCTAGCATATAAGCAATATATACTATTGCACATATGTACTACATCGACAAGTTTTTTTTCTTAACAATATCAACATATAAGAAAAATGAAAGAAAAAATTATAAAATATTTATTAAAATAAGTTAAAAATAATTTTTTAAGAGTTTCAAGTTTTCTCTTTAAAAGGAGTTTTCAAGTTTCCCATTTAAAAGGAGTTTTCTCTTGATTAAAAATGACTATAAACACATTCAACATATACAAGTTGGTCCGGTTTCATTTAGTAAACTTAAATACTTTGATATTTTAATATATGTAACAAAATTTTCAAATAAGAAAGAACTTTTAAATGTAATTTTATATATTTGATAAACTTAAAAAAATATTTTAACTAAGTTTACATATTTTTAATATTACTTTCATGTTTTTAAATATGCTTATATTAAATAACATAAAATATTTTCCAATATGTAACGTACATATTCGTGAGTGTAAAAAAATTGTTTAACTAAGTTAATGGTGTTATGTTTATAAATAATGTAAATATTTTCCAATTAATGGTGTTATGTTTATTTTAACATGTTACATGTTCATAAATAACGTAAAATATTTTTCAATAATGGTGTTATGTTTAATTGGTAACAAGTGAGAATTTCAACTTAACGATTGAGCCAATTGCTCACTATACATATCTTATGACAAAATAAACCACATGTCTTCCCATGCTCAAGCCTCCACCATTGGTCACACTTACTCATTTTAGCTTCCTATCTCCAACTCCTCTCGGCGTAGCCCATATGGCCAATGTTGCTGCTGGTTGCAGATTTAAAACATCTGCAATGAACACACATTGAGGGCTAAAAAAATGGTGGTCATGGTGTGGCCGTATCTTCTTTGATGGTGGTATCGATGGAGGTACGGTTGGTAGTGGTCATGAAGAAGATGAGACGAACGAATGTGGATTTAATAATTTTATAGAGATAGAATTCAAATGATGAAGATGAAACTAGTTTTGCAATAAGGTAAAAGAAATTGAGAAGAGAAAGTGTGTTTAGTTTGTTTATGTTATTTGGTAAATCTGACACATATACTACAAGATAAAGGAAGAAAAGCTTGAAATTACCTAATAAACCTTGAAAGACAATGAGAAATATTGGTGAGGTAAGTAAACATGGACATTTGGGAACCACTAGATGAGTTTTCAAAGTTTTCTTAAGTAACATGGGTTTATACATTAGAGAAAACTCCTATTTAGAGAGAAAATTTAAAAGCTCATAAGAAATATTTTAATTTAAAAATACATAATTTTTTTCTTTCATCATTCTTATGTGGTGTTATATTATTCACTAGAAAAAAATAATATAATACAATTAAAAAGTTATAAAAAGTCGATGTAGTGCACATATACAATATTATTGTATTACACATGTGCAATAGTGTGTATTATACATGTTCATTGGTGTTTAATTGCATATATGCAATTGTGTGTATTGTATATGCGTATTAGGGTTGTATTACATGCAAATATATATATATATATATATATATATATATATATATATATATATATATATATATAGGGAGAGGATCAAGAGAAAACTCATCTTTAGAGAAAAAACTTAAAAACTCCTAAAGAATTATTTTTAATTAAAAATAAAAAAATATTTTCAAATTTCTGTTTTTGCCATTATTCTTATATTTTCTTACCCTTTGCTCGAAAAAAATAAAATAAAAAAAAAACCCGTTGTGACGCACATACGTATTACTGTGTGATACCATTGAATTACACATGTGTATTACTATGTATTTTTGAGTTTAATAGTTTTTTATTACATATATTCAATATCTGTGTAATGTATATGTGTAGTAGTATTGTATTATATGGAAAAAAAATAATAATAAAATAAAAGTCGATGTGGTGCACATGTGCGTTAATGTTGTATTACACATACGTACTAATGTGTATTCGATGTGTGTATTAGTCTTATATTGCATATATACATTGGTATGTATCAAATATGTGCAATAGTGTTGTATTCTATGCAATATAAACACTTTTGCATATATGCAATGCACACTATTACACATGCGCACTACACCGACGAGGTTACCGACAAGGTCTTTTTTTTTTAGAACCAATAACAACATATAAGAATAATAGAAAAAAAAAAGAAACTTCAAAAAAAATTTTAAAGAAGTTAAAAATAGTTTTTTAGGAGTTTTTAAGTTTTCTCTTTAAGAGGAGTTTTCACTAGATCACACCCCTATATATATATAAAAGTCGATGTAGTGTAATTATGCAGAAGTATTGTATTACATATATGCAATAGTGGTATATTTGATATGTGAAAGTCTAATATTGCATATATATATATATATATATATATATATATATATATATATATATAAAATAGTGTGTCTCAAATATGTGTAATAGTGTTGTATTCCATACAATAAACACTCTGGCATATAAGCAATATATACTATTGCACAAATACACAACACTGACAAGTTTTTTTTTCTTAACAATATCAACATATAAGAAAAATAAAAGAAACAAATTATAAAATATTTTTAAAATAAGTTAAAAATAATTTTTTAAGAGTTTACAAATTTTCTCTTTAAAGTGAGTTTTTTCTTGATTAAAAACGACTAAAACACATTCAACATTTACAGCTTGGTTCGCTTTCATATAGTAAACTTAAATGCTTAGATATTTTAATATATGCAATAATTTTTTCAAATAAGACGAAATATTTTTAAATGTTATTTTATATATTTTAACAAAATTAAAAAAAAATATTTTAACTAAGTTTACATACTTTCAAAATTACTTTCTTGTTTTTAAGCGTGCTTACATATTTTATAACATATTACATGTTCATAAATAATGTAAAATATTTTCCAATAGGTAACATACATATTCGGGAGTGTAACAAAATTGTTATACTAAGTTAAAACTTAAATATTTAGATGTGTTAATATATGTAACACTTTTTTGAAATAAGTTGAAGTATTTTTAAAAGTAAGTTTACATAGTTTAATACACTTACAAAAATATTTTAAGTCAATATACATATTTTCAAAATTGAAGTCTGATGGTTTGCAGCAACACGAATGACTGGATAAGTTGAAGTGTTTCTGAGCTGACGCAATTGGAGTCTAATGATTCTTCAAGTATAGGAAGCTGTTGTGGTCTAGTTGACAGATTATTCAATGGAGCAGTCAAGGCATTAGCAACTAGAAAGCTAGGCATATCTTCTTTTATCATGTTCTTAATCATTTCATGCTCTGCAGCTTGGAAAAATGAAATCACATCATCTAGCTTGAAATTTGGGAAATTGGCTTTCTCTTTGATAAACTTGCTTGCAGTGTACCATTATCCAGATAAGGATGGCAGATTCTTCTTGTTTAAGACAAAATCAGTAATCAGCAAGTCAGTGGCCTTATCTCATTGACAATGGCAATGAATCTTTTCAAAACAGATGTCAGCCTCTCCCCCTCTTTGAACTTAAATCTATCAAGCTGTTGTTTGAGTCTGTCTTTCTTTATATCTTTCAGTTCTGTTTTTCCTTCATACATCTCCACACAACATCATACAACCCTTTGGCAGTAGTATGGTGGTTGACACTTGTAAGGATTTTCCAAGACATACCCAACTTGAGCATGGACAAGGCTTTGTCATCTATTTTCTTCATTTGTCTTCCATAGCTTGATTGGTGTTAGGTGCTGCAGTAGGAACATATGGACCTTCTTTGATTGAAGCCCAAAGTTCTGTGTCATTGTAATTTACTGCAGCTTCAAACAGCACCTTCCAATTGATATAGTTCTCCTGACCCAAAAGTCTAGGTATCTTGTTAATAGAAACCTCTTGGTAATCATTTGTTTTTTTGAAAATTTTTATCAAATACTTGAGAAAATATTCTTGGTATTTTTGATTTTGTATATTAACACCTAAAACAGAGTAAATTTACTAAAAAACTTAAGAAAATTTCTAAAACGCTTGAAAACTTGTGGATTCAAGAAAGATTTCTCAGATCTACTGAAAACAAACAGTTTTGACCAAGATCTAAACAGAAAATAAGTCAGAATAGTGCAAATCAAGGATAAAAACACTTTTAAACCTCATACTGTAGTAAATCAGAAAGGAAGAAAGCAGAGTAGCTGACCTCACTCTCCAATGGAACGGTGAGCTTGCTTACGTCATCGTCTTCAACCTCAAAACAACTCAATCTACTGAAAGCTTCACAATCACACTATAAAGCTAGAAAATCGTCTTCACCGAGCTCTCTCTGATACCACTTTTCAGGACCGTGATTTCGTGACACACAAAATGATCGATAAGAATAAACACGAATCAGATATGATAATAACCGGCAGAAAGAGCTAAGATCAGGATGTTGCTAATAATAGTAAGTTAACGATTAAAGTAGACACACAAGAATTAACTCGAAAGATTTCCATCCTAAATTTAATGTTTAATAAATGCATGACGGAAACTTTACGGTTTTCTGTTGGGAATGTCTGGTGCGGAACCCTAGAAATAGATTATTCTGTTTTCTCTGGAATTGAGTTCTAGGGGACCGTCCTTATTGATGTATCCTAGTACTCCTTTTATAGAGACACCAAACTTCCTTCTATAATACCCTTCATCATAACAAAATACATTCAAATTAAACATAAGTGTCAAATCAGGTCTTCGAGTATACTTTGTCTTTGTCGAGCAGATCTAGTAACCTTGAGTCTACTCGAAGCATTCCTTCAAGCAGACTTTACTTAGAATATTATCCATAGAAAACATTCTACTCCAGCAGACTTCATTCTTCCTGATTAATCCCAACTTTGCTCGAATAATTCCTACGAGCAAACATATTCTTATCTGATCTCTACAATCTTCACAAAGGTTTATTATGAACAAATCTAGTATGCACGGGGTACTGATGCTTTGCTTGAGATTGAACCATGCTCGGAGTATTACTTAGAATATTTCCTTGAATCCTCACAAGTATGCTTGAGATCGTTCTTATTACATCCTTGCTCGACCCATAAAAACACTTGTAGTCTTGGTTTAAGCTTGGATAGATCAAGTGTTTGCTCGAAGACAAACTGTGCTTGATGAAGAACATCCTTTTTTGACGAAGTGTAGCTTGCTCGAAGCTTTAAACACTTAGAAGAATTCTAGAAGATAACCTTACTCATGTAGGATATAATGCTCGAGCTAGTAAATGCCATGCTCGGGGATCCTAAGCTTGCTCAAGTTCCATACTTAGCCATTTCTGAGGAGGTTGAGAAGCATGCAATCTTCCTTGTCAATATTTTGACTCAACAATCTCCTCATAAATTGGAACAAGGTCAGGTGCACCAAATACACACGAGTTACTTACACTTTGTTTAAATACAAATCAAATTTCAAAAAAAAAGTAAATTACATTACTTCAAAACAAAAATTACAATTGGAAATACTGCCTCAAGAGTATTACACATCACATTTCAGGTAAGCATAAATTACAATGTAAAGTAAAATTACAAGCAATGCAACTGATGATCTTTCAAGCATGGTTACCTGAATCTTACCTTTGATTTTGTCTTTTAGCATGATTTATCTACATGTTCCTTACAGCAGCAGCTATTTGCTGAAACATCTTTAGTTCTACATGGTCTAGGTGATTACATGGTATCTCCCATTCCATAATATCAGTTGCTAATATCAGCCAGTTTTCTTGTCATAGTTGATATTAGCAACTCTTCCATTTCTTTGTACTTCACTATTGGAATCTGCAACTCCCTTCTCATGCTTATACTTTCTATCATATTTCTTCTTGGAGTTCTTGTTCGATTTGGCTGCATGAAAGGAATACTCTGACAATATGACTTTTCTCAATCTTTTAACTCTTCTTTTCTTTTTAGCATCTGAGTAGTCAAATTTTCTCTTCTTGCTTAACATAGGAAATCCAGCTCTATGTTGGTCTCTCAGAAATTTTGATAATTCATTCTGTTGTCGACCTGCGAACCTATCCTTTTGTTGATAGTCAAACAATTTGAGGGTTGCCATTTCATTCAATTAATCCAAAGTGAATTCTCTGAAGTCATCTTTGAAAATAATAACCTTTTCAGCTACACTCTTAAGGATGACTTTCAGAGTCTTTGATCTGACATCAAAGTAAAGATTAATAGGCAAGTCCACATTAGAACGTGGACATTTTTGTATTTGAAATTGTAATCTTGTAGTTGGAATTGGAGCTCTTGATGCTGAGGGCCTACAAGAAGATGGTATTATATGAAATGATGAGGCCTGATGTCTCCGTTCTCTTTGATAGTCTTCATAGATTTTTTTACTTTCTTCTTTTGATTTCATCACCAATTTCAAATAATTTTCACCCCTTTTACACAAAGTTCTAATCATGCTTGCAGTTTCACTATCAATTGTTGGTTGGAAATCTTTAGGTTCCGGCTTTACCATCACTGGTTCAGGTTTAGCCTTCTTTAGTTTACTCAGTTCCTTAAATCTTTTCATTTTTTTCATTATAAAGTTTCAACTCCTTCTCATAGATTTTTTCAGTTGTTTTTGTGAGAATTTGATGATTTCTTCATCACTCATATTTCTTGCTTTCAATAACCCCTTCAAAATTTTAACTCTGTCTTCATCAAGAAATGATCCATCATTTTCCTTCTAGTTTTGTATATTGTCATGTTTAATTACAAAGGATGTAGATGTCTTTGCTTTTTCTGCCTCAAGCCTTTCCTTTTCTTCTTTTTCCTTTCTTTCCATGACTTGTTGGGTAGTCACCCTTTCATCACTATGAAGTTTCTTTGTTATTAGATTGAATTTTGCTTCCACTTCCTTCCTAGACATAGATTCAAGAATATCATAGGAATATCCATTTTCAACAAGAAATCTTGGTTTCCCTCCATACTTACTCAACACCTTCTCCCTCTTCTCTTCATATTCTTTTGCTTTATTTGCAGTTTGAATTCTTACATCTTCTTCTTTTGCTGAAACCATCTTGAACAGATTGTTAAAATGTTCAAAAGTCAGTTTGTTTAAATATATGGGTTCATAGTGCTTTCTGATTAGATACTCTCTTTTGCCAGTTGTTTTCTTCAGACCTTTGTACATTTAATCTAGTTGCAGGATTTTAAGGAATTCAAATATGTTTTTCAATCTTGTTCTTCCTTTCTGCCCTTCTCACCTTTTCCTCTGTGCTCTTTGTATTCAACAAATAATTCAGACCATCATCATTCAACTCCTTGATCTCTTCAAAATTCATTTCAAACTTCAATAAAGCAATGATCCTTGGATCTTGGCTTTTAAGTTCATCAAATCTTGCTTGCATATTTTCATAATGTTGTTTGGAAATATGAATTTGATGGGATCTAAGTTCATCCTCCTTCTCTTTTTCAGTTACTTCTATCACATCATCATCATCTTCTGATAGATCATCTAAGGCTCCAATCTGAGGCTCATTTTGTTCAGGCTTATCAGCCTTTACTTTGTCAGTTTTCTCTTTCGTTTTTTCAGCATGTTCTTCCAACATAGTGTGTACACATATGAATTCATCACCAGGCCTGTAATGGCTTATTGGTGATGGATTCAGTGGTTCTTGTTCAGTTTCCTTTACACCCCCATTTTTCTTCAAATTTTCAGTTTTCTCCTTAGCTTTTAAATTATCTTTCTTTTGTCGTTTAGCCATTGGAGTCTCATCAATTGGCTCATCATTATGTGCCTTCTCTTGATTAGTCTTTTCATGAACAGTTTCATCATGACTTGTCTCAGCAAAGTCAGACTTATTTTTATCAGTATCAACGATTTCATTTTGCATCTTCCTCTTTCTTGCATAGTATACCACATGCACATGTTATTCTCTCTCCTTCAATTTTATTTTTTCATCAATGTTTTCAACAACAGCTTCTGACAGTTTCCTCACATAATCTTCATCTTCATTTAAGGTTCATCTTCCTTCACATCATCAGCCTTTTCAATATGTTTTTCATTATCAATGTTTCTCTAAATGCTCTTATGATAATAGCAAGAGTTTGATCTAGATTTTTCTTTGCTGCTTCTTCATTTTCCTCCCTATTCTTCAATTCAGTAAGTGCTTCAATTATTTCTTGGGGAATCTCTTCTTCATTTTTCTTTTGATCCTCTACCCTCATCTTCTTTTGAATCTCAACATGTTCTTTTCTTATCCTCTCCTCCTCCGGCTCCTTTTCAGAGAGTAATTCATTTGCAGATTCCCTCTCATTCAACATTTTCAATCTTGTTTCAAACTCAACTCTGACATTAGTAGCTGAATCATCAGTAAAGAGGAATTGATCACTAGATGTTGGTTTTTGAGCATTTGTGGGCTGATGATCATCATTTGTCCATGCAACAACCTTTCCTTTTAACCTTCTCCTCTCCACATCCTTGGGACCTTCTGGTTACGGGATTTCTTTTTATTGTGTCTGTGGAGGAACATCAAGCATCAATGATGTCATGTATTCTAAATTTCTGTACAAAGTTTGTTTTTAGAATCTTTTTCAGGCAAATCTTCCAAATCACCATATAAAATCTCCATTACAGCATCATCATCTATATTTGCATTCACAATCACAGGTTCATTCTTAATCACAGGCTCTTCGGCTACTATCTCCACCCTTTCTTCTTTAGTTTCATTTTCAATTTCTCTATCATCTTCCACAATCTATTCATCATTTACATTTTCAACCTCAGCCTCATTATCATTATTAAACATGTCATAAATGTTTTCAATCAAGTTTAAGGCATTTGGTTATGTCTGCTCTTCTTCACTTTCTTCATAAACCACACCAATAAAATTAAAAGAATCTTATATTATCAGCTTTAGTTTGAACATTCCTCCCCTGTTTTGGTGAATCTGAGGTCTTCTCAACCTCCAGTTGCTCCAGGGTTTGAATCCTTTGTAATGCAGCATTAAGTGCTTCTTCAGGGCTTGATTCTTAGCTTTATTTCAGAATTTTCAGCCACCAGGTAAACATTTCTTGACAGTAGAGCTGTGTAAGCATCATGGTTAGAAGAATCAATTGAATCTGTAACTGGATCAGCTTCAAGCTCAGAGTAAGGTTTAGAGGGTGATTATTCAGGTGAGAAATGTAATGGTTTAGTGAGTAATGTAGGAATATAAGGTTCATGAATGGATTGAGTGATGGTTGGGGAAACATATGGTTCATGTATGGGTTCAATGATGGAAATAGGAATATATGGTTCATGAATAGGCTCAGATAATGGTGAAGGTGGTAGTGATGTAATGTTTTGGTCAATCAAAGTTTCTTGGTTAGGTGAGTATGGTGGTGTGGGAATGGTTTGTTCTGTTTGTTCAATGTGGTCTGGTGAGATTGGTGGTGATATCATCTGTAAATCTTGTGTTACATGCTCAACAATCATATCATCATCGACAATAGGTTAGTTGCAGCTTCTCTCCCCACAAGATCATCATCTACTCCAAGTATATTATTATCACCATAATTTGGATCATCATTATTATCTACATCCCCATTATCATCAATGTCCTCAGAATCATCATCTTCTTTCACATCTTCCTCCCCACCTCTGGTGCTGGTGAGGCAGGAACATAACTTCTGTTTGGATATTCAAAAAACCATGGAAGTATATCAAATTCAACTCTAGGATCATAGAGACTTTTGGGACCTAATGTCTTGATTCTTTTGTATACATTTGTGTCTTGTAATCTCAAGGTGGCTCTTGTTCTTGAAAGATCGTTGAATTCTGAATTTATGATTATCTGCAAGAATCTGGGATACATCAAAAATGTATCCCTTTCATTCTTTTCTGCGTTAGTCACCAACCTATGGAAAATCATTCTAGGAAAGTTGAATGGTTGTCTGTATAATATAGCTACTATTGTTGTGGCTCTCTGCTCAATAACGTCCAGGTTCTTCTTCTCATAGATAGACTTTGAATGACATGGTGAATGAGGAAATGATACAACAGAGGTAAAATCCCCTTTTTAAATTGCCCTTCATGAATGTTGGCATGATATCCCATGGTTTCCTGGAATAACCTTAACAGTCCCAACTATGAGTATGACAACTGTACTTCATGATTGTAATTTAATTGTAGGCGTGCTTGTACAGATTGTTCAGTGACTTTAATTTCACAATCAGGCACCATGGCTTCAATCCATTTTCCATTTATATCCTCCACGGAATCAGCTGACTCCAAGAAATCTTGGATGTGATTTATGTATATTGTGAGATTTTTGGTCAGCACAAACCGGAGATTTAACTGATTAAGCCAGTTTATCATCAACTCCAATTCTTGATTTTCATCATTAAAATCCAGCATAGCACACATATTGTGTTTCGGCTCAAACTTATACACCATTTATCTTCAAAACAGAGATATTGAATAAAGTCAGTGTCTTAAAGATAACGTGATAAGTGAATAAATGATAACAGTGAGAGAAAGTTGTCTTCAGTAACATGTTCCTTGACAATTAGTTAACCTACACACAACACAATTTGATGAGTAATAGGAACAGTTAAAACCCTAAACATAGTGAATAGGCGTCGGAAATCAATCATTAATCACTTACCAAGTCAGAATTGCAATGAGTATTAACACAAGTTTAATTCAGAATGAGCACGAGTGATGTTAGGGCACAAGCAGAGAGAGTTTTTGATTAGAGGAGGGAAAAGTGTTAGAAAAATCTTCTAAGTCCCCCTTTTATGTCAAAAACTTGTCTGTTTGTGAATTTCAAAAGTCGTTTGTCCTTTTGTGCCAGCAAGATCCCACAATAATTTTGAAAATTATTTAAACATACTCGTAACTGTGCTCAAGCAAATTGTCAAGCACAGCTGTGCTCAAGTATGCTCGAAGGTTATTTCAAGCATACTCGATCAAAATCAAGTTAAAAATTAACTAAGTATACAAGTTAAGCTAGTATGCTCTAGCCACAAGGTTACTCGAAAACTAAATTACTTAACCACTTTAACCAAGTGTATTATCATCCAGCACACTACCTTACTCGAGAGCAATGATGTGGTCGAGTCATAAACTCAGAAAAATTTCTTACTAATTCAAACAGATATAATTTTCAAGTACGCTCATACAAGAGACTATACTCGAAAATAACAAATAGTTCAAATATTTCAGGCAACTTGTTAGAAATATAATCAGCATGCTCAATCATCAAAGTGTACTTGTAAGTCCCGAATCTGGATCACTACAATTATGATATCAACAGTCTAGGTGTTGGTGCGGAATTCCAACACTAGATGATTCAAGAACACAAGTGAACACAAACACATAGAACACAAGAATTGCTTCAAAACACACGTTAATATTAACGTCGGGTGCTTAAGCACTAACAATACAATACTCGTCTGCGATAACCCTCAGACGGCCAAGAACAACAGTGAATGAACAACTTCTAACCCTATACAATACATTCTATATATATAGGAAACTAACCACTCAAGCCCAATATTAACCAAAAGCCCACCGAGATCCAAATGGATCTCGGTTTACATACACAGCCCAAACAAACTAAGTACAAACCAAATAACTAGGCCCAACAATCTCCCCCTTGGTTTGTAGCTTGGTTCTCAATCATGCTCCATATAATCGATGTCAACGTCTTTCAAACCACCAGCCCAAAATTTGCATCTGATAATAGAAGCCACCATGCTTGTATATTCTTTTGCAGCCGGTTCAAAAATCGGGTCGGCAATTATCTGAAATGCACTGAGTGTCTTGATGTCTTTCTCTCCAAGCTTCAGCAGATCTCGTGGGTCAACAAATCTATACTGCCCTTTGTCCTTCTGCAGACGTACAACCACGGTAGCAGTTTCACTGTCATACATCCAGAATCTCATATTATCCAGAGTACCATCTGGAATAGCTTTAGGCACAGGAATACGAGTGACTTTCTTTGTAGCAGGCCACATGACATTGACCATTGTCTTTCCTGTATTTGGATCCACAACCCCCTTTGCTTTCTTCAAGAACGATTCTGCAGTTGGCATCTTTGGAAAGCCTTGATCAACTTGATTTCTCAGAAAGTTCCAGAAATCCCTACCACGTTTATCATTTGTTGGATTGTGGAATGATGAGTTTATCAAATCACTGAGATCCACCTTAGTCCAGGAACCAAAGTCTTTCATCTTATTATAGTATTCAGTGGTCCCAGACTTCCGTTTAACCCACCACATGTTCTTTTCAGCATCAAAACCCCATGACACAACTCCAGAACGATCTCCATATTTATCCGGAAAACCCTTTTGAAGAGTAACAACGAATCTGTCTGGGTGATCGGATGATTCAACATTCTGATTGGAGTTTTTCATCACCAACAGCTTCTTCTGAATTCTATCCGGCTTTTCTTTGGTGAGTAGAGGTTCAGATAGATACTGTTTCAGCGTCTCTGATTCATCTATAATTTCAGCCTGACGAACAGTAGAGCTACCACTTTGATCAACGTTGGGCATCTTTGAGGTTTTATCATCACTGCTCTTGAATTCATCTACAAACTTTTGAACAAGCTTTTGTTGGAGGTCTAGATAAACGGCAGTTAACTCTCCAATGTTGGATTGAAGCTCTTTGATCTTGGAATCTTTATCAGAATTGTTGGCTTCCAGCTCTTGAATACGCACATCTTTCACGACAGAATCTTGTTCAAGTTCAAAGACTCTACGTTGAAGAGCTTGCACATCAACGGGAGCATCTTCAAGCACCACTCCCTTGCCTTTATCTTGCAAATATCTTTCTTGCACAGCCAGAATCTGAGCAACCTTTTCGAAAACATTTGAGCTTGACTGACCAAGATTGGACGGGCCAGAAGATCTAGAAGCAACATCAGTGTATTGCATAGTAGCCTCATCAGTGGATGGAATATCTGACTCAAAATCAAAATCACGAGCAATGTCATCAAGCATTTGATCTTGAGTCAGTGGCTCTGCATAGGATGAACATGGTTCAACTTAAGTCTCTGGAGCTTGTGACTCAGGTTGTGATTGTTGCTGGTGTTGTGGTTGTTGTTTCAGTTTCACGAACTAGCACGCCCGATCTCGGATCTTTCTTTATGCGCTTTCGTGGAATGAGATCAGCGGCTGGTTCTTCAGGGATATCAACTTCTTCATTTACAACAACTGCCTGAGGAGGCTTCAGAGCGGTTTACTGTAATAATTCTTTGAAGGCTTCAAAATCTCTTAATTGCTCATCAGTCAGAGCAGTATCCTTTTCACGGTGTTCTGTCTCTTCTTCTTCATCTGAACTGATCTCGAATGCAGCAGACTGCCTTTGAACAGGTGTCACATGTTCATCGACAATTTGAGTTGTAACTAGTACAACTTCAGTCTCAGCAAATTTACCAAACTTTTCCAGAGCATTGAGGCCCTGATAGACAATCTTGGAGCCTTTCCTGGACTGCTTCATTAACCAAAAGGTGTTGGGTCCCATTGACTTCATATCTAACGTATCAATAGATTTGACAAGGTCGGTGTAGTGAGAGTCAAAAATCATTTGCAGAAATCTGGGATACATTAGGAACATCTCTTTCTTCTTCCCTTTCAGATTACTCATCATTTCATTAAAAACAAACTTGGAATAGTTGTAATTCCAATCCATGATCAGAGCAACAATAGCAGACATCTGAGTATGACTGATCTCGTCAGATCCCCCCTTTCTTCCTGACACGCATGTGAAGAACGTGTGTATCAAAAACCTCCAGTATAGGTGAAATAGTTTCTTGATTGCTAGAGGATAAGCACCCTCATAACCCATACTGGTAATAATCTCAAAGACTACAGTAAAAAAGTAAATTGTCGGGTGATCAGGTTGATCACCAAACAAAAGCACATCCCTTATAATAGTCTCTGTGATGATGACCAGCTTATTCTTCACTTTGGAGTCTATCGACACAACTCCATCTGCTCCTCGTGGATTGATTGAGGCATTATTCCAAAATCAGTGATCATCTTTCTGCAAATGACCGGGTTTTCTCGTAATACGTGAGAAATCCTGCAAGTGTTGAGGCCGATAATCATAGACTTGAATTCCTTGTGAGCCAGTGGTGGATCAAACAAATGTCCAACTATGTTATGTGTGTCCACAAACTTTAACGGAGCCTGATCAGCCATTTCTGCACCAAACGAATCAAGTTAGTAAATACAAACTTGACTATAGTTATATTTTAAAGCAAATTAGTTATTTTAAGACATGAGGGGCCAATGATGACAAGATCACATTTGGTGGACCAAAAGGAAAATAAAATAATAGTTTCACAATTGATCTCGGTCCACAAACAGTTTTCTGTCAACAAGACAAATGTTTTCTGTCCAGATTGAGTTCTCGGTTAATTCCAGCGTTTTCGGTCAACGAAATTCAACCCAAGAACATGAATTCTCGGTCAAGTCCTGGATATCTCGGTCAACGAAAGTCAACCGAGAACATGAGGTCTCGGTCAAGGCTTGGAGATCTCGGTCAATGAAAGTCAACCGAGAACTCCTTGACAGCTGGGGATAGAGAACCCTTTGGGTTTCTTCTTGGAATGTGTGTCATCTTCTCCAAGTCACCGAAATCTCCATTAATCCTGCAACGAAACCCCTTTAACTTCCAACAATTAACCCTAAGACAATCCAATACCTGTAACACGATCAAAAGAACACCAAATACAATGGAGTGTGATTAGCTTATGTTTGTGAGATTTTCGGCTGAATGGTTTGAGATATGAAAGTGTTTTTTTGAATGAATGAGAACAAAATCTGGGATAAATATCATTTATACCAAAAGAGATGGGCCGAGAACACCACAAACAAGCCCAACCCTTTGTTTCAACCCAAATACTTTTAATCTCATACCTGACAATCCAGTCTAAAACCCAAAGAAATATAGACACATTGAAAATGACCCAGTTAAATCACATGTTTCGAGGAGAGTGATTTCGAAATAAAACAAAAAATAAAGAAAACAAGAATAGTAAAAAGATAAAAATACAAGAATAATCTTTTTTAGATTTTTGCAGATTTGGGATCAAATTTCAGTTCTGTAAAGTCGCCGTCTTTACGAAAAGATCCGAACATGAAATCATATTTTTTAAGATGCTGTCACAAGGATTCATGTTTAGCGTTATTATGACATAAAGAGACAGGTTGATAGCAGGTAAGACAAACTTAGCATGACTTTCATTGCATCAATGATGTGAATTAGGTTCAGTTCGGCATACAACTTAGATGGACATCACTCATAGATTTGTGACGCCTCCTATCTTTTCTCAAAACGTATTTGGCTTTCCCCAGATCACCCCAATTTGACTTCAACCCCCTAGTACTTGATCAAAAAGGTTTTTATTTGAAAATAAAACAAAATTTTGAGCTTTAAGGTTGAATGTTGGACTTACAAGCCATCCGGACTTACAGGCCTTTCATTCGAGACATGACATGATTTACTTTTATGCCCCCATCTCTGTAGTTCTAGTTTGGCCCTTTAAGCTTTTGGAAAATGAAGAAAAAAAAATTTTTAGGTACCAAAATAATCAACTTTTTTTTAAGTTAGAAACAAAAAATTTTAGATGATCAAGACACTAACGGGCTCGTGTATGTCTGGGTAATTGCTTTTCTGTCTATCATTCGGAGAGATGTATATGGAGACATGCACATTTCTTCAAAATGACTCTCCACAGTAAGTTTAGCAAATTTAGTTTATAACACTTCAACTTTTACGCATCATGGAAAGCTACCATACAGATCAATGACTTTTCTAGAGCCTTTTAAGCTTAATAACTTCACCCTTTAGGCACACAGAAACAATATATCTATCATTTTCCAAAGGTTGGATCAATTTTCGTTTGAAAATATTTGAAGCTTCCCAAAAGCTATTAACTGAATAGTAATATCATTTCCCAAAAGACAGTTTGAGACTCGATCACCCCGGTCACTCTTAGGTTTCAGGTAAATGGCTACCCCATATGTCCACAAGTCGTTAACAAGACCAAACACATATGAAAATACATGTTCTTCCAACTTAGAGTTACCGACATAATTTTAAGTGAAAGAATTCAACACAAAACATATCACAATCGCCCCAGATGCTTTCAGTTTTTAGACAAATGGCTATCCTCTGTGACTCTACAAGTAGATCACCGGACCAAACATATACAAGTATATGTTCTTCAAACTTAAGCAACCGACATAATTTTAAGCGAAAATGAAACTTACACACACAAATTTTTTTATTTTTTTTTGGCTTTTTGATTTTTCTCCCCCCTAAAATTGTACAAATTAAGAAGATATGTACGAGTTTACACTCAAAAAGACTCAATCCTCGAAACGAAGCATTTTAAGAAAACTCACAAGCACATTAAATTTGGCTGTTCCGACTAGTTTTGTAAATAAGTCCGCCACATTATTATCAGTGTGAACTTGTTCAAGGTGAATCAATTTTCGGTCATAACAGTCACGAAAAAAATGAATTTTAATATTGATGTGCTTGGTTTTAGAATGTTGAACTGGATTCTTAACAATTGCAATAGCAGCATCATTATCACAAAAAATGGGAGTATCAAGAAATTCCAAACCGTAATCCAGCAGTTGATTGTGCATCCAGATAACCTGAGAGCAGCAGGCTGATGCAGCAACATACTCCGCTTTGGCGGTCGAGGTGGACGCCGTCTGTTGTTTCTTACACTGCCTTGAAATGAGACGATCTCCTAAGAACCGGAATCCGGCAGATGTAGATTTCCTGTCAATATCATCTCCACCATAATTGCTATCAGCAAAAGCATAAAGATCAAATTCTGATTGTTTGGGATACCAAAGACCTAACTTCGATTGTCCCTTCAGATATCTAAAAATACGTTTGACAGCAATTAAATGAGAGAGTTTAGGATTAGCCTGGAAACGAGCACATTGACAGACTGCAAACATGATATCGGGTCGGCTGGCGGTGAGGTACATTAGAGACCCGATCATTGATCGATAGTATGTTTGATCTACGGGACTCCCTTCCGGATCAGATGACAGTAAAGGCCTTTACGCCATGGGAGTGTTAGCACTCTTGGAGTCTTGAAACTCAAACTTTGCGAGCATATCCTCAACATACTTCCCTTGATGCAGTAAAATTCCTGCAGAGCATTGGCGAACCTGTAATCCCAGAAATGTTGTCATTTCTCCCAGCGAACTCATCTCAAATCGTTTCTGCATTACTTCTTCAAACTCCGAGCACAATTCAGCACTGGTGGATCCAAAGATAATGTCGTCTACATAGATCTGGACTAAGATCAAATCTTTTCCGACAGTTTTGCGGAACAGGGTTTGATCAATCCTCGCTTGTAGTCATGATCTAGAAGATGTGCTGTCAATGTAGCATACCATGCTCGAGGAGCCTGATGAAGCCCATATAATGCCTTGTCTAACTTGTAAACATGATTTGGCTTCTTGGAATCAGTAAAACCCGGTGGCTGTTCCACATATATCTCTTCCTTGACCTCGCCATATAGAAATGCAGTCTTAACATCCATTTGATACACTGTGAACCCCATAAATGAAGCGTATGCCAAAAAAATTCTGATGGCTTCAAGTCTAGTCACTGGAGCATAAACCTCAGTGTAATATAACCCTTCAACTTGACGAAACCCACGAACTACCAATCGAGCCTTGTTGCGAACAATAACCTCGGTGTCATCTAGCTTGTTTCGGAACACCCCTCATATCAAGTGCTTTCTTTCCATCTGGTAACTCAACCAATCTCCAAACTTTCAACTTATCAAACTGATTTAACTCTTCATGCATAGCGTCTACCCAACTGAGTTCCTGGAGGGCCATGTCTACAGTCTTTGGCTCTATCTGAGATATGAAACAGGAAAACAAACAATTGTTTATGTTTCCAGTCTGACTTTTGGTGGACACGCTCGTTTCAAGAGGACTTATGACATTCTCAATTGGATGATCTTTCTGAATTCTTGAAGGAAGTAATTGATCGGAAACATCACTGGTGGAATTTAAGTTTGACAAATTCACGTTAATGTCAGCAAGGGGGTTCTTCCATCCGAAGGTCGCTGTACTATGTGAGTACGAAGTGCTTGCGACATATTCATTTGGAATGACATCGGGAAATAGTGTGCTCCCGAAAATCTGACGAATAGGACTCTCCCCCTCAACTGTTATCTTCGGACGGACTTTGTGAATATTCATTTTCTGGAACTGATTTCGGCTGAGAGACGGATGCGGGTTTGTCGTCATTAACTGGTTCTGGGACATCATCATCCAAAAGTGGAGAGATGTGAGATACTGCATGTGAGTCATCTTTCTCATCATCTACTGTAGTGCTGCCTGAAGGCTCTGTGTTAATGACCGGAAGCACATTGAACGATTTAAAGAGTTCATTATAATCGAATAACCAGTCTGGACCAATATGAGCATCAGTCTCGTTTTCTTCCAACCAAAAAACATCATAAGATTCTAGAATCTATTTGGTAGACTTGTTGTAGACCCTGTAAGTAGTATGGCCCGCATAACCAACAAAGTAGCAATCATCAGCTTTGGCCCCAAATTTCGGAGTAGACTCGAGGTTCAGTAGAGTGCATGGGCAACCAAAAGCCTTGAAGTGCGCGACAGTAGGCTTATGTCCATAAACAATCTCATAAGGAGTCTTCATTTGTGATTTGTTGATTATTACCCGATTTTGAACATAACAAGCCACATCAATAGCTTCTGCCCAGAAAAATAATGGCAGCTTAGAATCACACAACATCGTCCTTGCGGCTTCAATAAGAGTTCGATTTCTTCTTTCAGCCACACCATTTTGTTGTGGTGTCCGTGCTGAACTATATTGACGAAGCACTCCCCTCTCTGAGCAGAAATAATTTAATGATGCATTCTTGAATTCTGTACCATTATCACAGCGTATTCCCTTCAGCTTCAAGTTCAGTTGGTTCTCCATGAGCACTATAAACCTTTTGATCAAATATGTAGTTTCACTCTTATTCGACAAGAAAAACACCCAAGTAAAGCGTGAGGTAGTCATTAGTAATAACAAGACAATAAGAGCTGCGTGAAAGACTCAAAACATGCACTGGACCAAAGAAATCCATATGTAGCAGTTGAAAAACTGATGAGATGGTGTTGATCAATTTTGGTTTATGAGTTTTTCGATGATGTTTACCCAAGGCACAAGCCATGCATTTTTCAATAGTACCAAATCTTTAATGGGTAAGGCACGGACCAAATCATTTTTAGAATGACGATTAAATATTTTTTGTATTAGCATGACCAAGACAACGATGCCAAAGCATAACATTGTGTTCCGACACTTTTGAAAACAAGCATGTTATTTCATCAGGAACATTTTTGTTCATGTCGATCACATAAGCATTATCCTTTCGTTGTGATCGAACAAGAATCCAGTCTTCTGGTATAATGATACCAGGTTTCAAAATCAAACATTCTTTCTTAGTAAAGTGAGTTGAAAACCCTTTGTCGCAGATTTGTGACACGCTCAGCAAACTATGCTTCAATTCAGGAACGAAATTAACATTTTCAAATCTTAGAACACCGTTGCTTATAGTACCCTTCTATGTGATCTTTCCTTTTTCTCCTCCCGCAAAGGACACATATCCACCGTTAAAAGTTTGAATGTCGTGAAGTTGGGAAATGTCTCCTGTCATGTGCCTGGAACAGCCACTATCAACATACCAAGGTCTGATGATATTCCTCCATAGCTGTCCCTGCACAAAGCGCGGGATTAGTTAGATTTTGGTACCCAGTCCATAGTTACACTGGGTGACCCTGATGCATTTAAAGCTGTCACGGGTTGCCATGACATGTCCCTTTTATCATCAAACGTGGATTTTTCAGATTCCTTTGCCAGAGATTTAGGCAACCATTTGTGTCTACCATTGTATGATTTGGCATTATATGTACGAATGGTTGTCGTAACCTCCGGGGTTTTGGGGTTGGAAAAAGACGAGGTTGCCTTTTCCACCCGTTTTGGCTTAGAATTTGTGTTCGCTTTTGAAACCGAAGCACCTTTTCTAACCCTTTTTCGAAACATGTTAGGCTTGGTCTGATGAGAACTAAACCTGCCAGATTCGTTTTGGTTCCAATCATCGTCAGAGGAATTAACCTGACTATGTCTGAATCTTTGCCTGTACGAATTATGATGCATATAGGGCATATTCCTCTGATAATATCCATAATAAGAAACATATGGACAATGTGGACAATTTCTAGCAATATGACCAGAAGTGCCACAATTAAAACAAGTTTGACATTTTATGTAGAAATCATTTTGGGCAACTCCTCGTCTGGACTAGTTGTGAGGACCAGATTGCTGAAAATTGCGATGGCCCCTTTTTACATTATTCACATTATTCAGCTGATCACCATGTTTGTTATTAGAGCATCCCTCTTTAACCAATTTAGGTGGTAAATATTTGTTTGATTATGAATTTTTAATTTTATTTGAAACCACATTGTCAGAATTCAAAATATTAGCCGAATCAATCACACAAAAATCCTTGCTCTTTGAAACAGAGCCCACACAAACAGTCGGAATAACAGAATTTAAAACAGGCAGTTTTAAAGGAACATCAGAAATAATGTCATTATTAAATTCAAAACAAGGGTCGTCGTCCTCATCAGTCCATTCCCTCACAGTTACTTTTTCTGCACATAAAGCAAACACGTTAGAATCGTTCACTCTTGAAGTGGACGCAATTGCATTCACGGAATTAGCTTCATCATTTGTATCTAGTTTGCCGTACTGCAAGCCTTTTACCTTTTCTTCCTGTTCTTTGGTAACAGGAGTACTAACATAACTGTGATGATAAGGTGGTGGAACATTACTATAACCTATGCCTTCACCTTTATTTTCTTTCCACCATAATTGATTTTCAATCATTGAGTCAACTATTCTACTGGAACCCTCGAATTTTTTAAAATCTAGTTCAGCTCTTTCAAATTTACTAGTTAGATCCAAAATTTCCAATTTAGAGGCTTCCAGCTTAGCAGTTAATTCAACAATTTCCTGTTTGGTATCTAGGTAATGCCAGCATTTTAGACAAAATATAAACTTTAGCTTAGAAAAATCCTTTTTATTTGCTTCTATTTTATCTAGAAAACCTTTTTCGTTTTTCTTGAGTTTAAAGTTTTCAGATTTAACTCCTTCCATGTCTCTAATTAAGTTATCAATGTGAAGCCAATATAATTCTATCTTATCAACACAATCTTGAGAAAATGGTTGAAAACTTACCTCAGATAAGTCGGGAGAAGTGAACGCCATATATGCCAACTGAAGTTCCTTGATTTGCTCCTCAGCAACGTTTTCCTCTACAATGTCTTCAACATTTGCAAAATTTGCGGTCTGATTTCCAATATTGAGAGCAGCCATCTGATCCTCCCAAGAAAACTGTTGAGCAACCAATCCCCTTTCACCATTTCCCGAACTATCACCAACATTTCCCCTAGCATTACCCCCTGGAACCAGCGCCCTTTCTGTGTTTCCTTCCTTCGCTGGGTTAGTACATTCACGAGCAAAATGACCCAGCTCGTGACAGTTATAGCATCTCAGAGTGTTCTTGTTAAACCCCACCTTCTGATTATTAGGAATGTTCCAATTATTTCTACCAGTCCTCTTAGTGAATTTCTTGGCACGAAATATTTCCATGGTGATTTGCCAAGAGATGTCCATTTCTTCAACATCATCAGGGTGAATCTGATCGAGTTCAGCATTCACAAGAGGTTGAACCAAATCTCCAACTAGGAAAGCATTATAGCAGTTCATGAATCCTGCCATTAGAGCTATGTTCTCCTGAGTCTCTTTCGGAATGGAAGGAATCTGACTTGAGTTCTGACCTTGAGCAGCACCAGCAGATGAAGGTTGAGCTGATGAAGATTGAGCAGACTTAGTGAAGAAAACTAGAGCTGGTTGAGGCGGAAGAGAGGATGAATGGCCGTGAGTGGACTTAAACATCTGAAAGTTTCCTTGGGTTGGAGGTTGCTGAGTGGCCTTGAACATAGAGAAACTATCTTGAGAAATAAGAGCATTGTTGAAGGCAACGTTGTAACCAGCTGCACTGTAAGAATTCGCATGGTTTATTTCACGTTGCTTGTCGTCCATATCACATGCCTTGATAGTAGCCATCATCTCAGAGATAGACATTCTGTTGAGATCTTTAGTCTTCTTGATAACAGCAACATTCATATCCCAACTCTTTGGCAATGAGTTTACCAGTTTGTTGTTTATCTCTGAAGTTGCTAGATAAATACTAGCAGATCTCATTTCAGTCACTAAAGATATGAACCTTTGGAGTTGAGTTTCCAACGACTCCCCCAGAACATGGTTAAACATGTTGAACTTTTGTCGCAACAAGTCTTGGCGACTCCTTTTCATGTCTTCGTTTCCCTCATACACCTCGATTAACGCCTCCCATAGTTCCTTAGCATATTGGAGTTCTCTAAAACCAAGGGCAATCTCAGGTGAAAGTGCCATGGTTAGAGTTGAAAGTGCCTTTTTATCTTCCTCAATTTTATCAAAATCATCATCATCATACAAGGCAACAGGCTTCACAAGAATTTCAGTCGAGTTTTCACGTTGATAGGTAATTCTTTGAGGCCCCCTAAGAATACTTCTCCAAACTTTGGGATCCTTCATCTTAACGTATTTTTCAAAACGAAATTTCCATTCACTAAACACCTCATGAGACAAGAGACGGGGTATTCGAGTGGTGGTCCCCATTATGGAGTCAAGTTCTTGATGGAGTGAAGTGTTGGTTGAAACATTGTTGTTTGTTAACTGATCCATTAGTTTGAGATTAATTCAAGTCCAGAAAGTTTTAAAGTTATACCAATTGTAAGTCCAAGAACCAGGCCCAAATCAAATTAATCAGGCCTAAAAGAGAACACCAATGTTGACCGAGAACAATATTGACCGAGAACTACAAAAGTTGACCGAAAACCCAAAGTCAACCGAGAACAACCTGTGGCCGAGGACAAGGATTCTTGAACAAATTGTGGCCGAGAACAAGTTTTCTCACCAAAGGTCAATCTGTAGCGTAACAAACTTCCGAGAAAGTTGGGATTTTGAGTTGTTTCCAAACTAAAACCAATCTTTTCCCAAAATTGAATCTCCTTCTTCTCCAATCACCTGTTCACCGAAAATACAAGCAAACCACCAATAAATCAAGATCTTGAATCCTTGATATCACAATAACGATCCTGAATAGGTCTAAGGCTCTGATACCAATTGTAAGTCCCTAATCTGGATCACTACAATTATGGTAACAACAGTCTAGGTGTTGGTGCGGAATTCCAACACTAGATAATTCAAGAACACAAGTGAACACAAACACATAGAACACAAGAATGGCTTCAAAACACACGTTAATATTAATGTTAGGTGCTTAAGCACTAACAATACAATACTCGTCTGTGATAACCCTCAGACGGCCAAGAACATCAGTGAATGAACAACTTTTAACCCTATACAATACATTCTATATATATAGGGAACTAACCACTCAAGCCCAATATTAACCAAAAGCCCACCGAGATCCAAATGGATCTCGGTTTACATACACAGCCCAAACAAAACAAACAAACTAAGTACAAACCAAATAACTAGGCCCAACAGTACTCACTACTCAAAGCATTAGTCAAAATAGATATTCAAAAAAGCATTATTTCATGCCCAAAAATACTTAACAGTGTCACAAATTATCAAAAATGCAATTGATGCTCTAGTATGTCTCATTTGTGCTCGAAGAGCAAAGTGTACTCCAATCCGTTGAAGTATGCTCAAAACACTTAGAAAAATAGTCAATAACACAAGCGTGCTCTAGCATACTTAGAAGAATATTCATGAACATAAACATGCTCGAATATACATATGTTATCAAAAACATGCTCGAAGAGCAAAATATGCACAAGCTTAACTGTTTTAATCATAAGTTCACAAAAACTTGACTTATGTTAACAATAATTGATCATTTTGACTCTGTGTTTACTAAAGAACAAGTTTATGGTGAAAAAGAGATAACATTTCAATTCTTGTCTTTTCAAAACAATTTCCTTTTGGAAAGATCTCAACTTGGGATCATATTGATTAAATCCCTTCACAACACTTCATTTTCAGCATTATTTTGACTTAAGACGGGTTGATAGCAGGTATAAGTACTTAGCATGAATTTCATTGCCTTAGTGATACGTTTAAAGGTTCAATTTTTCTTAAGAGTTAATTGCTTATTCGATATGTAAATACTAAGGTGTACTTGATTTTGTCACGAATGTCAAAATTAATCTCAAAGATTAATGATCCCATTAGAGTTGGAAGTTATGTTAAGAGCATAGTTAAGTAATAACTAGTCTACATCTTGGATAAAACCACTCTTGATGATCTGGCCTTAAAAGAGTCATTAGGTTTGTTAAAAAACGGCTAATTTCCACACTTCGGGACGAAGAATGGAGCAAGAGAAAGAAAAAGAAGAAAATTTCAAGAAAGAAGCTCGATTAGTCATACCCCTTCGAACACCTTTGCCAAAATACCCAACAAAACATATCACCTACATACCAAAACCCTTGTAAATATACTATCTTTTAGCATATGCAACATCTCACAAAGTGGGTGGAGAATTGATCTCACGACAAGCATATTTTTTGTAAGTTGTATTCCGGCTAAGAGTTTTTATACATACAACATTACATGAATGTCAAGATATAAAGCCGAATGTGTGTGAACATTGCGAACACGTAACGTTTTGCATAAACAAGAGGCTCATAAAAGCAAACTAGTTTCAAATATCACTACATATACTAACACATTTTGCTCTTATGAAATACCAAGACTTTCTAAATTTCTCGAGATGTTTAGCTTTGGTTAATGTGATGTTCGAATAATTTATTTAAAATTTGCTCGGGGATAAGCAAGGTTCAAGTGTGGGAGATTTGATGTATAATAACGTATACATCTTTTCGGCACTAAAATATCTCCAAATAAAACGTAATATCGGTAATTATATTAGAATATATAACCACTAATGTTCATAATTTCTATCTATAGATAAATATAGCCTTAAAGAATAAAACGAGCTGATATACGAAGAGAAACGGAGAAAACGGTGAAAACAAACTAAACACACCCCATGGTTAATCAAGGCATGGCCATGCCTAGAACATACGAAGAAAAGATAAAAATTCAGGAAGTCATAACACGGGCATTTTAACCAAAACACACCCCATGTTAAAAGTACAAGAGGGAAAGACAAAATAAAATATTCTAAAGCTAAACATGGCCATGTTTTACCAAAACATACTCCATGTTGAAAGTACAAGAAAAAATGACAAATTTGGATTATTCTGGAAGTCACCACGGTCGTGCCCAACAAAGCTCAGCTGTGTTCATCTTTGGTGTACGATCTGACAATGAGCATTAATTACAACATGACAAAAAAATTCATCATGGCCGTGTTTTGCTAAATACAACCGTGTTTTGGTGACCTAGTCAGCCTATAAATTGAATGCTCATCTTCCACATTCAACATAATTTACAACACCATTAAATTCACTTCTCCCACCTCCTTCACCATTAATAAGGTAATTATCCAATTCATGCAACCCTTGAATATTAAGGAGATTAAGCTTGTGAAAGAAGTCATTAGCATCAAAGATTTTAGTCATCAAAATTGGTTAGATTGTTTTAATTTGATTATGTTTGTATCTATTACTTTGATGGATAAAATCATATTTATTAAAGGCAAAACTTTCATAATCATCTTGTTTATTAATGAATTGTAATTGAAGTTTAATAATATTGGTTAAACATGTGATCGGTTTTTAATAAGAAAAGGTTATGTTGCAATTATCACTTGATGAGGAATGTTAAAATACTCTTAAAAGATACCCCAAGTACCGAGCTTGACGATAAGCCAAGAAATTGCTAGTCTTGTAAGGCCTTGTTTATGAACATTAAAAGAGACACCAAGTACCGAGCTTGATGATAAGCGGGGGAACTGTCATTCTTGTAAGGGCATGGTTGAGAAAAAAACATGCATCATAATATTGACATGGATTAAGTAAAGTATTAACGCTAATTGATCATCTTAAAATGGGGAATGATTAGCAATGTTGTGAAAACAGATTGTCGACGTTCTTCAAGTAAAATCGGTTCATTACTTGTCAAGTGAGTGTGCAACATAACCTATTTTAACAACTCTTTGGTGGTTATTACTTGAGTTCTATAATTGTTCAAGAGTTGTGTGGGTTAATAATTGATAATTCAAGTTTAATCCTTCACAACTTAAGTAATCTTAATTGGTATTTTAAGTATAATACAAAGGTTCTTTTTATTAAAATGTCTAGGACAATTCACTTAGTAATTTAAGATATTGTCTTATCTTTAAAGTAAGTTATCTTATAGATACTTATTATAAACCACTTGCATACATAAAATGATGTTTTAGTGGAGGTCATGAAGTTATACATACTTCTTTCTTTAATTGTCATGGAATAACATGACTTAGAAATAAGGTGTTATTCCCATATTTAATCACCATAGCAAGCTTATATGACATGTTTATCAAATAGTTATTAACCAAGTTAAGAGTACTTTTAACCAAGATGATACACTTTTATCCTTGATCATCTCTTTAAAAGTATAAAAACCCAAAAATATTTTCTTTAATTTATGGTTTTTAAATTTCTCTTTAAAACTTATTTATCAACACAAAACCACTATGATGGTTACTTCCGGTTAAAATAAATACAGTGATTTAGTAGTGAAAATCAAATAAGTGTGTCCGTGAATCGATACTTGGTTCTTACCTATACTTTACTACATATATGATAGGTACACTTGCCTATTTGTGTGTGGTTTAGTTGAGATAATAATCATTTTTAAAAATTTAAAACTAGACAGTGTGAACAAACTTTTAGAAGAACTTAACAACTTTTCCTACCCTATCCACACCACATCAGTTACCTTGGTTATAACTGCTTCGCCATATCCTCGTTTTTCATCCATTCCAAGACCCATTTAGAATCTATCCAGTCTCCAGTGTCTTTTCCACAACAAGCTTCATCTACTCCTAGCCACACTATGTCTGGTGGAACAGTGTCGAGGCCTAGACCGTTGGTACCTTTCATGTCGTTTAATCGACCACAGAGTCATATGCTGTCTGTACATCATGGTTTCTATCATTAACGTTAGAGCAGCAAATGTATCATTTGATGAACTTGATTCATTTTCAAAAGAGCCAAATGTCTGCTGACAATTTCAAGAGACTATATGTGCAGATTAAAGGCAGATGATGAAGGGTTTGCAATTTTGAATAAAGAGAACTATGAGCTGAGAGCCCTGGTGGGTGCTCAGGGGGGAGAAGATTTCCAAGCTACATGAGATGATCCTAAAGCTTCAGTGCAAAGATGATATGTTGAAGAAGCTAAAGGATCAGGATCACGACAATGATCCTGAAGCGGGAGGTTTTGATCAGTAACTAGATGCTTCTTCATCTGGCCATATTCATGCTGAGGCGAAGTCGAGTAGCAAAGAGTTGGGATATACCATGACCCAATTGAAGTTCAACCCGCCAACACTTTGAAAATAAAGATGATTTTATTTTTTGATATGTCTAGGGTTGTGATGAGCATAGTGAATGCTGATGAGATTGAAGATGGCGAGTTTATTGATTATAGCAAGACAAAAGAACAAATTTATTATTTGAAAAAATTAGATGTGGATGAATTGGAGACTCGGGTGGATGTGGAAGTAGAGGATGCAGAGGTTATGCATATTTCTCCAAGTGTTCCATCTAGGAATACTTGTTATGAGTATGTGGAGATGGAGGATATGACGACCAAGGAATACCCTGATATGTATACGCGTTTTAATACTGATGAAGGGATTCCATTTTTCACTGCTGAGCATTATAAAAAGGCCAATCAGTGTTTGAGAAAAGAAAAAGAAAAGGATAAGGGTAAAGAACCAAAGAATGCAAACACCAAACAACCTTCGAATGGTATGTTCCAGTATAATGCAAAGAAGATGAACAAGTGGATTAAGACATTATGGTATGCTCACAAAGAAGACTATTTGTAATTCAAGGCCAGAATGTCTGCATACCAGAGAAAGAAGTTTGTTACGGTAAAGATGGTAAAGGGAGATATAGTATCGTGGGTGTACGGGCCCGAGCTGAAGGTTTGTAATATGAAATGGGAGAAAGGTATTTACTATTTTAGGCATTTCACTGATATTCTCTCAATGTTGTGCTGCGATGTTCGTATGTTGGAGTATAGACCTTTCATGAATCATGGGAATAATCAACTAACCGATTGGTTCTATCGTCATCTCGTTCACGAAGTTAATCACGGTTTTAAGTTTTTCAACCCCAAGGTGCTGACAAGAAAGTATGTTGATGAGATCGATCCACGCACTTGGTGGAGAAAGTTGGTTTTGAAAGTGAAGCTGCCTCGCACATTAAAAGAAGTTCCATTAAAGGCTTTGCCGCAAAGTCTTTATAAGAATTTCAATATGTGGTATTATGATGCTTGTACTGATGAACCCATGATTGTTTTGGGTTCTGGAGCAAAGATTGAATTTATTCGGATGTTGGATCTGATGAAGCTGGTCAACCTGTTTGAGTCTGATAACAATGTATTATTCAACAATCAGATCAGATGGGCACACAATAAAGACAATGAGTTAGCTATGCAAATCCAACGAGTTGTTTGTGTTTGTCATGCATTTGGAATTCATAGTTGTGTTGTTTGGAAGACAAAGCAATTCAATAATTGAAGATGACAAAGCTCGAGACGAGGGGAGTTTATTGATACATCAGAAGTTGTCTCGTTCTTTGTTAATCTTATCGTGTAATAGTTTAATGTATAGGGGTTGGTTTTGTCATTAGTGTATAGTCCATTTGATATGGCTTGTATAGCGAATGAAGAAGTTTTGTAGGCTCATTCGTTAGGGAATGCTAACGAATGAGAATTTAACGTATAAGGGCCATTCGCTAATGGATGTTTAGCGAATGGCGTAGCGAATGTGGCTCTTTGCTATGCCTGTATAGCAAACGAGTCACCATCTCTATAAATACCCCTATAAACTATTTCATAATTAACAGTTCTTATTATTATTGATTTCCTCTAGTTACGTTGTCGAAATTTACTCTCAACACACATATAAACACATAGTAACACCTAATCATTAACACATGATCATATCACAAGACTAGATCAAGCTTTAACGAATCATGATGTTCATCATCTCCGTGATTTCTCAGCTCTAGCAGTAGCTAAGAATGGTATTCCCTAGGATAAGGGGTACAAAATTGTCTTCATCCATGTCTAGAATTGCGAAGTCGACTGAAAGACAAATTTGTCGATTTTGACTAGCACGTTCTCAACTATGCCTCAAGGGTATTTCACTAAATTGTCGGCTAGCTGATTGCTTAGGAGGGTTGGAGAAGGTTCTCCAATTCCTAGCTTGGAGAAACCCGCATAGGGCATTAAGTTGATGTTAGCCCCCAGATCGGCTAAGGCATTGCTGCAAACAAGTTTCCTATCAATCAAGGGATATTAAAACTTCCATGGTCAGTCATATTTTTTGGAAGCTTGTTTTGGAGAATAGCGGAGCATTCTTCACTGAGTATTACGCATGATAGTTTTTTAAGCTTCCTTTTGTTAAATAGAACTTCTTTTAAGAACTTTGCATGTTTTGGAATTTGGGAAATGGATTCTATGAATGGAAGGTTAATATGCAATTGCTTAAAGAGTTTCTAGGAATTTGCCATATTATGCCTCCATCTTTTCCTTCTTTAGTCGCGCTGGATAAGGAATTTGTGGAACATCCAGTTTCACAGGTTCGTTGACAGATTTAGGAGTAGTTGGGTTCGGTTGATCGCTGGGTATGTCAAGAACCTCAGTGTCACCTTTTTTGAAGAGGTGTGACTTGTGAGTTGTTTGTAGAAGTGCTACCACTTCCTAGGATTATGGCATTGGCTTGAGCGTTTCGGTTAGTAGCCGTGTTACTAAGGAGTCCTCCATGCTATCTCTCGGAAAGTAGCTGGGCTAATTGAACTACTTGGTTTTTGATGTTTTGCAAAGAAGCTTTCTAATTCCTTATCTCCACTTCATTCTTCAAGAATCGATCTTCAGTCAATTTGTTCGAAGCTTCAGTACTTGCTATAAGTTGCGTCAGAAGAGTCTCCAATGTAGATACAACGTTTGTTGTTGGTTGGCACTTGCACCTTGGTTCTTGTATGGAGTTTTAGATTGAGAGGGTTGGTTTTGATTAAAAGGTCGTTTATCAAAACCAGGTGGGGCTTGATTGTTGGTTCCAATGCTCTAGCTAAAGTTAGGATGGTTTCTCCAACCATGGTTCTAAGTGTTGCCACACATGTTATTCTTCCGGCATACGAAATCACATTCTTTGATGGTCATACTTTGGCAGTATTTGTCCTTATGATCTCCCCCACACCTGTCACACCTCACCTTTGCGTTGACCAGCTCGGACAGGAGCTGTTTAAATTTCTTTGAAAGCGCCTTGAAATATGCAGAGATAAAGGTACTATTGTTGACATAGTGCATGCCTTTGTGTGATAGGGTTGATCAAGGTGGGTTATACTCAAATCTTTTCTTGGCAACTCTCTCCAAGATCTCGAATGCCTCATTCGAAGATTTGATTCCTAGATCTCCAGCAGCGATGATCGATTGCTTGTTTATTCTGGCTAGTTTGAGCATCGAAGATAGTTTGGACTTGAAGTCATTTATTCAATCCATGGTGCGGACATCATCAAATAAGGCTCTTGTATCTCTCCCATGCTATGTGTAGTGACTCGTCCTCATCGGTCCAGAATCTATTGATGCTAGCGCAATACTTAGCAGTTTTGTCTGTTGGAAAGTATTTTAGAAGGAATTGCTCAACTATTTGGTCCCAAGTGGTGATGGTGCCGAATGGTAGGGATTCAAGTCATTCCAAGGCAGCGTGGCCTCGGGGCGAAAATGGGAATAGTTTAAGTCTATCTTGATCTTTGGAGCAATTTTGGATTTTGAAAGTTCCACATATTCGAAAGAATTGGGAAATATGAGACAAAGGATCTTCATTGAGAAGTCCATGAAATTGGACAGATTTTTCAATCATATGAATGGTGCCAGATTTCATTTTGAAGTTGTGGTTCAACGCTATTGCCATAGCGGTCGAGTATTAGCTTGCCATATTGGCTCAGGTTTAACTTGTTTTCTAGTTCCGCCATCATAGTTGCCCTTGGTTTTCCTTGGTTGTTGTATTTCCTTTAGGTTCGTACTTAACTCCTTTGGTTGCTTTACATGCCCAAGTGCATGTTCTTCGGTGAAAGTGGCGTTCGGGTTTGGAAAGTTGCGAAACGAGTTCGGGTGTATATGTAGTGGACATACATTACCTAGAAAAGTAAAAAAAAATAAAAAGTCTAATGGCACAACTACAATTAAGCTAAAGTAAGCAACTTGTAAAACTAGAAAGATAAAAATAAAAATAAAAATCTTTTTGTTCTTATTGATATGTTTTTGAAATATATACAATATAAACAACGGTTTTGTAAATACTTTGATTGTTTGTAAAAATTCACCGTTTGTTCATGGCAACAGCGCCAAAAACTTGATGTGGTAGTATAGTGGTAGAAAAAGTGTTAGTTTTTCAAAAGGGTTTTGTTTTACGCAAAGTCGAGTTTTGAATTTATAAAATGATTTTTTTCTTAACTAGACTATACACAAATAGACAAGTGTACCTACCGTATATGTAGTATAGTATGTGTAAAAACCAAGTATCAATCTACAGACACGCTTGTTTGATTTTTACTACTAAATCATTGTATTTATTTTAACCTAAAGTAAACATCATAGTGGTTTTGGTTTAACAAGTAAATTTCAAAGGAATTTAATAACATAAATTAAAGAAAATATTTTTGGATTTTTATATTTTTATAAAGATTATCAAGGACAAATGTGTCCATCTTGTTTAAAACTCCTCTTAACTTGGTTTAATAATTAATTATTAAGCACATGATATAAACTTGCTTTGATAATTAAATGTGGGAATAACACCTTATTCCTAAGTCATGTTATTCCATGATAGTTAAAGAAAGAGATATGCATAACTTCAAGACCTTCACAAAAACATCATTTTATGTAAGCAAGTTGGTTTATATTAAGTATTCATGAGGTAACTTACTTTAAAGATGAGACAACCTCTTAAATTACTAAGTGAAATTTTCCTTGATATTTTAGTAAAAATAACCTTTGTATCATACTTAAAATACCAATTAAGATTAGTCAAGTTGAAAAGAATTAACCGTGCATTACCAAGTATTAACTTGCATAACTCTTGGACAATTATAGAACTTTGTAATAACCACCCTAGAGTTGTTTAAAATAGATTATATTACACTCACTTGACAAGTAACCAACCTATTTTAGTGTATTAACCTTAACAACCCGTTTTCACATCATTGCCAATGTTGCCATTTTAAATATGATTAATTACTACCAATACTTTGTTTGATCCATGTTCATATTAGGATTTATGTTTAATCAACCAAGGCCTCACAAGATTGGCAGTTCCCCAGCTTATCATCAAGATCACACTTGGTGTCTCTTTTAAAGGTGATATAACATTCCTCATCAAGTGATAATGACAACATAATATTTACTTTTTAGGGGCATTTACATATATCCTCTTGTTAAGTTACCTTATTACATATTTACCCATCCCTTAAAAATCAATTACATATTTCCCCCTCCCTAAACACACATATTACATATCTCCCCATTCATTAAAATTAACTAATTAAATGACTATTTTACCCTTAATAGCATAATTAAATAAGTATTTACATATATCCCCTTCCATAAAACATCAATTACATATCTCCTCAAGTTCAATCCAAACCGATTCGATGTAAAGACGAACATATCGAGCACTAATAAACCAATTCCCATCAAACTTTTTAAAATGTAAAAAAGTTTTGGATTTAAACTTTTTTTACCAACAAAAACAACTCAAGTATAATCAAAAAGTGTACATGAGACGGCGGGATTCAGAGGGAAAAGGTGGTGGTAGTCATTTATGGCGGTGATGAGATGGCTAGAAGCTTGCCGGAAAAATCTAGATTGCCGGAAGTAGGTTGGAAAAGATGATTTGATTGTGTGGGTTTAACTTGTTTTTTAATATCACTTTGTTTTTTAATTAATTTGTTAATGGTAAGAGATATGTTTAACTTGGTAATTTGATATGAAAAGGGAAAATATGTAATCTTTTGTTTAGGTGTGAGCAAATATGTAGTTAAGGGTGTTAAGTAATGGGAAGTATGAAAAAATCCCTACTTTTTATAACCCAATCACATGTTTAAACAACATTATTAAACATTAGTTAAGAATCATTATAAACCAAGATGGTACCAATAAAGTTTAGCCAATAATATGCATAGTGTTATACATCAAAGTAATATATACAAACATGATCAAATTGAAACAATCTAACCAATTTGGATGACTAGTATTTGATGCTAATGACTTATTTCAAGAGTTTAATCCCCTTGATATTAAAAAGATTGATGGATGGAATAATTCCCATATTAATGGTGGTAGAGGGAGGTGGGAGGAATGAATTAATAGAGTATTTATGGTGATCAAGCATCCTCCTTCAATGAAGAAAAACAAGGTATTTGTGGTGAGCAAGCCTCCTCCTTCAATGAGGGTTTCGTTATAGTGTTAATTGCCTGCTTTCCAAAAAGTATGTAAGGTGAGAGATCACAGCCCGTGTTGGGTCTGGGCACAGGCCGTGGTAAGCTTCGGAAGCTTCCATTTTGTCTTTTCTCTTATACTATCACCATGGGGCATGTTGGGATCAACATGGACTGTGTTTTCATTAGTTGTTGTTTTTTCCTCTTGTACTTTCACTATGGGGTGTGGTGGTGTCAATATGGGCTATGCTGGGACTTATGAATTTTGTCTTTTCCTCGTATGCTTACAACAGGAGTCATGCCATGCTTCAACATGGGATGTGTTGAGTTGGTTTTCACAATTTTCTCCGGTTTTTCTTCGTATAGCAGCTCCTTTTATTCTTTAAGGCTATAAATACCTAGAAATAGAAATTATAAGCATTAGTAGTTAATTATTCTAATATTATTGCTGATATTATGCCTGTTTGGGGATATTTTGGTGCTTAAAAGATGTATAAATTTATGCATCACTAATCCATGTCCAAACTCGATATAAGTCTATATATGAGATAATAGTACCCAAATAACCAAGAATGTACGAATCTTAAACCAAATATACACCTAAATCGGCCTAGAAATGAGAAATTTGAACTAGATCTGAGTCAAACCAAACATACCAAGAACACAATGTTTTAGCTTCTAAATCAATACAAAACAACTCGCAATAAGCACAAAGGATCTAATACCACTTGAAGGTCCTCTTTATGTGTATGGATCTAACAAGTTTCGGATCTAACATGTTCGAGCGAGCAGAAATCACTCGAAGCGAAAGTATGATTCAAAACCATATAGTAATAAGAAAGGAGTAGAAGAAAAGATGTTAAACACAAGCAAATCACAAAAATAACTTCTGGGATTTCTTTTCGGTTTGTGTCGGTTTCATAAACTAGCCCTCCAAACCGGATAATACAAATAACAAGTGTTAGGGAATTCCATGGTTCCTCCATGGAATTCCCTTTATATACTATGGGGACATTGTAAGGCCCCCGACCCCGGGTGCCCTACTTTTGCTCGGGTTAGATTTACTCATTCACATAATTCGGAAATCAGAGTTAATTAAAACATTTCGCAGAATATAAAGTCAACCATTCTTACATAACATAAGCACTTGTTTAAAATAAAATAACAAATTTCTTAATCATTAGACATAAATAACACGTGTATTCTCATCTCATCGACGCCAGTTTTCATCTTATTGCCACGTGTCTCATCAAGCCACTTGTCTCATCCTATTTACCTACGTGCATACTAAAAGTCGGCAACGCTGAGTGAGTTCTAGATAATCTATTAACATACATATATTCATATTCATACTTATACGTGTCCGAAGATACGTATTTCATACTTTACTTACTATATTACTCATCATACATACTTTACGTACTTACATACTTCCTTTCATACTCTTCCTATGGTATACAGTAAACTATCCTGCTTCTTCTATCTCGGATATTATTAGGGTCCAATCCCTCCTACCTCAATATCAGATATTATTAGGGTCTGATCCCTTCTATCGTAGATATTTTTAGGGTCTAGTCCCTTTGTCTTGCTTAATCATACATGTAACGCCCGTTAATTTCCGACAAAAGGTTTAATCTTGTAGTGTTATGTACACCTTTCGGGCTTGACCCGGCATTCTCCCGGGAGCTCCTTGCAAACCTCGTAAACGTTCTCACTTAACTTTCCATCCAAGCTGCTACATACTTCAATTTGGAGGGACTTGGATGTAACTATTTTATATCATAAAACAAAAGAAAACTCAAACCCTAAACCTATTTGCAGCCGTCGGACCTGGACCCCCCCTGCTCGTTTTTCTTCTGCCTAGCCAAGTTTCAGCCGTGAAAACTTCAATTCAAGGTCGGTTTTATGATTCCCAATGTCTTTTACACCTTAATTGATCATATTAACGCGCTTATTGGTCGTTAAGATTGAGTTTTGATGATAACAGCTTGCTGACAGATTCGTATACGTTTATTGTTGGGTCTGTAACGTGATGTTAATCCACTGTTTTTGATCGATTCTTGATTCCATGATGTTCTATTTTGAGTCTAGTTCCCAGAAAGGTATAATACGTAATTTTTGGACGAGATTTGAATACTTTTTATGATTTTATAAAATCGAGTGTCAAACCTGATGCGGGACGACGGATTCTGGTCCGTCTTCCCGACATCATAACCTTTTTTCGACAAGTCTAAATTGGTTGGTTCCACTTCTGAAAGTTAATATTTTGAGTTAGGAACCAAACCCAATTGGAATCGTTTAATTTGGCTTGGTAATGAATTTTATAAAAATAAAACCATTTTGTTGCGCAGATGAAATAGCTGCACATACCTTTTTGTTTTGGAAGAATTTTTATGATTTTTGTGTCCACTAGAAAAATATAATAAAAATATTTTTATAAACTTAAGATATTTATGCAACACTGGTAAAAATTTAATAATTTAATTCCATGGTTTTCCTATGTAATAAAATAGATCTTTGCATGCTTAAATCTGCATGTTATATTCGTATTGATCGATAAGTTCGTTTTAGGCTTAACCGGTGGCTGCCCTTTCTCGCATCTTTCGGGGCTGTTATAATTGAAGTTCGTACTCCGTCATATTCTTAGGTATTTCACTTACAATATACTAAAATTTCATGGCCAATGGAGGTGTTTAGGTCGGTCAATCGATTTTAGTTAGAAAACTAGGGTTTATCGGGTGTAGGATTGGCAATTGTTGAGTTTGATGCATTAAACGATCGGATGACCGACCAAATCAGTTTGTACAGCCCTAGGGGGGTTTAAGGGCTGTGGGAAAATTATATTTTTGTTGCACGGGGCTGTTGGGGTTAGTGCTTCGTCAATCGAGTCGGCGGTGCGTGAATTTTCGTTTAAACGTTAAAGTAAGAGTTGTAAAAAGGAACCGTTAACCCTATCAACTCGGGTGACATAATCTTGATGAATGAAAAGATTTAAAATGGAATTTGGTCCATTCAGGGCTGATTTGTTTAACAAATGGTTTTAAGGTTTATTTCGCGCGCATTCGACCCGATTTGATTATCGTTGGGCCTTGGGCCAAAGTGTTGGGCCTTGGGCCGAAGTGTTGGGCCTTGGGCCGAAGTGTTGGGCCTTGGGCCAAAGTGGTTGGGCCTTGGGCCAAAGTCTTGGGCCTTGGGCCAAAGTCTTGGGCCTTGGGCCAAAGTGTTGGGCCTTGGGCCAAGTTGTTGGGCTTGAACGGCCCATTAGGCTAGAGTGTTCTTACAGTCTAGTTTAGTAACGCGTTGTGTATAATTTACAGGCCCTTGCTTGTGATTGTGCACTTAGGGATTTCCTAGCTCATTGCAGGTGTTCGGTTGATTCATGTGAGTTCATGATGCCCTTTTTACTCTTTTACGTTTTGGGCTAGCATACACACCGAAATACAATTTTAAACGATTTTACTCGTTACAGTGAATTGAATAGTTTTACATGGTCTCACTCGTGATGGTGCATTTTGAAAGCTATATTTGAATTATTTTATATGTCTTAGGATATTTTAGACTCGTTCATGGTCTTGTGTCCTTAAGGTTACATACATTATTGATGGTCTAGACTCGAGGATGTTAGTGGACTTGGCAGTAATTGAATATGAGTAGACCTATTTATGTTTGCATGCACTGATGTTACGTGTTGGGTTGTACGTGTGCTCGACCCTGATGTTATTACTTGGATGAGATGTTACATGTTGGGTTGTACGTGTGCTCGACCCTGATGTTATTACTTGGATGAGATGTTACGTGTTTGGGTTGTACGTATGCTCGACCCTGATGTTATTATTGGGATGGTATTTATAGGGATATAAACATATGGATGTATATAGATGTCTAAGTACGAATACTTAGTGTTGATGATGGCCTAACTGTTCATGTCCCGTGTTATATTTTAAACTCTTGGAATGTTTTAGAATCCAGTTTTTATATTTAAACTCTTGGAATGTTTTATAATCTCGTTTTTATATTTAAACTCTTGGAATGTTTTATAATCCCGTTTTGATATTTAAACTCTTGAAATGTTTTTAAACGAATTTATATAGGCTTGCTAGATATGGTAGGCCTTGGGATGTTAAATATATATATATATATATATATATATGTATATACATTATTGCTTGGCCTATATTTGGCGATGTTGTAGTCGTTTCGACTACTGATGTTGTGTATGCCTACTTTGTGTTTACATGCACTGATGTTACGTGTTTGGGTTGTACGTTTGCTCGACCCTGATGTTGAGCCGTGATCGGGTCAAATATATTACTTGGGGAAGACCCGGGGTGAGGAGGCCCGTATCACGTGCTTGGATGTATGAACCGTGGTCGGGTCAAATATATTACTTGGGGAAGACCCGAGATGAGGAGGCCCGTATCACATGTTTGGATGTTAAACCGCGACCGAGTCAAATATATTACTTGGGGATGACCCGGGGTGAGGAGGCTCGTGTTGCGTGATTTTGTTTTAATAAACTGTGACCGAGTCAAATATATTACTTGGGGATGACCCGGGGTGAGGAGGCTCGTGTTGCATGATTTTAACGGTTTTGTTAAACCACGGCCGGGTCAAATATATTACTCGGGGAAGACCCGGGGTGAGGAGGCCCGTGCTGTGTGAAAAGATGTTTAATGTTTTATTCACTTATGATTTGGTTTAAGAAAGGCTATTTATGATTTTATGGTCTCATGATTTTCCACTACATTTCATACTTATGGAATTTAAATTTTTAATGAATGTCGTTTATGAAAACTTGAACTCACTCAGCTCAAGCTGACTTCGTGTGTATGTTAGATTGACTTTCAGGTTAAGAAGTGGATGCTACCGCTTGGACGTGCTGGATGCTACTCGGGAGGTTGAAGGCATTTCTGGTCGAGGAATTCAAATAAAACAAATATTTTATTTACATTTGATTTTGGACACCTGTACCCGTGTTTGGGATATTTAAATACTTACCCTTTTTCCGCTGTTATTTACTCTGAACTTGTTTTAAATAAAACGAATCGATTGGTTTTAAATTTTTGTGAATTTGTGGACGTGATTACCAACTGTAGGATTCCCGGGATTTGGGGACTTACAATATAACCATACATGTACTTTCAATCATCCATACGTTTACTTCATACGTTTGCTATCATACGTGCATACTTTACACATCTTTCAATTTCGTATATAATAATTAAATCTATATACGCACATTCATACGAAATTCTGTAATAATAACATTCAATATACAAACATACACGTATCATACACTTATCACTTAGGATATGTGCATTAACTATCACATAGAAGTATGCACACAGCCCCGAAAAACGTCACAGAGAAAGGGGCTAGAACTCACCTGCAATTGTTTCCTCTCCGAATTAATAGTAATGCCTTTCTTCAACTGAGCCCGACTAACTGTTAATGACATAAACATATTAATCCTCTATATTTGCTCGTTTATTTTCTTAAGTTAACGGGGTTAACTTTTAAGTTAACTGAACCGAACATATAATCTCCTCAAAGCGATCGTATTAGTTTACTTAACGTTAATTTATTAACGAGCCGACCTCATTTGTTTACATTCTTAACGATATTTACTATTATTTTTATATATATTATACTTAATTTATTGTTATTAATTCACATTCTTAACTTGTCTAAAGTTCTCACCTTCACACTTTGTTATTATATTGTGTGTGTGTGTGTATTACAAGTTATCTTTCGTTCGTACATTCCTTTCAATTCCTCCACTTATATAACGAGCTCTTATATTTAAGTGTTTCTGACGAGTCCCATAAGTCATTGGTTTAGTATAAGGCGGGTTGCGGGTCTTTAAACAAGTCAGGTCTTGGGTTCGGGTTTCGTTCAAGTCTTGCATCCATGGACTCTTTTATATGTTTTATGTATTATTATTATTATTATTATTATTATTATTATTATTATTATTATTATTAACATTATCTTTTATTTACTAATATTATTATACTTATTAGGAAGTTACCATAATGCCCCTCCCCCTTTTTGTTATTAAACCCATGACCTAGACCCCCCCCCCACCCTTTTATTCCTCTTCTTCTTCCTTTCTTACCCACAGCCACACACCGCCGCCACCCTACACTTTCCAGCAACCACCACGACGAGCAGTAAGGAGCTGGAAGATCTGAGCATAGATTAACTTAGTCACACACAATCTACTCGCACGAGAACGAGTCGCATTTAATCAAATCGCACGGATGATGTCATGCGACTCAAACTGTGTAAAAAATTCACATGAGGTCGTGCGATTCAAAGCTTGCAAACCAATCGCATGATGAACGAATCGCACAGGTTCTAATCGCATCGCATCAATCCTTATCGCATGGTTTTTGAGTTGTGCGATTTATTTTTCTCCTATGGGTCACATACGGGGGTTCTTAGCTCGGGTCGCATAAGGTTTAATGGGATCGCATCTAGTTCAGTTGAATGGTTCCGCCAGCACTCGAGCCGCTCATGACCAGTCATGAAGGGCAGGGAGTAGTTTGGGTTCGGATACGAGGCCGCTAAACCAGTCCGGGTTCAACTTTCCTTTAGGTTCGAGTTTCGTAGCTGAGCCAAGCTGTTTGGGATCCAGGTTCAGCAGTTTGAACTAAACCCTCGCTACAGCCAAGCCCTCTCCTTTATAATATTGTTATCCATTGTTACAGATCTGAGTTAAATTCATAAACCCAAGGATCTATTTTTCTTATTTGGTTCGGTTCATTTTTCGTTTTTAACTTTCAAACTCGTTTGTTCATTTGTTACTAGATCTAAAATAGAAACCAGTAGAGGATGAAAATAGACGATTATAATATACTCATACCTTACAGATTTGCTTAGATCTGACTTGTTTGAAATCTTAAACGAATCTTTAAAATCTTGGATTGAATGTTGTGTACAGAGGTTTGTGTATGTATGGGTGTGATTGATAATGTTGTCCACGACAATCTCACAGCCGTCTTTGATTTCTTCAGTCTAGAAATCTTCTAGAAGACTTTGGAAAACTAATGATCAAAACCCAAATAATCATCCTCTAGCTTCATTAGTTGGGTTGACTTTTATTTCTTCACTAACAATGGTATATGTATGTGTGGTAATGTTATGGTCTAATGCACTTTATTACTTTATGCATTACCTGTGAGTGGCCCGTCGAACCTAACGGGCCCAAAAAAATGTAAATAATTAGTTGTATCGTTAAGACACCCAAACATTTTGTCAGGACCGTGAATCGGGTGAAACCTTCTAAAGGTTGACAAGAACACACCGACTCGAATACCCAAAGGCCTGTTGAATATCCCGACGGAATCAGGATAACCAAAGAGTGGGAACGAAGGAGTGTAGATAGTAAACACAAAACAATAATAGATAATCAATAAATGCTTATTCAAAGACAAAGATTCACTGTATTAAATGATTCACTAATGAAACAGTGAAAGGAATGTCTAGAGTTTCGTGTGACGGCGGCAGCAACTGTACGAGGAAAAACAAAGAGAATATTCTTTGGAATGTTTTTCGTATTCAGTGTGTGCCAGCCAGTATTCCGTCTGGAAATCCGTGAGCTAAAAGGTATCCTAGTACCCCTATTTATAGACCCTGACATTCCTTCTAGAAGTTCCTAACCATTACATAATGAAATACAAAATAATACAAGTGTTGAGTCCTCGAGCAAGATAACAATCTTGCTCGAGCAAGCTCACTATGCTAGGTATGCTCGATGTGTGTCCTCGAGCATACTTTACTTAGAATATCTTCAGTGAAGATATTCCCTTCCAGCAGACTTCATTCTTCTTAACTGGTCCATGCTTTGCTCGAACTAGTCCATCGAACAAGCTCATTCTTCTTGATGTCTTCAGCTTTTCTTATTCAGCAATCTTTAGCATGCTCAGATGTAAATCTTGCTCGGGAGCTGAACTGTGCTCGAAGTCCTTGCTTTGATCACGTGACATCTTCTTATTGCATCCATGCTTGTCCCCATGTGCTCGATCATCCTGTGCTCGTAACAATTGGTTAAAACATGTATGATCAAGTTGTTTGCTCGATTGGCAATCCATGCTCGATAGAAGAATACTCTTGCTCGTTGAAGTGTAGCTTGCTCGAAGCCTTATCACTTAGAAGAATTAACCATTTAAGGTTCTGAAGACCTTGCTCGAAGTAGTAAAACCATGCTCGATCGTCTAGGCTTGCTCGAAGTCCATACTTAGCCATTTTCCTGAGGAGGTTGAGAAGATTCCAATCTTCCTTATCATTAATCCGACCCAACAATCTCCCCCTAGATTGAAACAAGCTCAGATGCACCAAAACATACCTGCATAGAGTTACACATGTATCAGACATAAAAATTATATCATTTGGGAACACGTCATTTCATTACATAAGTAGGAATTCTGCCACTAGGGCATTACAAATTAAAGTTCATTTACATCAAATACAAATTAAACAAAAATACAAAGATAAACAGAAACAAATTGATTCTCTTTTAGCTCTATTCTGCTATCTTCTTCTCCTCCTCCCTGCATCGGCGTTTTCTTTCAATTTCTTCACGTAGGATGCCATCTGTTTAATCATGTCTAGCTCTACGGAATCAGAGGAGTCAAGAGGAAATTTGGCAGTGATCAAGTCCTGAAGGTCCTGTGGATGCATAAACTTGAGATCTTCATCTTGTCTTATCACTGGAATGGGAATCCCAGACTCGTTTCTCGAAGTGATTGAATCATTATGCTGATTATATGTTATGTACGTGATTCTCCCAAATTGTTGTACCATCGAGTTTGGTTCCTACATCACTTCCCTCATCACCAAGCACTCTTTCAAGGTCTTCCTTTTATGGTGTGAGCTGCTTGCTTCAGATTTTCGTTTCTTGGAATCAAAGAGGGAGAGTTCTGAGATGTGTACTTCACTGATCCTCTTGTTCCTCTTCTCCCTCTCTGCTTTGCTTCTTATTTCTCTTCTCCTTTGTTGCAAGAATGGGAACTCCCTTTCTGCTTGCTCTTTGATAAATTTTGAGAGATCATTTCTTTGCTGACCAGATGGCTGACTTCTAATTTGATTGTCATTTAGTGTTAGTTCAGCCATCTTCTTCAGTTGTTCTTTTGAAAACTTCCTCAGGTCATCTCTGAATATTATGAGTGTTTCCTCTTTATCCTCAGTTATAACCCTCAAGGGCTTTGATCTTTTGTCGAAGTAGAGATGTGTGGGAAAGTTTAAGTTCCTTGGGGGCTCAGGACTCACACTCTCAGATCTTGATGTTGTACGGCTGGTGCTTCCTTGTTGTGTTGTCTTTACCTTTTCCAGCCCTTCTTCCTTATACCATCTTCTCAATGTCTCATCAGATTGATTTATCAGTCTACCCATACCGACACCCTTCCTGTGTAAGGCAGCCATCATTTCTGCTCTCACCAAATCATCAATTTTCCTTCTTTCTTCCTGCATTTTTCTTTCTGTCTCCATATACATTCTTTGCTCCCTTTTGTATATCTCTAGTAGTTGAGCATGGGGCATTCTATTAAATTCCTCTTCAGTCATACCCTTGTCCATTACTAGGTCTTTTAAAGTTTGCACTCTCTGAGGGTCTTCAAACCATTCTTTTACCTCAGTTTCTTTCTTTTCAGATTCAATTCTCTCTTTTTCTTTCTGCTCATTTTGCTTTTTGTCTCTTTCAAAATTTGCAGCTGCCTGCTTTCTTGCATGAGAGTCTTTCACATTTTGCACTTTCTTCTTCAATTCCTCCAGAGTGAGTTTGATTAATGACTCATACTCAAAACCATGAATTTGAAGGAATTGAATGTCTTTATGTTTCTTTTTCATGGATTCATAGTCCTTGTCCTCATTTTTCTTTCTTCTTTTGTTCACTTTCTCAACCATGCTTGCCATATCATCTACCAGAGCCTTTTTGTACAATTTATCAACGGATTCAAAGGATTGTACATTTAAAAATGCAGGCTTATACCCAGCCTTTATTAGAAATTCTCTTCGTATATCTCTCTGTCTCCAACCTTCTGCTTCTTTGGCTATTTGTTCTTTTGTCAGTCTTTGAAGATACTTTTCATCATATTCAAGATTTATCAGGTAGGCTCTATCTTCATTTTCCTTTTCAGTGTCCTTTAAACCCTCCTCATCTTTATTCTCATCATCTAAATCAACATTTTCTTCAAGATCATGGAGAGCCTCAATCATAGGTTCTTCACTTCTTTCCGATTGAGCTCTCCTTATTTCTTCCAGTTTTTCCAGTCGTAATTTGTACACCATTTTCTTCACTGATTTTTGTCTCTTGGACTTTGGTGTTTCTATTTCAGCTGTGTCTTTTCTTTTCAAATTTGATTGAGATGGAGTAGGAGTGTTAGGCTGATGTGTTTGAACTTCTGGTCCTTCCAGTATAATCTCCTCATCAACTGACTCTGAGGTCATAGACTCTTCTGATCCATAGTTATCCTTATTACCAACTTCTTCTATGATAGATTCAGATGTGTCTGTCACCAAGAATTGGCTTTTCTCCCACTGTTCTTTTCTTTGCTCTTTTTGAGCCCTCCTGGCTGCAGCTATGGTTTCAGGACTGAACTCTTCAGGATTTAGTAAGATATCATAATGTGTTCTAAGCATCACCAATTGTGCAAGAAATTTGACATATACGTTCCATGGCATCTTTGGTGCTTCATCCTTCTCAGGCTCATCCCTCAATCCCAAACCGGTCTCCTGTTCATTATATATTTCCACTTCAATGTTGATGGGTTTCAGTTTCAAGGATTTCAGGTTCAAATATTGCAGGCTCTTCCTGTTCAGCAGTTACAGGTTCTTCAGTTTCATCCTTTTCAGATTCATCAACATTCATTCTTTCTCTCAAAGCATCAAGTGTGGCCTTTATTGCATCATCTGCCTCTTTTAGTCTCCTCTCATCTACCTCTTCTTTCTCTTTCATGTTTATAAGTGCTTCAAGCCCTTCCAGAGGGATTTCCTCCTCCTCTTCTCTCTCCAAAGCCTCTAATTCTTCATTCATTATGTTTATGGATGTCTTTACAGATTCAGCTTTTGCAACATCTGGATCAATTACATTTTCTTTGTACAGAATATCATCAGATTGAACTGTATGTTGGAGCAGGGGATGTAGATCATCATCAGTAAGTGCAACCCCCTTTCCCTTTGCTTTTCTTTTCAAAATTTCTTCTTCGGTTTCTTCTTCTTCTTTATCCTCCCCCTCAACATCCAAATCTCCCTCATCATATGCTTGATTGATCATGTTTAAAGCATTTAATGGTCCAACCTCCATAGCCTTCTCTTCTGAACTTTCATATAATTCACCAATTAATCTCAAACCCTCTGCACCTTCAGTATTCTCCCCCTGTTTTGGTGCATCTGAGGTCTTCTCAACCTCAGGATGCCCCTCTAGGGTTCGAACCTTTAACAGAGCTTCATTCAGGGCAGCTTCCAATGCCGAGTTCCTTGTAGTCAGTATGGCATTTTGTTCTTTCAACATTATGTTTCAAACTCAAGTCTGGCATTTTCACAAACGACATCATATAGGTTAGGGCTTGATGGTGGGGCTTCTTAATTTGGCTTTGAAGCGGGTTCAGATTTAGCAGTTTCAGGAGATGGGACCTTATATGGTTTAAAGGATGGGGTTGGTTGAGGTAGTGGGGAAGTTTCAATGGCAGGTTGATCTTGAATGGGTTGGGTTGATTGAGGTGGTGAAGGAATGTTATCTGTTAGTTCATTGTCAGATAAAGCAGGTTCAGTGGTGGCTGGTGAAGAAGGAATATCATCATTAACATCATCTAGCTCCACAGAATCTGTATCATCATGGTAAACCTCAGGTGGTGGTTATTCTGGTGGAGTTATCTTCTGGATTGTTGCAGCAACATCTGATACAACACTTGCTACAAATGTGTCATCATCCACTTGGTCTGTAACTTGAGTGATTAGACTCACAACTGGTTCATTATCTCCTCCTGGACCTCCACTTCTATAGTTTCTGCCTCATATGCAACATGTTCAATCAAAGGCACATTTACCTCAATTGCCTCCTGTGCAGCATCATCATTATCAATCATTATGTCATTTCCACCTTCCGGACCATCGTCACCATCATCACTATTACCATCATCATTTGCACCATCACTATCTTCATCATCACTATTCCCTGGAGTCCTTGGTACATCAATAGCTCCTAGTGCTGGTACGAGAAACCATGGGAGCAAATCCCATTCATCATTATCAACAAATTTGCTTTTAGAATCTTTCAATCCTTTGCAAATGTTTGGATTCTGCAATCTCAACACTTCACCAGTTCGTTGAAGATCAGGCAAAAACACTGTCTATCAAAATCTGAAAAAACCTCGGATACATGAGAAATCGTTGACCCTCTACTCTCTCTGCATTGGACACCAACCCTTGAAAGATAAGTCTCGAAATGTTAAAGGGTTGCTGATAGAGTATCGCCACTGTGAGAGTTCCAAGCTCTCTGCTTAATAGAGTCCAAGTCCCTCTCCGAGGAGATAAGGACTGGATTACGTGATGAATCAAGAACCTGTAGATTAAGGGAAAACTACCCTTTTGAAATTGTCCCTCCTTAACTCCTCCCTGATAGCCCATAGTCTCTTGAAAGACTCTTAGTAACCTTTGGGCTGAGTAGGACGGCTGAGCCTCAAAATTGTCATTAAGGTCTAGTGCAGCTCTGATTGAGGCTTCTGTTATCTCAATGTCATGATGTAGAACTGACGCCTCAATTCTTTCTCCATTGACGTCATTGACATATGTTGCAGACCCCCAAAAATCCGAAATATGATTTCTGTATATTGTTGGGTTGTTGGTTAAAGCCAACCTCATATTGGATTTACTCAAAAAATTTATCATTGGCTCCAACTCTCGGTTGTCATCGTCTATCTCCAACTGAGCACACATATTATGCCGTTTTTCGAATTTGAAAGCCATCAGTTCTGCAAAAACAAGTAGAGTTGTCAGTACACAAGGTTGCAGAACTAATATATCAGAATAGATAGATGATTAATGGCGTCTTCAATAACATGTTCCGTAGTAATATGCGTACCTGCAAAAACAAGTAAACAATTAGTCCGAAAATCAATTGAAAAACCATAATTTCGAAATCGGTGCGAAGATAATCGTATAACGATGTCTTACCGAAGTCAAAACAGAGCTAATGGCTGTAATTGAAGTAAGAATTGTGTACACGAGAAAGTAAGAAATAGCACGAGCAAAGGGGTTTTTCGTCTAGGTTTAAGAGGAAGAAGAAGAAATATGCGAAAAAGTTTCTAAGTCCCCCTTTTATACCTAACGTTTGGGTGGTACAGTACCTCAGTTTGTCGTCTAGCACACGACAGTTGTCATTTAATTTCAAATTTAATGTACCTCCTTTGCTCGAGTATACAGCCAAATTAACAGCTATCCAGCTATACTTGAGTACATAGTACAACCTTTGCTCGATGTACTTGGTAATATTGTCCTTGATTACTAGTACATAAGTGAACGTGTGCTCGAATAAACTTGTGATCAATGCCTTAGTCAGATTTCTAATGATTATCATAGTGCCTGCTCGAGTGATAAGTCATACTTGAGTTGCAGTGTGTTCGACTATACTTATAAACATTCATTAAATACAAATTAATGAGACATACCAGTAATCGAACCTTACTCGACTATGCATCATGCTCGAGAAACTTAGAAATATGTCATGACAATTGCCTATGCTCGAGATGCATGTGTTAGAGCCTTTGCTCGACTAACTTAGATTGAAAAAGCTCAATTGTGCTCGAGGTACCCTTATGCTCAAAAGCCTTAGCATATTAAATCATTCCTATGCCTGTACTCGAACTCACAACCTAAGTGTCTAGTCTACAAATTTGCTCGAACAACTTAACAAAGTGATCCAGTTGCTGAAGCTCGAACTCTCATGCCAACATACCTAGCACACGTCTATGCTCGAATCCCTTACAAAGTACATGACAAATAAGAATGCAATCATGCTCGACACACATACATTTCTATTCACTTCATTTCAGGTGCTCATAAGCAGGATACATGCTCGAAACACTTAACAAATTTTTCAGTATGCTTGAAAGTAAGAGTCATGCTTGAAACACTTAATGATTCATACAAGTCACAGAAGATGATTCACACGATGTTATTATGCTTAGTAATCTTAGTTCTTCTGCTCAAATTAAAAATGATCAATTCAATTTGATAAGCTGACATAAGCAGTTAGTTTAAGGTGAAATAAGAGATCAAAATCCAGTTCAAAATAAAATTCATTTTAGATTATTTGGAAAGATCTCAACATAGGATCAGACTATTTAAGACAACAATCACACCACTTCATGGTCAGTGTTATTATGACTCAAGTCAGGTTGACAGCAGGTATACTTAGCATAATGGTCGTTGCTTTCTGTGATACATTTAGGATTCAATTAGAGCATAAGTTAGGAATGGTTATCACTATAGCTTCAGATTGTCTCTAATCTCTTCTCAAAGCGTATTTAGCTTTCTTTAAATCACCCCGAATTGACTCCGACCCCTTGATGCCCTGGTCAAAATAGAGTATAACAGAGCAGTTATTTATTTATATTTTGGCTTTGATAACAGACTGTAAGGTTGAACGTTGGACTTACATGTCATCCAGACTTACATGCCTTACATACAGAGTGTTTAGGACTTATTTGAATGCCCCACCCCTGTAGTTCCCTTAGTGACCCTTAAGTCATGAAATCAGATAACTTATATATATATTATACTTTTGATCTTTTTATACTTTTCAATCTCTTTTCTTTTCTTTTCTTTTCTTTTGAGAAGTTTGCCATATAGCATAATTTATTTCTGCTCAAATACTTAATAAATATTTTGATAGACCAGAAACACCAACAGGCTCATGTATGATTGGATAATAACCTTTCTGCCTATCATTTGGAGAGATATGCTAGAGAACATACCTTATTTTCCAATGTTTCACCACATCATACTTAGCAATTTTAAGTGTATATCACATATTACAACTACAGACTATGAAAAGCTACCATACTTTGCCAATGACTGTACTCAAAGCCCTTTGAACTTATAATTCATGGGTTAGTTATCTTAAACAGTTTTCTGTCATTTCCCATTTTAGGTTGGATTCAATCTCCACAGAAAGTAGTTTCTAGCTTCTTTGAGGCTGGGAACTTGGATAATATTATCATCTCTCTTATAAAATATCACCGAAAACAGTGTTGCTTAGTAAAAAAAAACTTTTACCATTTTAAAATCATTTCCTTTTGAAAGTTCAACTGAGAAATGTAGATTTTAAAAGCAATGTTATCATTTAAGCATGTATTAACAAGCACACATTGTCACAGTATCAAAACACAATTCAAACAGTGGAAATCATTCAGATAATCGCAAGTCTGTCGAGCATGCTCAGAAGTTCATCGAGCATACTCGAAAGTCACTCGAGCAAACTTAAGATTTATCATTTCAGAGATTGTGCTCGAGAGACTTGGCTGAAATGCTCGATCAGTATACTTTGTGCTTGAATTTCTTAGAAAGTTTTCCAAGACACATGTCCATACTCACAAGTAGCATATCATTTGTGCTCGAGTTACTTGAGAAACCTCAGGTATGGTTTGTTTGTGCTCGAAGAGCATTAAACACACCATGCAACACAGAGTTGTGCTCGAAATACTTAGAAAGTTTTTCAAGACCAAAACTCTGTGCTCGAGCAGCTGAGCTATGACATCTGTGCTCGAATGACTTAGAATGGTCTTATAAGAGCCTATGCCTATGTTCGAAGAGCAACAAACACACTATCAAGCACAGATTCATGCTCGAAGTACTTAGAATCACTGAAATACATCATTCATGCACAGATCAAAGTACCAAATGCTATAAACAACAATAGCAAGATATTTCACCAAGATTTTCACACAATTTAGTCACATACATGATTCATGCAATTAGAATAATCATTCAAGCATAGCAAATTATCATGCAAACATTCAAAGTGAGCAACTCATATAATCAGTTAGCACCTCACTTAAGCACACATCCTAAATCAGACTTCATCAGCATTTATCATTCCTAGGCACTTTAACAGAAAATGAAACCTGGTTTTATCTAAAGGTTTGGTGAACAAATCAGCCAAGTTATCAGATGTATCTACCCTTTTCATCTCTATTAGTCCTTTTTCCTAACAGTCCCTAATGAAATGATGTCTAATTTCAACGTGCTTAGTATTAGAATGTTGGACTGGATTCTTAACAATAAACATAGCAGCAGTAGTATCAATTAAAATAGGTGTAAGTAAGAAATTCAGACCATAGTCTAGCAATTGATTTTGAATCCACAGAACCTGTGCACAGCAAGCAGATGTAGAAATATACTCAGCTTCAGCAGTAGAAATTGACACTGTAGTTTGCTTCTTGCATTGCCAAGACACCAGCCTGTTCCCAAGAAACTGGCATCCTCCAGAAGTTGATTTATACTCATGTTGCAACCATCATAGTCACTATATGTGTAGGCCATCAAGTCAAATGAAGGGTTCTTTGGATACTAAATTCTCAAATCTGGTTTTCCCTTCAAATATCTGAATATCCTCTTCACTGCTAGCATATGTGACACCTTAGGGTTAGCTTGAAATCTTGCACAGACACACACAGCAAACATAATATCTGGCTTAGATGCTGTGAGATACATCAATGATCCTATCTTGGCCCTATATTCATGCTGATCCACTGGCTCCCCCTTTTCATCAGGTACCATTTTCTCATGTGTGTCCATTGGTGTGAACACTGTCTTGAAGTCTTGGCACTTGAATTTGTTAAGAAACTCTTGTACATATTTTGATTGATTTATGAAGATTCCATCAGCTTTCTATTGCACCTGAAGTCCAAGGAAGAAATTCATTTCCCCCATTGAGCTCATTTTGTACTTGGACTTCATCACTTGCTTAAACTCTTTGCACATTTGTTCATTTGTAGAGCCAAAGATAATGTCATCCACGTACACTTGCAGCAGCAGCAGATCTTTGTTTCTTCTTTTATAGAATAGAGTCTTGTCAATGGCTCCTCTGCAGAAACCATTTTCCAATAAGTGGTTTGACAGCTCATCATACCAGGTGCTTGTAAACCTTATTTGGATGAACTGGGTCTTCAAATCCAAGAGGTTGAATGACATAAACTTCTTCATCAATCTTTCCATTCAGAAATGCAGATTTTACATCAAGTTGATAGACTTTAATGTTCATTGATGCTACATATGCTAGAAAGATCCTGATAGCCTCTGGTCTTGCAACTGGTGCAAAAACTTCTTCAAGGTCCACTCCTTCTTCTTATAAGCATCCTAGAGCTACCAATCTTGCTTTGATTTTTTATCACTATTCCCCTTTCATCTTTCTTGTTCCTGAATACCCATTTTGTTCCAATAGCATACTTGCCTCTAGGCTTGTCCACCAAGTCCCATACATGCAAGTCTCTGAATTGGGCTAATTCTTCTTGCATAGCTTCTACTCAGCTATTGTCTTTTAATGCTTGGTTGATGTTCATTCAACTTGGGATAAGAAGCAGGCATACAGGCAGATATTTGCCTTTTCAGATGAGCTTCTGGTAACTCTTTCATTTATATCTCCTATGATGTTCTCTACATGGTGATTTCTTTCAACAGAGGTGGTCTGCACAATTTGTTGTGCAGACACTTCTGTTTCTAAATTTGTCATATTTAACTCAGCAGATTCATCTCCAATTCTCTCTTGACTTTCATAAGATTCTTGAGTTTGATTGATTTCAGATGTTGATGCTTCATTTACTCCAAATTTCATTGAGTCAAACAGAGATTGAAACCTATCTTCAAATTGATGTATCCATTCAGGCTGAGCAGATTGTTGACTCTGAATAGGTTCACTTTCAACATCACTTGGGCCTTCATTTGAGACTTCAACAGCATCCTTCTGTCCATTCCTTTCAACTTCAGCTACTCCTTGGGTGCTTCTCCCAAAATTAAAGCCATTTGCTTCAGGAGCAACTGATGTCCACAGTTTGTCCAGATCAACTTGTTTATCTTTTCCTTTTTCTTCAAAGATGGTTCTGTACATACTGTCATCCATATCTTCATTGTAGATTTTAAATGACTTGATCATTTTCTCTAGATCAAACAGCCATTTGGGACCATCAACATTGTTAAAATGATTTTCATTGAAAATTATGTCTGATGACTCAATGACCACCATGTGCTCCTTCACATAGACTCTATAAGCCTTTGAATGAGATGAGTAGCCCACAAAGAAGCAGTGATTTGGACTAGAATTTGTTCAAATAGTCCTTTATATTTAGGAGTGAGCATCTGCATCCAAAAGGCTTTAAGAACTTCACATAAGGCTTTCTTTTGAAGATAACCTCATATGGGGTCTTGTTTTGAGCCTTGTTCAGTAGAACCCTGTTCTGCACATAGCATGCAGTATTAATTGCTTCTGCCCAAAAGGTGACTGACAGATTGGCATCAGCAATCATGGTCCTTGCAGCTTCAATTAATGTTCTGTTTCTTCTTTCTGCAACACCATTTTGTTCAGGAGTTCTATGTGCACTGTATTGTTGAAATATCCCCTTAGAAGTGCAAAATTCATCCATAATTCCATTCTTGAATTCTGTCCCATTGTCACTTCTAATGACCTTTACCTTCCTTTCAAACTGATTTTCCATCTTTAGCACATAGGATCTGATCAGATCTGGGGTTTCATCCTTGCTACCCATGAAGTATACCCAAGTAAATCTTGAATAATCATCAATGATCACCAAGCAGTATCTCTTCTTTCCAATACTTGGAACACTTACAGGACCAAATAGATCCATGTGTAACAGTTCCAATACCTCATCAATTGTGTTTATCATTTTGCTTTTATGTGAGGATTTATGTTGTTTTCCTTTTAGGCAAGAAGTGCATTATTCTTCCAATTTGGACTCTCTTGTGGGAAGACCAACAACATGTTCTCCCTTTACAAGTTTATTCATGCTCTTTAAGTTCACATGACACATCTTCCTATGCCATAGCTTTGTTTCATTTTCAGTTGCTTTGGACACAAAGCATGAACCACCTCTTGAAGTTGCAGTATTCATTCTTAGTTCATAGAGGTTGCCATTTCTTGGAGCCATAATCATTATCATTTCAGTTGGAATCACAAACTCAGGCTTCAAAATCAAGCAATGTTCATCATTGAAGACTACCTTGTATCCTTTGTCACAAACTTGAGAAATACTCAACAGATTGTATTGAAGTCCTTCAACATGTAGAACATTCTCAAAGGATACCTTGCCATTGGTGAGTGTTCTTCTTTCAACTATTTTTCCTCCATTCTCATCACTCCCAAAGGCAACTGGTCCTTCATATTTTCTTTCATAGTTGATCAGTGCACTCTTGTCACAAGTCATGTGCCTGGAACATCCACTGTCCATATACCATAAATCATTGCTGTTAAAGGACTGTTCCTGCACATACACATAAAACAGAATTAGTTGGATTCTGATTTACAAACTTCATCAATTTGTAATTCAGTGTCAGTGGAAGATTCATCAGGAGTTAGAACTGGAACTGGAAGTGGATCTTCATACACAACTTCACATTCTTCATCTGTGTCTGAATCTGACCCACTCTTCACAACTTGTGATCTAATTAATTCTTCAGTCTGCTCAATCACATAGGTCTTTTCCTTAGCCACCTCCTTTTTAGTCTTCCATTGGAACCCACTTGGTTCAAATCCCTGCTTCATCAGAAATTTCTCATCTCCATTGAGAACACTAGGTCTAATCTTCTCTTTTATTTGTCACTGGACCTTCTGTTCTTTGCAGGTTTGCTTGATACACTTGGTTCATCCTTGATCTTTAAAATTTGTTTCAGTCTCTTTTCAAGAACTGAACTCTTCTTTTCATCATCTGAATTGCCTCTTTCTTCATTCAAATATCTTAGATACATTTTCTTGTATCTTTTCATATCAAACCCACAAACTATATCAGGAACTTCAAATTCTTCCTCTTCAAACCAACAAGAGTCAGTGTGGTGACCATATGCATACACTTCTTGCACCAGATCTTTGCATAACTCCCCATGTCCTCAAGCAATTGCTTGTCTTTAATTTTGTCACTGGGTTTGGGGAAATCAAAGCCTAGGGAGGTTTTAGGACATAGTGAATTTCTGAAGTCCATCTTGATTGGTTTGTTCAGATCAGGCTCCAGATGATATTTTTCTTTGACAAATACAACAGGTTTGAGCTTGAAGTGGGTTCTTGAACTGCTTCCTTTTTCTTCTTTAACTGATCTTTTCCTTGGAACATAATCAACATCCCCAATATCAAATAACTCATGGTTAGAGAAAACTGGATAAATTGGTGGATGTGACTGATCATAGGAAGATTTCATAGTTTCTTCTGTTCTTTTCTTGATAACAGGCTGTGGTCTTGCACATATGTCAAACACTACATGTTCTCTTCTCATCTTCTCATAGTGTTTTTTCAACTTTAGAGTTATTTTTGGTAGAAGAGGAATCTTATCACTTTTCTTTTTGCTTGATCTTTTCTTCTTCTTGCTCTTAGATGACTTAGAGCTCCCACAGCTGCAGTTACTGTCTTCATTAGAGTATCACTCCACTTCTTCTTCTCACTTTCAATCTTTTCATTTTTCTCAATCTCTTGCTTCTCACTCTTCTTTATAGCAAACTCTCCATCTTTGTCCACAAATACATCAGCATACTGCTTAACAAACTCAGCCTTATCATCAAAGACATTCTTGAATTGTTTAAGATACTCACTTCTGTTCTCCTTGTCTACCTTCAATGGGTAGCTATCAGAAAAAGGTGGTGGCACCTTTTTATACTTCTCTTCTTCAGTAATTTTACCAACATAACCCACAATATTGCCTGTAGAGACAAGGTTCTTCAAGAATTCCATTTGTATCAGCAATTCAGCATTCTTCATTTTTTCTTCTGCATACATCTTCTTCAACCCTTCAATTTCAATTGTCATTCTTGATTGGGTTTGGTATGCCATCATGCAATCCTCTTCAAGCCCCTTGATTTGACTTTCATAAGTTGCTTCACTTGCTTCATAGACATTTAAGAAGACTTCCTTTCTTCCACACTTAGTTTTCCACTTTCCAATCTCCTAATTTAATTCATCAATGGTAATAAGAAGATCAGAAATTGAGATATCAGATTGTACCTGAGCATTTGAGAATTCAGCCTTGTCATGCACTTTGGCCATGAATGCAACATTTGCCTTTTCCATTTCAGCTTCATGATTGCTCCAATCAAATTCTCCATCCTGTGGGACCCTGGTAACAGCTACATTTCCTTGATCTCTTTGCTGGTTCACATTGTTTTGAGTAGTTCTGTTTTGATTTGAGTGAACCTGCATTTGATTGTTTCTTTGTGGTTGAGCTGGGTTCTGTTCTGATTTTGATAGGGAATCTGGTTGGAAATCTGATTTCTCTGCTGGAAGTTCTAATTCTGGTTCTGATAGAATTGATTCTGGTTAATTTGATTGCCAACTTGCTTGGGCATGTTACACTCTCTAGCAAAATGACCTTGTTGTTGACAGTTATAACAGATGATCTTTGATTTGTCAAACCCAATTCTTTCATTTGGTCCATTGAAACTTGTTCTGTCAGTTCTGTTATACAGCCTTTTGCTTCTTACTGCCAACATAGATGCCTGCCATTTTATGTCCATATCCTCTAAATCATCAGCTATTATTTGTTCTAGATCTTCTTGCACAATGCTTGTGTTTATCAGATTTTTAGCTACAAAAGCGTGATATGACTCAGTAAACATGGAAAATAATGCTTGATAATCTGTTCCTTGAGCATTATTGTTCTGCAAGAATGTTGACTGCCATTTGCTGCAGAAGCGGTGTCGTCTTCAATCAGCTAAACATTGAATCTTGATTGGCTACTGTAAGTTGAACTTGTGTCTGATGGTTCCTCAATGATAGGCTGTTGGGTCTTGATTGAGAGGTTGCCCATTGGTGCTACAAGAGCATTGTTCACTTGAAAGCTTGGCTTATCCTCCCTAATCATATGGTTCTCTATCATCTCATGTTCTGCAGCCTTGAGAAAGGCAATCACATCATCTAACTTGAAGTTCGAAAAACTGGCCTTTTCTTTGATAAACTTGCTAGCAGTGTACCATTCTCTGGACAATGATGATAACAGCTTTTTGTTCAGCTCAAAGTCAGAGATTTGTAAATCAGTTGTTCTTATGTCGTTCAAAATTGTCATAAACCTCTGCAACACTGATTTTAGTCTTTCCCCTTCCTTAAACTTGAACCTATCTAGTTGCCGCTTTAGTCTGTCTTTCTTGATGTATCTAAGTTCAGTATTCCCTTCAAACATTTCGATAACTGCATCATACATACCCTTTGCGGTCTTATGATGATTGACAGTTGTCAAAATTTCCCAAGAAAGCCCTAACTTCAGCATAGACAAAGCCTTATCGTCTCGTTTCTTCAATTTTAGCTCAACGGTGGTGTTGTTGTTCGGAGCTGTTGAGGGAACATAGTTTCCTTCAGTGATGGAAGTCCAAAGCTCTGGGTCGTTGTAGTTTACGGCTGCTTCGAAGAGCACCTTCCATTTGATGAAGTTTTCCTGTCCAAGCAACCTTGGAATATTGTTGGTGGAAACTTCCTGGTCTAACATTTTTATTAGATCTGAGATTTGTAGCAGTAAAAATAGAGTAAAGCTTCAAGCTTTATCACACACCTTCAGTCCCGTGGCCTTTAGCGAGCTTACACAAGCTCTGATACCACTTGTCAGGACCGTGAATCGGGTGAAACCTTCTAGAGATTGACAAGAACACACCGACTCGAATACCCAAAGGCCTGTTGAATATCCCGGTGGAATCAGGATATCCAACGAGTGGGAACGAAGGAGTGTAGATAGTAAACAAAAAACAATAATAGATAATCAATAAATGCTCATTCAAAGACAAAGATTCACTGTATTAAATGATTCATTAATGAAACAGTGAAAGGAATGTTTAGGGTTTCGTGTGACGGCGGTGGCGGCTGTACGAGAAAAAACAAAAAGAATATTCTTTGGAATGTTTTTCGTATTCAGTGTGTGCCAGCCAGTATTCCGTCTGGAAATCCGTGTGCTAAAAGGTATCCTAGGACCTCTATTTATAGACTCTGACATTCCTTCTAGAAGTTCCTAAACATTACATAATGAAATACAAAATAATACAAGTGTTGAGTCCTCGAGCAAGATAACAATCTTGCTCGAACAAGCTCATTATGCTAGGTATGCTCGATGTGTGTCCTCGAGCATACTTTACTTAGAATATCTTCAGTGAAGATATTCCCTTCCAGCAGACTTCATTCTTCTTGACTGGTCCATGCTTTGCTCGAACTAGTCCATCGAGCAAGCTCATTCTTCTTGATGTCTTCAGCTTTTCTTATTCAGCAATCTTTAGCATGCTCAGATGTAAATCTTGCTCGGGAGCTGAACTGTGCTCGAAGTCCTTGCTTTGATCACGTGACATCTTCTTATTGCATCCATGCTTGTCCCCATGTGCTCGATCATCCTGTGCTCGTAACACTTGGTTAAAACTTGTATGATCAAGCTGTTTGCTCGATTGGCAATCCATGCTCGATAGAAGAATACTCTTGCTCGTTGAATTGTAGTTTGCTCGAAGCCTTATCACTTAGAAGAATTAACCATTTAAGGTTCTGAAGACCTTGCTCGAAGTAGTAAAACCATGCTCGATCGTCTAGGCTTGCTCGAAGTCCATACTTAGCCGTTTTCCTGATGAGGTTGAGAAGATTCCAATCTTCCTTATCATAAATCCGAACCAGACACATTTGTATTTCATGATCCATGTCACATGTATACAAACATGCATGCTTTGACTTCATAGAAATGAATTTACATGTTTCTTGGGAAAAAACATATGTTGAGGATGAAAGACAACCCAAATTTGAAAAGTGGTTTAACATCCATGCTTCAAAACCGATAAAAACTTCTCACATAGCAAAATATATTAAATATATGTCTTCTTAATAATATTTTTATTCAAAAAGTAAAGGATAACCAAGGCAAGAATGAGTGACCAACAATGAAAGCAAGTTCAAGAATCTCTAACTAGATTAGAGAAAAGACATGTAGAATATGTGGATTCCAAAATCAAGTGAGTTTAAAAAGGTTACTCTTTTGACTTTTGTGGTCAAAGTTACTTCATTTGACTTTTGTGGTCAAAGCTACTGTAAAAAACTCAGTATATACGTTTGATTGAATGAAAAATTTAGCAAATTTTAAATCGTTATCTTTTGTCGATTTCATTTGTTAGGGTGTTAATTGTATGTTGAAAGAGATGCCCTTGAAACCAACCAAACTGTGTACAAAAGATTTTCAACCATTGCTTAGCACTTGAAGAAGTAGATATTGCACACACTGATTCTCTCACATTCGTTGAAATGTAAGACATAATATTCCAAATGTATTTAAAAAATGAAAAACTCCCATTTTGCAACATCTCCTACAATACTTACAACAAAATTCCATTTATTATTATTATTATTATTATTATTATTATTATTATTATTATTATTATTATTTTGCAAATTTATTGAGATTTAACCATGAAGAAAATGAGGGGATCAATTCCCTAACTAAAATTTCTCGTGATGCTATGAAAGATAGGAGACTCCTTACTCTGACTAAATAACCCAGATTTGGTACACCTAATCTCTTTTTTATCATGAACAAGGTTAGAGCTTATGTTTCATACGGATGAAAAATATAATAAAATAAAAAATTATTGTATATAATACATAAATTCAGTTGTTTCATATAATAATTTTTATTTATGACTTTTTTATTAAGTTTTTTGATATATTATGCACTACAATTTTAAGTTGGAAACCAAATCTTAATGTTTGATTTATTTCAACTAAAACATTCATACCGATATTGTTATATTAATACTAGCTTTAGAAACCCGTGTATTACATGGTATATGTTAATGTATAAATTACAATGAATAATTTAATACGAATAAAATAAAAGATAATTAAGTCTCTTTATATTATGTAAAAATGTATTACAAATATAGTCGCTTTATATCATCAAATGTATTTGAATTTTAAATCGAGAATGGGTTGTTCTACCATCGATATACAATAATGAAGCAATGCCACTGGAAGCAACATTTAAAACAATGAGGATTTTAGATCTGAATGGTGTAGTTAAAGTCTTTCACAAAAATGTTTTTCACTCCATACCTTAAACTCTAAACACTAAACCATAAACCAAAAAAGACACCAGATTTTTCTTTTTGAAGAGCTTTCATGATGTTCTTATAAACACACTGTTGTTCAACTGTCACAATAGTCTTATACTAAATATAAAAAATGGATAATTTGTTATGATTTTTTAGACTTATTAAACATTGAACATTTGTAAAAAGTAAAAAAAAATTATTATAGTTTTCTTCAATATGAAGATGTCTCAAAAATTAGATGTTAGTGCACTCTTTAAAAATATAAACTCTTTTATATACATTTTAATTTTAAAGAAAATATCTTTATGACACGTAATTATTATATATATTAATATTTTTTTTATATTAAGTATGTTTACAATATAATTTATAGCATTTATAATTCAATCAATGAAGATTGACCAATTAATACGGTATATTGAATTTATAATCAATACTATATTTAGAACCAAGATATTTTTTTTCCATCAATAGAAGAGAAGTGATTTTGGTGGGAAATTGATAATAAGAGTTAACCTTAGAATGCCATGTGTCAAGAATTATTTTCTTTTATTAGTATAGGTAGATTGTGTGTATAAAAATAATATTTAAAACAAAATATTGTCACATATTTAAAAACTAAATTTACAAAGACTAAGGTTTTTATGTAAAAGAAAATAAATAAAATATATTATAATTTTAAAATAAAGAGAGAAACAATGAACAATTTTAAATGGTTGTGTTAAAAAAATATGAGAAGACAATGTCATATTGTGAATTATGAAAATGTTAACAATCTTACTAATATATTAAAGCAAGATGATTCTCTTCACATGTCCTTATTCTAGCCTATCCATATAGGATTTCATGTAATCACATTTTCATATCAATAATTTCCACATATTCACAATTATTTTTAATCCACTAAATTAAAATCAACATTCCAATTTAATTCAATTAATTCTACAATTAAATCTATTTATTCAAATTAATGCAATTAACTCCATGATTAAGTCTATTTATTCCAATTAATAACCACCTTGTCAATGATTTAATTTACTCTTGTGGAAAGAAGAAGAGCTGGTGAATGGTGATCAAACCGAATGTTCTTTAAGTTTTATTTATTTATTTATTAAGAAATGACATGAAAAATGCTATAAAAATATAGATATCTCTGAAAATTATTTATAAAAAACACTCTAAAAGAAAAAAGAAAATAACGTTCTTTAGAAAAATTAGTAACATTTAAAAATAAATAAATAAAGCTGTTTACAAAGAGATTTTCAAAAACTTAAAGTAATACAGTTTAAAGCTGGTATATATTTGTAAACTTAGTTTTCAATTAATATTACAAAATCTTTTACTAATATGTGTTTTTATTTTTTTTCAGGTCTAATGGTGCATTATTGTTATATTATTTCTTATTCATTGTATTGTTTATTTATAAAGTATTTTCTTTTTATGTTATAGACATAGTTTAACATCTTTTGTAACATCTTAGGGTAAAAAACTTATGTCAAATATTTGTGTTGACCGAATGCGTAATTTATATTTTATATTGTTGTTGATATGTTTTACACCCGTGTGTAACACGGGTTATTATCCTAGTTAAATATAATTTTGGTTTTATGCTTGAAGAGAAATCACATTTATATATGTTAAGTCAAGAAATCAAACACAATTACCATTTTAGTGTAGTTGGTAAGCACATTTGGTTGAAACATGAGATCTTAGGTTCAAAACCCGTATCACATAATAATATATATTTTAAAATTTTATAAAGCATTACAGGTCATTGGTTATAATAGGAAAATGGGTCATGGGTCATAATATAATAGGAAATATTTAATTTTCTTTTTGTGTTTTTATGTATTTTAGAAAATGCTTTATGTAGGTATATATATCATCTCTTAGGCCATGAGGTTGAGTTGCAGAGAGTTTGTAATGCACTGACACGTCGCTTTGGCGCACCTTTTCTTCCAAAGCTTAATTTCATCTCTGGCAGGGTGTTTTCTTTTCTAATTAAAGATCTCTTATCGCTGGGGGCATTTGTAGGGATAAAAAAGTTTCAAATCTGATATATCGGTTTTAGTTAACGGGCAGTTTCTGACATGTAAATAAATATAAACTAACTAATCAATTTTAAACATAAATGAAATTACCGAAATACCGAAGTTACCGTCTAGAACTACAAATACATTCAAACTACTATGTAAATAGGTTAATTAACTTAAAAACAAACATGTCAAATTGTGTCAATTTTCTAAAATTGTCAACACCTCAAAAATAAAAGATAACAATAAAATAAATTAGTAACGACTATCAATAAGATGAAACATACAAACAAAAACACCAAAAAGATTAAACCACCTCGACTATAGAAAACAAAATAGTAAACATGATACAATCAACAAAAATAACAGATATTAGCCTATTACATATACTTGAAATTAAACTCTACCCAACAATATATTCCTATCTCGATTGATAAAAAAAAACTACAACTAAAATGATATTAAAAGCGACAACATAGTCCATATAGATTTATTAAACTAATATAACAAACTATATATTCAAATTAATATAAAAAAAATCCTAAATAAATCCGCATAACACGCTGGCTAAAAGCTAGTATGATATATATGGATATAGGATAGGGAATGGATTGAAAACGCTCTAAGGATGATTTCTTGATACAAACTTTATACAATTACACTATATATTAAGGAAAAAGCATTGCTACTGTACACACTTTAAGTTGTCATATTTAGTCTCTCTACTTTTAGTGCTACAATACACACTTTAAGTTGTCATATTTAGTCCCTCAACTTTAGTATATTACACGTTTTTGTTCTTCTTCATCAATGTTTAATCGTTTGTCATGTTATTATTAAGCATGTAATATAATATACTCATAGTGCCTTTTGTATAGTCTAATTTTTGTTTTTGCCTTTTAGCATGTGATATACTCTGTCATATCGTATTGATGCTATAATTAATCGAACCAGTACCTTTTGACTTCCGCCGCAACAGGAGGGGGTAATTTAGTAGTTTTATATTTAACCAAAAATTATATATATATATATCCCATCAACAACTCCTTCCATTTCGTCGTTAACCACCACCCCATGAGATCGATGGCGGATGAATTAGGGTTTCAAACCCAGGCATCTGTTGTTAATCAGCCAATTAGAGATGTTGATATTCGATTAATTTGGGAAGAAATTGAGCTTGCTGAAAGGTATATTATTATTATTATTCATTCATTCGATTGCTCTTTTGGGTTTCTGAAGAGGTAGGTCCCAGCAGAGCCCAGTTGGACCCGCAAGACTCACCTTGAAGAGGGACGTCTGCGCAAGGACCAACTGGTTCCGCAGGACCAACCATGCTCAGAGATGAAGACCTTACGCGCAGTACGCCAGCTGTTCCCGCAGGAAAAGCCTCCTAATGGTGAAGTACCCCGCCTGTTCCCGCAGCTGCGGGTACAAGCCATCAGGGAAGGCTATCCGCACTAACAGCAAGGCTACACGCATAAGGCACTAAATAATTCAGTGACACCTGAAGGAATGAGCAAGGCGGGAACACTCCCGCCCAAATGAGCCAGTCCGTACGCTTCTGGAAGGTCTTTTGTACTATACCTGCCAAGGTATGGACAAAATAGACAAGATCTGACCAGAGCGGCCCATGAACCAATCACAGGGTGACAGCTCACCGACAACAGTACGAGGAGCACGCTCTAGTACAAAATGTCACTATCAGCCGCTGCCTACTCACCAACTACCAGCATGGCACGTGCGTAGCCCACAGTTGGTGGAAAAGGAATATTATACAGCTGGCTGTACCTGCTTGGAAACCTACCTTCGGCTATAAATACTCCAACACCTTGGAACGGTATCATTATCTTGTATCTTATCTTCTCTAGCAATCTCTCTTTATATACACTTATATTCAGAGCAATCTAGTCTGATTCTCACGCCGGAGGGTGGTCACAAGGAGGAACCCCCCCCCCCCCCTTCTCAGTGACGAGCTCACGGTGTCTGTTTTGCAGGTCATCAGAATAACCATCTCTGCCGGACCTAACCCTCGTGGGAAACATTACTTAACCCCCAGATTATCCATAATCTACTTGGGGTCGCCTAGTGTTTCTTCATTGACGCCATCCGTGCATAAAAGCTAGAACTAATTCTCAGTTTTTTCAAAAAACCTCTGAAAAGATGGTTAACGTTACTCCGGTCCCAAGGCCAGTGAGTGACCAAGAAACCCCGGTAACCACAACCCCAGCTACTGGGGGGAACACCGGCGGTTACACAAATTTTACAAACACTACCCCGGTTACCCAAGCCGGGGCAAGTGCAGTAAAGAATCTTTCACTGGGACTCACCGATGCCCAGTTGGAGAAACAGACGAGGCTCCCCCGCCAAACACTCGATCAAGTTAAGGCGTGGGCCGAAGCACGTCAGAAGGAATTCCAAGCTGAGTTGGATGAACGCTTGCGTTCACTCCAACAGGCTGACGAATTCGGAAGCACGCGACAACAGCTCAACATGAGCAGTGAGTGCGAGTACTCGGACGATGATCGGGAGGAATCCGACACCGACGCAAACCCTCGCCGTAGGGCGAAAGGGAAGCGTAAGGAAACGGACTTCCAACCAAGAAGGAATTTCGGAGAAACCTTCAAACCAAGGACCGCGGGGGGAAACCCACGTGACTTCTCAAAAACCTTTAGACCAACTGTTGCAAATGCGGGAACGTCCAAGTTTGCAAGGGACATTGCGGAAGCAATCGCCCCGAAAAGTGCCAAACAAATGTCCAACATAGGCACTTATGATGGTATGTCCGACCCAGACGATCACTTGAACAGATTCATAGTGTTTCTTCAGTTTCCCTTAACATCAAATTGTTGTCCTCATGTTTATTCAAATACACATACTTTAGGTTAGATTACATGTTCTGATTAAAGGTAATAATACATTTGGATGCAAGTTTATGTGAATTGTTCAAATATTTAAGTTCATATAAGCATACAAATTGTAAGTTTATATGTTCGGTTACTAGGTTATAGACCCGTGCATTACCCAGATTGGATAAAAAAATGATATGGTTCATAAGGTAGACGGGTTAAATAATAAAAGAAAAATGAGTGAGGTTGCATCAGAGAGTGTGACACCATGGCAAAAGAAGTTAAGTCTATTATTATTATGCAGTGTGTGTGTATAATAAAGGTAATACAGTTTCAATTTTCATTACAAATTTATGTGAATTGTTCTAAATATTTAGGAATGACTGACTGTTATCATAGGGGACATTGTATTGAATGATAATTAAATAATAAGTTCAAATAAACATAAAAATTGTAAGTTTATATATTAGGTTACATTAGGTGCCTTGATTAAAGGTTCTGCAGATTTTTGCTTCAAATTCATGTAGATCGTTGAAAGTATTTAGGGGATGACCAACTGTTATCATATGAAGCATTATATTGAATGATAACTAAAGAATAAGTTCAATTAAACATACAAATTGTAAATTTATATAATGCCAAATTTTGATGTAAATAGTTCATCACATGATTTGCAGCTACCTAGTTTGCTCTATGTTTGAAAAAGCGTTGTCATCAGCCTCACGAGTGCTCAATCGTTTACATGGCAAAGATTGCAGTAATGAGGTTGTAGAAGACGAGCTGAATGATATGCTTGAATCAGCTGGTATGGTGTTCTTACAGTCCTTTAAGGAACTCGGGAGGTATTTTTTATTTATTTATCTGCTTTGAGTATAATGTTATCTTGATGTTTCTAGTGTATGAACCGAAGTTATAATGTTATAACTTTAGTCTCTGCTGTTAAATGCTAACATGTGTTGAACATTGCTTTCTGTGCTGTACAGGACGTTAGAAATAATAAATGAGTTAACGCTTCTGTTCGGTTCACTTGTTGCAATGCCGGTTCAAGTTTTCCTTGCTGGGTATGTTATTAATATTATATTTTACATTATAGCACAAATTGGGCTGAATGTGTTGTTAAAGATCGTTAAAACAAAACCATTTAAATAATAATCTTAATAATCTTTTAATAACCGACTATGGTGACTTTAACATGATATATATACTTTTTAGGGCTTGTTTTCAAATGCAAGAAGACCCCCGCGGTGCTCAAAACTCGCTTGAGGGATATTTGAGCAAGTGGGAATATGTGAATGGACAATATTATGTTCGGAAACGTGTAGACACAAATGAATCTTGCTTGAAAGATATTAGCAATCGATTTGTGTTAGGTGTTGATGCATATATTCAAGTTGTTGAGGCGTATATAACGCTTCAAACGGGTATTTTAAGAGGCACAGATCATGTGATTTCTTGGGTTGAGAAAGCTTCATTACCTGAGCATACACGACAGGTGTGATAAGTTTAAATATATCTTGTCAGAAACCGATTAGGAACCAGTTTGAACCCGGTTTTGAACGTTCGAAAAATTATCTGTTTAAACGGTTTCTTTTTTACCATTTTGGCCCTGTTTGTTAGTATATAAAGGTGTTGGATGTGTTGGTTTGATCACAACACTCAAAAACGCCCTCTAGTCTTTCAAAACTAAAAACGCTGCTAATCTCTCAAAGCTAATAAACGCTTGCTAATCTTTCAAAAACACTCAAATGGCGTCCGAATGCGGTTATAAAATCTATGTTTACTTTAACTTAGGAATATTAAAATCTTTTTAACTTTTTTATATTATAAAATCTGTTATGTTCAAACGTCTATGAGTTACTAAAAAATATAAATCATTTGATTTAACTATGTATATTATTTAATTAAAGCCATATTTTCAAAGCGTCCCTAACCGGTTCCAATAGGTTAAAGTTTTCCGCTTCACAAACCGGTTCAAACCCGAACCGATTTCACATGAACCGGTTAACACTTCTTTTTACCAACTAAATTTAATTATATAGTTGGTCATCTTGCAGCATTTTATGTACTATTACAATATTTTTATTAATTACAGTTTCTTGTTATTTGGTTTTGGTTTCCATTCTAGGAACTTTTAAGGCGTTTACAATCAATGAACTCTTCCAAGGACACGGGATCTCAAGCGTCCACGTCAGCATTGCTAACAGATGGAAGTGAAACTTCTGTTTCTCTCAAAAAGGAAGGCAGAGGGGATGCTGCTGCAAAACAAGCAATTTTAAGATATTCGGGTCAAAGCGTTTCTACTTTTTGGTGGTTTAGAAAACTTAATTTAAAGATTGGAGGTGTTCAGTTTGCAGTGTCGAATTGGAAGCATCGTGCTGACTGCTTTATTGCTTTTCGTATATTATTATATGCCGATGAAGAAATATACAATAACAAGGTAAAAGCTTTCTCAAACTCTCACATTTACCTATTTAACTTTAGAGGTAAAACTAGCCGAGTCGAGCCAGAACTCGTCTAGCCTTGAGCTCAGCTCATTCGAGCTGTATTTTCGAAAACTCGAGCTGGGCTCGTTAATACTTTATCAAGTTGAGCTCAGCTTGTTTAATTTTATCAATAATTTATATGCATTTGTAAATAATTATATATATATATTGTTTTAACGCAATGTAAATTATTTAGTTATTTTTATTATAATTTTATACATAATGACAATGCTTAAAAGAATACATTTTGATATATTAAATAAAAATTGAATATGTAATATATTTAAAATATAATTTAAGTTTTAGGCTCGCTTAAGCTCGCAAACCAATCTTAAGCTGGATAAGTGAAACTTGGGCTTGGGCTCGTTTATTAAACAAGCTTATTTTTTTGGCTCAAGCCCGTTTAAGCTCGGCTCGATTTGAGTGTTTTGGGCTCGTTTACAACCCTAGTTTTTTGGTGCGTGTTATAATGGATCAATCGGGCCTGGTTTAGCTGACCCGAAAACTTTTTATTCCAAAAACGTGCTTTTTAAATAATTTATGTTCAATATTAGATTTTTTTAACAGTAAATATATACACACGACATGCAGATAACAATCTGTTGGGTGGAGTTATAATACAAATTTGCGTTTCAAATAGGATAACAAGATTTGAATTATACCAATAATTATTATAAAAAAATTTGAACAAAAGGATCTAGGAGGTTTTGCATGTGTGATCAAAATATATGTATATATTTTCAGTATTCTCAAGGGGCAAGCTCAATTTATGAAGAAAACCGTCATCGATTTGTGGCAACTTGCATTCTCGTATCAAGTAAATCCATTAGCTGCTGTTGAGACACTCCAAACTCCAACTCGTGTAAGCCGGTGATTGTTTAACTTGGCTTAGCCCTGCTTCTGTTGGTCAAGGTTAGTGGACTTGACTTAAATATGATATCATGATGCTGATTAGATGAACATCATAATCATGCTGAGGTCAATCATAAGATCATACTTGCATAAAGATATGTGCCTTGGTGCAGTGTAATATGATTTCTTACTGTTAAAAAGTCATTTTGATTGTAGTAAAAAAATTTTGTATGTTCTCATTGTGGGCAATTTTTTGGTCCATGTTGGTAAATGGTTTACGTGATTTAAAGTGTGTACGAGTTAGAATTGATGTCTTTTTGACACCAAACAAAGTATATAGATATATAGGTCGTGTTCTTGTTCAGTTTGCAGCATACCTAAAGTTTTATGATGTGGCATGAGTGCTGTCCTAATATAATGACAGTTGATGTTAATATTAGAATAAGTATTAAGTGAACATAGTTTTAAATTAATGATAGCAAATAATTAAAATTTTAGCAATAGCTATAATAAAAATGTTATTATCGGTCAATGGTTATTAGTTTTAACTAGGTAACATATCCGGTGCATTGCGTTGGGCTGATGGTATTGGCAGTTGTATATCTTATCAACCCCTATGGCGTGGTTGCGAGTCAAATTGGATTCGCTCGGTATTGGTTACAGCACTGGAACTACCAAACAATAAGTTCGTTAACGCACAAATACAACAAATTAGCTTCGTTAGTTTTATTTTTGTTTGCTGCGTTTTCTTATAATAAAAACCACGTGTTGCGGTGGCAAACCGACGTGAGTTTGGTCATTATCACGATGCGACACTAAAACTAAAGCTAAAAATAAATTCGTCCAAGCCTACATAAAAACGCAATTAACATATATTACAAAAAAAGGAAAAAAGAAAACGCAGCAAACAAAAATAAAACTAACGAAGAATCTTAAATAAACAAAAAAAGAATCTTACAAGATGCCATATCAGTAGAAACCTTGTGACATAAATTTCACTTTTATCTATGAATAGAATAAGAATAGTATAATATGATAACGTATTACAAATATAATCTGTAATCTCCAACTTTTGAATTGAAGTGGAATTTAAAACACTTCAATCCATCTATGTTAGTAAGGAATCCATATTATGATATTCTTTATATATTTCAATTCCCATCCCTTACCAACAAAATACCACACGAAATAGAATTTTAACTGCAAACATTTAGGATTTGGTCTTCTGGTCCAATGACATAGAGATGGTTATGATTTGGGATCTTATAGTCTACGGTTCGAAACTTGACTTGAGTAGGGTTTTCCCACAGTGGTAAGTTTCCTTCTTGATGATGTTTTTAGGTGAAGCCTGAAACGTCAAAATTAATAGGGACGGTTGACATTCCGTCTTAGGAAGGTTCATTAGGGTATTTGAGGTAGTTCCAGCTGTTCAAAAAAAAATTGCAAATATTTAATTTTGTTTTTGGATATGGAATGGAATTCATTAGCAGTTGTATCATGTTGTAACGAATTCTATAAATCAAACAACCCTTTCACGTATCATATTTCAAGGAATTCTACAAATCGAACAAGCCTCTAGGATTTTACAAACCAAACAAGCCTTTCTGAAATCGCTCACCCTAACGGAGGTAACTCCTTTGAAAGGCCAAATAAACAAGAACATAGGAACTAATTAGCCTTTCAATTTGGACCTCGAAACTCCATGGAAGATAGATACCCTTTACATTCATCAAACTTTGCCATCTAAAACCATGGAGAATCACCACACTTAATAGTGATGGATGCACAAACACGACATTTGTTTGATTTAGACGTGTTAATCACTGTCATTTTCGTTATTACTCGTTTCTCTTACCTCCTCAATTCTATCGACTACTTCTTTAATGTCCCACCTCTTTTCTACATCTGGTTCGCAACAACTCAACCCTATATTCAATAACTTCAACATCTCCCCTTCATTATGCTTTTCGAACCCGCCTATTTCTTTATCAAACATGTCAATCGTCACATCCTCTTTCGTTATGGAGTCTAGAAAGTTTGTTAACTCTAAGTCACCGCCTCTGCTGTAATGGAAAGTGTTTGCAGGGAACCTCCCGGTCATGATCTCTAGAATCAACACCCCCAGACTCCATACATCCGTTTTCTTTGTGATGCGCCCATGATTCCTAAACTCAGGTGATTTAAAGGCGATCATGACATCTCTTGCGTGCTCTTGGTTGGTTATGGGAACTAGCCCATAGTCCGTGAGAAGTGAATCAAACTCTTGATTCAATAAAACGTTTGACGACTTTAAGTGACCATGAGGGGTGATCAGACTCGGAAGCTCATTATAAAGGTGTAAAAGCCCTCTCGCTACACCTTTCACTATCTTTAACCGGGTAGGCCAATCTAGTCTCTGCTTTACTTCTGACCGGCTTCCTGTGACATTTTTTATTACAATCGGCTTTCTAAAATGCGATTTATACTATTATGGTTAGGTGCATAACCTTTTCTATCTATTTATGTCGATTTGAGTTGTATTTTATCTCAAACAAATGGCTCAATGGGTTGTAAAGTCATAAATATTCTATTTTAGTGCACTCAAAACCCTTAAATTGTTTTATTTTCGGATTTTAAAAATCATAAACCCATGTAATTTATAAATAGTTTCAAAAATAAGATAAAAGACTATGGAGTAGGCACCACTACTCAAACCTTTATGCTCAAGTTTTAGTAACCTGAATATGTTTTGACTTGTTACCCAACCCACCAAACCGCGACTTCTAATGATCATGTGCAGAAGAAAACTAGCATACCATGAAGATGAACCGCTAAGCTAATATTTTTGACATAGTCGGCTATAAACAGTTTCTCTTCCTTTCGATAGTAGAATGCGATAAGCGGGACCAAGTTCTCGTGTTCCAACTTGCCTAGCTTTTTCATATGCTTGTAAAACTCATCTTTAGTAACATTATTCAGTTGACTGTACCTCTTGACAACTAGAATTTTGTGGCGGGTAAGAGTGGTCTTATAACTCGATCCAAACACCCCGCCTCCTAGGACCACTGCAGACGCCTTCAACAAGTCCGCCAAATCAAAAGTTTCATCCTCATCTTTCATAAAAGCCAACTTTAGAGACAGATTTGTTTCGGCATCTATGGTAGCTGCTTTGCCACGACCTTGCTCCATTCGGTCATGGTCGGATGAAGCTCCCTTCTTGTAGGGTATTGAAGATAGTCTAAATAGTTGTAGGATAACAAAAGCCAAGGTAATCGCGGCTAAGGCTGCAACAATCACCAATGCTATCATGACGATGGTGGAGGTGGGGATCTCCACCTTGCATTGCCCAAACGGCGGTCCACAAAGCTCGCCATTACCTACATTTAGGAAACGAAAAGATATCAGGATCAACGCAATTAAGGAAAACATTTGTAATCATATGGACACCCAAAGGCGTGCATGCAATAGAAAGGGCAAACCCGGTGCAAAAAGGTCCCACACAAGTGGGGTTGGGGTGTCGTGCCAAATTATATGGTGTACATATCTTTAACCTGTATTTATGCATGAAGATCTTTGCACGACTCAAATCCATGACCTTCTAGTCAAATAACAACAACCTTACATGCCCCTAGGTTGGCGGACCCAAAATAAGTTATATTTGCTAGTTTTCGTATGTTTTTCATGAGGAATTTATACTGGATTTATTGAGTTGTTTTTCACCGAAAGAACCAGGCATATTTTGGGTCTTTTAGTTTAGACATAGGGCATTCGGTTTCATTTGGTCCGAAGTTTTTCAACTTTACCTGGTGGCGTTAAAACTCTGTTTGGAAGAAAAAACCATCCGTACATGTTTAAGTAATTATTGTCTGCTAGCTTAAAACAACTAGTTTTTAGCGTAAATAGATGTATCCAAGACCAAGTGGTTCAAGGTTTGAAACCTATCCTAATACACAACCTATATTATTGAAGGTTATTTAATCTCAACTTTACTTTTTTTGTCAAAATAATTTGTGGTGACAGTAAAACTTTGTTAGTAATTATTAACTACCAACTTAACACAACTAGATGTTTGCATACTAGTTGTGCCAAACACCTAAGGTCCAAGGTTTGAATCCTCAACACAAGTTACACAAATTATTTATAACAGCCATCAATTGAAAAACTGTCGTAACGCACCTGAAAACTTGCTTTTCGGGAAATTCTGAAGCCGTTTAGGGACGGGACCACGCAGACGATTGTTCGCAAAGTTTACAAACGTCAAATTATCTCTCACAAACGTCGGAATCACACCTTCAAACCGATTATTCTCAAGCATCAAATCTCGTAGCTTGGGTAACGAGGTTAACGAAGCGGGAATTTGGCCTTTGAAATCATTATTAGCCAAGTAAAGCTTCTTGAGCCTCCTCATCCCATAGAATGCATCCATTGGAATCTCTCTAGAAAACTTGTTTGCCGTCAAGAATATACTTCTCAACCTACGTAACCTTTTGAAAATAGGAAACTCACCTTCTAAACTATTGTTCTGGAAGCTTATGGTTATCAAAGATGGAAGATTCATTATTATTCTTGTATCAATGTTACCACCAAGCTGTTTCCCCTCAAGCCGAATACCAAAAACGGTGTCGTTCATGCAAAGGATGCCTTCCCAATTCGGTTCATTGCCCGTGCATGGGGCGGTTGACGGGTCCCACGTGGTTAACTTTTCGCCATTCCTAAGCGAGTGCTTTAACTCGAGAAGGGTATCGTTTTCCATGGTGTGTATGTGGCGGATTAACGAGATAAAGACGATAAGATGAAGGCGGAAGGTTAAACGGGCTTGAGCCGCCGTCATGACAATGACGGAGGCTAACCCACCAGCCGGGTGGAGATTTAACGATGGCTGGTTTTGGTGGGCAGAGAATTAATCTTGAAGATGATCAAATGGGTTCTTGAGGGCATGAACAAAGAACAAGATCTAGAGAAGATTTTTTGGAAAGAGAAAGATGAGAGATTTTAGGGAGATTGAAAGAAATAAGATTGTGTCAACAAACAAGAGGTATAATTGGATCATGCAAGGATTTTCTTCAGAATTATACGGACTACCTTCAATTTTTAGAATATTATTATATAATTTCATTCTGTATTTTAAGAGTTTCTTATACTTCTTAACTATATATAAACGAAATCTTTAAAAGCTATTTGGTTGCTTTCTACATTCTCTCAAGCCATCAAATAGCTTTATTTGTAAATGGAGTCTTCTCATGTGTTTGACCCGAATTCACGGATACGGGTCTCACCAAACCCAAATAGCCCTTAAACAGGTTATAACATCTATTAAATTAAAAATTAATCTCACCAAATATTTGATATGAAAATCGTATAAAATATGGATATGTTATAAATTAATATCCGATTTTTTTAAAAATGTACATTATTTATAATTAAAAAACAATTTTATAGTAAAAATAAGCGGGCCTTGTGTCTCACTAAACCCAAATAACTTTTAAACCGGGTTATAACATCTCCTTTATTTGTGAAACCTTTCATCATCAAATCTTAAGTATATTATTAAATTCTTTACAATAAATAAAACTAAAATCCAAAAAAATATTAGAAACGAATAACGTAAAGCAACCTCATAATATAGGGGATAAAAGCTAGTGATACATATATACGGTACTCTACTATCTTAATTTCCATATGGTGTTTAGCTAAGCTTATTTAACTTAAAAAGTGTTTTTGACAAAAGTGTTTATTTATTGAAAGCATTCAAATTTCTTCTCATATCTTCAAATTCAAAATTACATTAAAAAACACTACATTTTATTTCTCTTTTTTAGTTAAGTAATATTTTTTTCATACTTTTATCATTTCTTTTTCTCTCTCATTCATTAACAAGCAATTTCAACAGATATTTAAAAATTACAGGAAGTAAACAGTAAATTTTCAAATTCAAAGAAAAGTCATTGCATTTCTCTCTCCTTTACTCACAACACCCTAAGGGTGTTGGGTTTTAACAAGATTATCAAAGTCATAAAATCTCAATTTTATGAAAAACGCAGCGGATAAAAGATTTAAATCTTGTTAGTTTATTGTGTATAAAATCAATTTTATAAATGCAATACCCAAGCCTGGATCCAAATACGAAATACATACTATCAAACACATGCATGTCACTATAAGTTCATGCATGTTAATACTACCTTTTAATATGACAAAACCGGGTGAAAGAGATTATGAATGAAAGGCTAGAACTTCAATATGAAGATCCTCAAGCTTGTATACCCCAAGCTCCCGACAATACACCTTATCTAGCTAGGATTTTCACTTGTAAACCACCTCCTTGTTTTCCTTTTGTGTTGGCCGAAAAAAGGAAGAGAATGAGAGTGTTTTTTTTTTTGGTTACTTGTGAATGATAATCAAAATGAAAGAGAGATGTTGTGGTTATTCAAAGGCACCACCCAAAGTACCAATCACAACACTTGCATGTCTCCACCAACTTGAAAATAATAATATAAAATTGAATAGAGAAAGAGAGGGGGGGCACCCTCATGCCCATTTCAATTTTATATATATATTTTTTGAAACATGTTTTATAATATAAAACTTATATGTTATGTATTTCATTTCATAGAATTATAACATAACATATTTCAAGCAACATGCAAATTGATAAGTGTTACATATTGTTATTTAACTATCTTAAATAACATTATGTGGTATTCTCTCTCAAACTATAAATCATCCATATGATTTATTCATTTCACAAGTACATTGTATTTAGAAACCCTTTCCAAATAACATAAGTGTTAATATTTATTTACTTATGATCATATCATATATTAACAAATATAATTGGTATTTGTCTAGCTTGTTATTGGGTATGACCCGACTTGGATCATAGCGTACTAGCCACATCAATAATAATATGTGTCTTGGGCAGACCGAGACCAACAATCTCTCACTTGCACAAGATACATAGAAGATTGATGCAAGTAGCAAATACCGCCTAACTACGGTTTACTACCCCTAATACGCATGACGTAGTGCCATTCAATAACATCATCCCCTTCAAGTCCCTTACTTGAAATGATTTAGGTACATCTATCATTTATCCTTTTGCCTCAGATGTCATGTCAAATCCTGAGACATAAAGTGATCATTCTCTATTGATTTAACTTAGCAGGCCTTAGACATCTTACTCTCAACGAATAAGAGGGACAAATCCCCTTTTGACTACATACGTCTTTCACAATCACCTAGTACCATACCTGATCTTAGACTTATGTACCGTCATGTTTCAGAGCAGCGAAGAACTAAGTCAAAGAATAATACTTGGTGAATACAAAGACCCAATATGTATCTCAGGTCGAAGGATACTATGATATTCGCCTTTCCTCAAATTTACTTATGATCAATCACAAAGATTCCAGGTAGTAACATTTGAGAGCGGGTCAGTCCAATATTTATATCCCATAAATATCTATGAACCTTAGCAGCAACCCTTGGTCTATATTCATACCTTATGAATATCCACCAATCCAAGTTTATAATAGTCTTACCTTCATATTTGCTCCCACATATATAAGCGACTACGGACATTTAGAATAAGTAACTTATTCATGGATTTAAACATGCTAAAATGGAACATAACTCAAAATGTCACAATCATAAACCATAATCATATGAATGAGTCAAAATAACAATTGTTTCGATATCCAAATACAAAATTCGATCATATCCAATCACTAGAATATCGAAGTCCTAAGGCACAAGTGTGACCTTCATGCTTCGGCCTTTCAAGGAGCTTCGTGAGTGGATCCGCAATGTTTTGATCGGTGTGAACTTTGCGAATACATATCTTTCCCTTTTCAACTTCATCCCTTATGTAGTTGAACCTCCGTTCAATGTGCCTCGTCTTTTGATGTGCACGAGGTTTCTTGATTTGAGCAATCGCACCCTCGTTGTCACAAAAGATTTCTAGAGGGTCCTGAATGGTACGGACCACCCCTAGGTCGGCAATGAATTTCCTAATCCATGCAGCTTCTTGAGCTGCCAATAAGGCGGCGATGTATTCCGATTCTGTGGTGGACAAAGCTACCACATCTTGTTTCGATATCTTCCAAGAGACTGCCCCACAATTCATAATGAAAATATATCCCGATTGTGATCGAGAATCATCTTGATCGGTTTGGAAACTCGCATCCGTGTAACTCTTTGAATAGGAACCAAACCTCTCTTAGATTTCTCCATCTTGAACCTTTTCAAGATTTTGTCAATGTATGCACTTTGATTTAAACCTATCAACCGCCTCGATCTATCCCTATAGATCTTTATTCCCAAAATATAGGCGGCTTCACCAAGATCCTTGATTGAAAAACAACTTTCAAGCCATGCTTTTACACCTTCCATGGTTGGAATGTCATTCCCAAATAGTAGTATGTCATCAACATACAATACTAAGAAGGTAATGATGCTCCCACTAGCTTTCTTATACACACAAGCTTCATCAACATTCTTGATGAATCAAAATTTCTTAACTTCTTCATCAAAACGGTGATTCCAATTTCTAGATGCTTGTTTCAATCCATAGATTGATTTCTTTAACTTGCGTACTCTGTTAGGATGTTGTGGATCGACAAAACCCTCGGGTTGAACCATATAGACATCTTCCTCAAAATGCCCATTTAGAAAAGCAGTTTTGACATCCATTTTCCATATCTCATAGTCATAATGTGCGGCTATGGCAAACAATATCCTAATAGACTTTAGCATTACTATGGGAGAAAAAGTTTCATCATAGTCAACCCCTTGAGTTTGAGTGAAACCTTTTTCTACAAGTCTTTCTTTATAAGTATCCAAGTTTCCATGCATATCGGTTTTCTTCTTGAAAACCCACTTACTTCCAACCGGTTTGGAATTAAGAGGTGGTACAACCAAATCCCATACTTGGTTGTCATGCATGGATTGCATCTCAACGTTCATGGCTTCAAGCCATTTGTCACAATCGGATTGTGACATTGCATCACGGTATGTGGTGGGTTCATCCGAATCTATCACATAGCATCCATCCATGAAAAATCCATATCTTTCGGGTGGATGACTAATTCTACTGGATTTGCGAACGTTTTGTGTGTTTTGATCAACCATTTGATCATTCTCAACAACCTCTTGATTATTGCTAGTATCAACCAAACGTATATCGGCTTGTGGTTCTCGATCCTCCTCGAATTCCACCGTTCTACTAGTCAAAGGCACCACCCAAAGTTCCAATCACAACACTTGCATGTCTCCACCAACTTGAAAATAATAATATAAAATTGAATAGAGAAAGAGAGAGGGGGGCACCCTCATGCCCATTTCAAATATATATATATATATATATATATATATATATATAAACATGTTTTATAATATAATACCTTTTATGTTATGTATTTCATTTTATAGAATTATAACATAACATATTTCAAGTACATGCAAATTGATAAGTATTACATATTGTTATTTAACTATCTTAAATAACATTATGTAGTGTTCTCTCTAAAATTATAAATCATCCATATGATTTATTCATTTCACAAGTACATTGTATTTAGAAACTCTTTCCAAATAACATAAGTGTTAATATTTATTTACTTATGATCATATCATATATAAACAAGTATAATTGGTGTTTGTCCAGCTTGTTATTGGGTATAACCCGACTTGGATCATAACGTACTAGCCACATCAATAATAATATGTGTCTTAGACAGGCCGAGACCAACAAAGGGTATGTTTGGTTGAAAGTAATGGAATGAAGGGGGAATGAAATAAAAGAAGGAATTGAATTGACAAGGGAATGAAAATGATCATTACCATTCCTTTGTCTTAATTGGTTATTATATAGGAATGAAATGAATTATTACTTTATGTTGTTTGGTATCCAAAAAAATGAAATAGAAATAATAAAAACACTCGTATCTTGTAACATTCGTTACTTTTCAAACCCGAAAACCCGAATCCTTTCGAATTTTCAGATATTTTTTAATTTCAAGTATATATATATATACAAAGGTGTATTATTAAATTCCCAAGATTCGTTTGACGTTCGTCAATGTTTCCGACTAGGTTTATCGTTCAATGTATTTTTGTTCATCATTTACTATTAATATAATATTCCCGATGTTTAATGTTCAATGTCCGTTCGATTATTATTTCATTGATTCGTTTATAAAATCTCTAGCTTTATCGTTAAATCAACTTTCGTGTTAAATGCGTAAATATCCAAAAGTCTTAATTATAAATCATGAAAATATAAATATAAAATCTATTCTAAAGTTCGAGAACCCTTATGTAAAATTAATGATAAAATCAGTTTTTAAAAAGGCTATGAATCTTCAGGGACTGAAAGTAAAAATATTTTAAATAATATTATAACTTAACCCAGCCCCACCCCCTTACCCCGTCTTTCCGTTCACAAATTTCCGGCAGCCGGAATCCGGCCCTGGTGTAGCCCAAACACCCCTAAAACGCGTAAATCGATCCAATTAATTCGTAGTAACGGCCATAGATCTTGATGAATAACGTTTAAACATCGTTAATGACACGTCACAGTGTCTAATTATCCGTTAAATCCCGTAATGTCCGCCGTAGCCGTCGTCGGATATCAAGCTTAATCAAATTAATACAATTAACTCGTTATTGACCCAATTTGTAGTATAAATAGGACCCAAGAAATAGCCTAAACCTGTACCAACCATCAATTTCCTCTAATATACACTCTGAAATCACGATTTGGTTCACCACGGTTCGTTTCCGGCCGTCAAGGGTTCACCGCCATTCCATCAACATTACGAGTAATGATTATATAGTTTTGAATCGTTTTCAGTTACAAACAAAACCCCTAACCTAATTACAACAAATATGGTACCAATTAAGAGGCTCACATTGCTAGGGTTTATGTAGAAGAAGATAAACTTGATATGTTAGTTATATATTTTTATTTCCATTTGTCAACTGAGTTGTTATCTAGATCAATTGGTTAGTGCTTATGGATGTGAGTGGAAGGACCCGGGTTCGAAACCCAAGTCAGGCTATGTATATGTATCCTATCAAACTTCAAGATTTACAGTTTTACTTACAAACTACAATTCATATCTTGGATTTGTGTGCTTACTTGCTTATTTGTTATATACGTGGGTTTCAAGTGGTTGCCTCAATAAGTATGATCATACGTCCACATTTGCACTCAGGTCCATTTGTATCGAGTGGAAAAGGGACCTCATATCCGAGTACGTTGGTAGCCCCAACTGGAAAGGACCTTCGTTTATTCATTACACTCAGGTCCATTTCATCGAGTGTAAAGAACCCTTATGTGCTCATTTCACAAGTTTTATGTAATTGTATGCTTTTACGTATTATATCAAGCTGTGGGAATCTCACCAGCTATATTCATAGCTGACTTTATTTTATACATATGCTACAGGTGTAGAGATACAAGGATGAAGGTTAGAAGACACATAGCATGCTTATAGGATATTCAAAGAACAATTTATCTTTTCATTTAGTTATTTGTTTACAACTTGTATTATTTGATAAACTTGTGTTACACGAAGATTTAAATGAAATAATGTTATTATGGTCACCTAATAGTGTCACGTGTGTTTGAGCAATCTGTACGTCACACTCAGGCGTTTCCGCTTTAGCAGGGGTGTTACAGATAGGTATCAGAGTCGTGGCTATAAGATAGGACATTAGACGTAGTATTCTAGGTAGCTATAGCTTATTTGTTAAATGCCTAGGTTGCATGATAGAATTATGTGAGCCTCTACTTGATTGTTTAAACGCACTTACTATTACTGTACTAGTGATTTCATTAAACGGCTCATGAACACAAGTACACACACATAAGTCCTAGGCTTATGCCTAAAACAAGTTTTCTCAAAAGTAATTTCAAGCAATTTTCAAATTCGGTGTTCCGATATTTCATCCTCTTAAAGAACATGTCCCCTTTGTCATAAGGATGTGGTTTCACTCCTTAGGATGTCACACAAGTCATGGTGGTTCATGCGACGTTTGACCCCTACCCCCAATGTTTTACAATGTGTTTTAACTAAAAGTCTGACAAGTCATGGTGATACACGAATACCCAGCTTTTATTTTGATTTGATTCCGCATTTTTGATTTCATTGGGACATACAAGTTATGATGATTCAATGTGTGATTCCAAAGACTTAATTGTTCATATTACTGTTTTGAAAAGTCAATGGGTTATGTGAATAGTCGAGCTTTTAATTCGTTTTCTGAGCATGGAAATTTCTAAAAGGTGTGCTATTACACGAATTGTGGAGTTTCAACCCGTTTCCTTTACTTATTATATTTCGAAAGGTCATTGTGATACATGAATCATCGAATTTCAATTCATTCCCTTCATTTATATATTCGTGTACTGTTTTTGGGTTTAAAATTGAAAATTCGAAAAATCATGGTGATACATGAATAGTAGATTTTCAATACTCATTTTCTCATGTGTTTTAAAACTGAGAATTCTAAAAGTCATGGTGAAGCTTGAATTGTCGATTTATCAGTTCGTTTTCTTTATATAATTCGTTTATTATTATGGTTTTAATTAAAAATTCGAAAAGTTATGGTAGTACATAAACACTCGATTTTCATTTCGATTTCATACTTACATTAAGTTTGTACTAATTCCATGTTTTTATTTCAAAATTTGATATATTTTTTCATACTTTTATTCCAAAATTAATTAGATTATTATTGAAATGAAAAAACTCATGAGCATTTCAATTTTGATTTCAACTTTTGCTTCATGCGATTTCCTGATTTATAAAGATTGATTCCGATTTTAGGAATCTTTTATGTAAAGTTTCTTTTGATTTTTGATACAAATTTCATATTTACGTTCCGTGTCACACTTCGTAGCATGCCTTCTCGTTCTCCTCGACGCTGCCCTCAAAACTCAACCCATTTTTTTCAACGACAATCCAAGTCATCGCAACCTGACCATAACGAACCAAGATTCATTACTAACCATAACAATACATCCAAACCCCAAAGCTATGCCTAAGTCAATCCAAACCCAACACAACTCTTGGATACTCAAACCTAACCCAACGAAAATACTTACACGGGAACCCACCCTTTGTGTAACACTTGCAATTCCACCACTCTGCTACCGCGATGTTGAAATGCTTCAAATTGTGATGCTCTCAGCAACCTCATCACCCTTGCCGAGAATCTATACATACTCAACACCACCCATTCGATTCCCATAACCTGTTATCTAACCATTCATCCCAACCATATGCCTTACCATATGCTCCTGTTTCATGCTTACTATCATTGGAGTACCTTGGCACACCCGCGAGACGCTGAAAAACCTAAATCGTTTCCGCTATACGATAACTTACCATGTTCCTTGTCGTCTTAAGAGTTTATTCTTTTCGGCATCAATGCTTTATCTTTTCAAAGTCATCCACTATGCTTAAATCTTTAAAAAATAAATAAATAAATAAATTTGCCATGCATATCTTTTCACGTATTTTTTCTCTTATAAACACATTTTACGTAAAAAATTTCAAATCTCGATTATTTTAAATAGTTAATAAACAAATATATATATCCATTCAAAAAAATATTTTTACACGAAGTATAATCAAGATATTTTTCCAAAGGAAATCTCATTTTTAACCAAATGGGTTATCCCCAATATTATTTCTATTCGTACAGTCATTATTATTATTACTATTATTATTATTATTATTATCATTTTTAAAATTATTATTATCATTATTGTTGTTGTTGTTGTTGTCGTTCCAAAAAGATCTTTAAAATAAGATTATTATTATTTCTTTTTGTTGCAAATTAATCTTATCACCTTTCACTAAATAGCCAACTTCTACATACTTGTTAAATCCGTGAGTCCCGTTAATAAAAATATTATCACTATAACAGTTATAACATTTGATGATTCTCCCTATTGTTTTCATAAGATACAACCCGACAGAAAATCTTTTACACTAAAAGGTCCTATAAAGTTTCACAAACTTTAGTACTTACTTAATGTTTCTTTGCAAATTATTATTATTATTATTCTTTCTCCTTGAGTTAAAAAAAAATCATCACGTTTTTTTACATTGATTTTTGTTGGGTCGGATTTATGATAAGGAAGATTGGAATCTTCTCAACCTCCTCAGAAAACGGCTAAGTATGGACTTCAAGCAAGCCTAGACGATCGAGCATAGTTTTACTACTTCGAGCAAGGTCTTCAGAACCTTAATTCGTAAATTCTTCTAAGTGTTAAGGCTTCGAGCAAGCTACACTTCAACGAGCAAGAGTATTCTTCTATCGAGCATGGATTGCCAATCGAGCAAACAACTTGATCATACAAGTTTTAACCAAGTGTCACGAGCACAGGATGATCGAGCACATGGGGACAAGCATGGATGCAATAAGAAGATGTCACGTAATCAAAGCAAGGACTTCGAGCACAGTTCAGTTCCCGAGCAAGATTTACATTTAAGCATGCTAAAGATTACTGAATAAGAAAAGCTGAAGACATCAAGAAGAATGAGCTTGCTCGATGGACGAGTTCGAGCAAAGCACGAATTAGTCAAGAGGAATGAAGCTTGCTGGAGGAGAATATCTTCACTGAAGATATTCAAAGTAAAGTATGCTCGAGGACATTTATCGAGCATACCCAGCATAGTGAGTCTGCTCGAGCAAGATTGTTACCTTGCTCGAGGACTCAACACTTGTATTATTTTGTATTTCATTATGTAATGATTAGGAACTTTTAGAAGGAATGTTAGAGTCTATAAATAGGGGTCCTAGGATTCCATTTAGGACACGGATTTACAGGTTGGCACACACAGAATACGAGAAACATTCCAAAAGAATATTCTATTTGTTTCCTCGTATAGCCGCCGCAGTCATACACGAACCCTAGACATTCATTTCACTGTTTCATTAATTAATCATTTAATACAGTGAATCTTTGTTTTTGAATGAGCTTTTATTGATTATCTATTATTGTTTTGTGTTACTATTTATACTCCTTCGTTCCCACTCGTTGGATATCCTGATTCCGTCGGGATATTTAACAAGCCTTTTGGGTAATCGAGTCGGTGTGTTCTTGTCAACCTTTTAGAAGGTTTGACCCGATTCACGGTCCTGACAATTTTCACAAATTTAAACTAAGCTCAACAATCACTTCTTTTCCTCTTCCTTTTCAACGCCAACGAGTTTCGAGTTAATAAGTCATACCATCGCCCCCATAATAATTTTCATACCGCAACCTATCGTCGAGAAGACAAGCATTGCAAGCTACTTTTTGTTTCCTTCCTTTCCTCTTCATATAGATATGGCTATGTATACTATTCCGTTTGGAAATTATCGAAATAATTTTTATGTGTCGATTTCTTTCGAAGATTGTTTACGAATCTAATATTGAGTTTAATTATTCAATAAATAGCGAACTATTGTCATGCATAGTTGCATTTTGAATCGGTTTATTTGTTATTTCAATCTCGTGGTCTATAACCGATTTCCCATAAACGTAATCGTTTAGTGAAAGTTGAGACTATGAGTATGTTTATACACATGTTGAGTTATCATTGTTATGCGAATTCTTTTGGTTATTTTGTTATATTTCTGATAAATGTTTTATTTGTATCACTTTGTTATTCATAATCACAATGATTTACCAATTTGAGATCAATATTTTAATTTGACCTTGAAATTTTGATTATTTTGTTCTCAATGTTTTACCAATTTGAGGTTAATGTTTTACTTTGATCACGAAATAGCAATTATGTATTAACATCAAATGTGACCCTAATTCACGTTGATATTTTCACTTGAGTCATTAGTGACTCCAAGAACTTACTTGATGCGTCTATTAAAAGTTCGTTATTATTCTCGAACCCAATGCTTATCAACTTACGTGTTTATATTTTGTAGCTCAATGCTACGTTTACTTAACATGTTATTCTCAAATTTATTATTTCATGTTCATGATTTCAATTGATGTCATCCGTTATTCTGATTATTTCATACTACTCAAGAGTTTCACGCATTTTTTTTGGTAAACATCGTTTGTATCTTTAAAACTTCAATTATTTCATATTCTCGCTTATCTTTGACCTTAAGGATTGGTTTCTATATTTTGCTAAATTTGATCTGTATAGTTCATCATTCTTAAATTCTAAAGTTTTCACATATAGACTTATTATATTTTAAACCCACACAATGGGACGGATTATGTGGACCATCCGACGATAAAGGTAATTATGGGTCGACACGTAATTATCCAAGTCCTCGCATGAAAGACATAATAAGTACGTTGTGTGCAATAACTCGAAACCTGGAATGATTTTGAAAGACGAGACATATGAAATATGATAAGGGCATGGTGGATACGCCGCTGGTACATCCTATATATAAGTATCCTTACCATATTCCCATTTGTGGCGTATTTCGGGTCATTCAAAAATCGACATTATTGTTTTTATTTAAATATACATATAAAAATTGTTATAAATTTTAAACAACTTCTAATATTGGTTGTTTTCTTGTAAAATTTTATTTTTATTTTAATTTCAGGACGAAATTCTCAAAAGTTGTGAATGCTATAACATTCGTTACTTTTCAAAACCCAAAAACCCGAACCGTTTCGAATTTTCGGATTTTTTTGATTTCTAGTATATATATATATATATATATATATATATATATATATAAAGGTGTATTATTAAATTCCCAAGATTCGTTTGACGTTCGTCAATGTTTCCGACTAGGTTTATCGTTCAATGTATTTTTGTTCATCATTTACTATTAATATAATATTCCCGATGTTTAATGTTCAATGTCCGTTCGATTATTATTTCATTGATTCGTTAATAAAATCTCTAGCTTTATCGTTAAATCAACTTTTGGGTTAAATGCGTAAATATCCAAAAGTCTTAATTATAAATCATGAAAATATAAATATAAAATCTATCCTAAAGTTCGAGAACCCTTATGTAAAATTAATGTTTAAATCAGTTTTTAAAAAGGCTATGAATCTTCAGGGACTGAAAGTAAAAATATTTTAAATAATATTATAACTTAACCCAGCCCCACCCCCTTACCCCGTCTTTCCGTTCACAAATTTCCGGCAGCCGGAATCCGGCCCTGGTGTAGCCCAAACACCCCTAAAACGCGTAAATCGATCCAATTAATTCGTAGTAACGGCCATAGATCTTGATGAATAACGTTTAAACATCGTTAATGACACGTCACAGTGTCTGATTATCCGTTAAATCCCGTAATGTCCGCCGTAGCCGTCGTCGGATATCAAGCTTAATCAAATTAATACAATTAACTCGTTATTGACCCAATTTGTAGTATAAATAGGACCCAAGAAATAGCCTAAACCTGTACCAACCATCAATTTCCTCTAATATACACTCTGAAATCACGATTTGGTTCACCACGGTTCGTTTCCGGCCGTCAAGGGTTCACCGCCATTCCATCAACATTACGAATGATGATTATATAGTTTTGAATCGTTTTCAGTTACTAACAAAACCCCTAACCTAATTACAACAAATATGGTACCAATTAAGAGGCTCACATTGCTAGGGTTTATGTAGAAGAAGATAAACTTGATATGTTAGTTATATATTTTTATTTCCATTTGTCAACTGTGTTGTTATCTAGATCAATTGGTTAGTGCAAATGGGTGTGAGTAGAAGGACCCGGGTTCTAAACCCATATCAGGCTATGTATCTTGTATGGTTTTTTAAAAACAGTTTTTATTAATTATTTTAACCAAATAAAATTACCTAATATTCATAATAAATCAAATAAAACTTTTTTTTACTAAATAAAATTCTTATAATATATATATGTATGTGTGTGTATAAATTATATTTCACCTTTTTCTATCTGAAAACAATCTTCCAAACTAGTTAACCTGCTAAATTTAATCCGTTAATTAAATTCACTCGTAAACTTGAATTATTTAACTTTTATTTCGTTAAACCACTAAACTTAGTTTTAACTCGTAAACAGTAACTCTTGCCTTACAAATATCGTGTTTCTTATATTTCTGTTAAGTTATAAATCAAATAATATCAAATTTTAATCTGTTAACAATTCCATTAAAGTTAAATATAATATTTTCATAAAATACATTAAAATAATGCAAATCCCTTTAAACTAAATTTTCCTCTTTAACTTTAATAATCTCGTTAGTTAGTCTTTAATATTCATATGTATTTGATTTATAGCTCGAGAATTTCAATCGTTTTGGGATTCTTTAAACGTACTTTCGGTTGCCTTGGTTTCATTATCGTACTTTCGGTTTCAATTGCAATGTTATCTTCGATTTCAAGGTGAGTTTCTCACACTCCCTTTTAAACGTTCTCATATCTTTGGGAGTAGTATATGTATCCTATCAAGCTTCAAGATTTACAGTTTTACTTATAAACTACAATTCATATCATGAACTTGTGTGCTTACTTGCTTATTTATTATATACGTTGGTTTCAAGTGGTTGCCTCAATAAGTGTGATCATACGCCCCCCTTTGCACTCAGGTCCATTTGTATCGAGTGGAAAAGGGACCTCATATCCGAGTACGTTGGTAGCTCCAATTGGAAAGGACCTTCGTTTATTCTTTACACTCAGGTCCATTGCATCGAATGTAAAGAACTCTTATTGTTCATTTCACAAGTTTCATGGAATTGTATGCTTTTACGTATTATATCAAGCTGTGGGAATCTCACCAGCTATGTTCATAGCTGACTTTATTTTATACATATGCTACAGGTGTAGAGATACAAGGATGAAGGTTAGAAGACACATAGCATGCTTATAGGATATTCAAAGAACAATTTATCTTTTCGTTTAGTTATTTGTTTAAAACTTGTATTATTTGATAAACTTGTGTTACACGAAGATTTAAATGAAATAATGTTATTATGGTCACCTAATAGTGTCATGTGTGTTTGAGCAATATGTACGTCACACTCAGGCGTTTCCTCTTTAGCCGGGGTGTTATATATCTCAAAATAATTTTTTTCACAAAAAAAAAAAAAAAAAAAAACTACATTGGCGACGGTGGTGGTTGCTCAGGTGACGAAAATGGTGGTGGCGATGGCGAAGGTGGTGGTGATGGTGGCGGTCAAGTGGCAAGGGCGATGTAGTAGTGGTGGGGGTGGTCAAGCGGTGGTAGTATTGGTAGTGATGGCGATGGTAGGGTGGTGACAATGGGTGGTGGTAGTCAGGTGGTGGTGGTCAGGCAACGACAGTGGTGGTGGCGGTGAAGGCCAAGTGAAGGCGAAGATATGGTTGCGGTGGTTACCGCAACGATGGTGGCGGTGGTAACGCTTGGTTGTAAGGTGGTGGGGATGGTGGTGGCGGCGGCAACGGTGGTAGTGTTGGTGGTAAGGTGGTGACACCGGCAGAGGTGTTGGTGGTGGCGGTCAGGTGGTGGTGGTGGCAATGGTAGTGGTTGTTGTTGTTAAGTGGTGGTTGCTGTTGTTAAGTGGTGGTGGTGGTGTTGAGAAGGTGGGGTGAAGGAGGAATGGAATGAAAAAAAAAAGAAGGGGGTGGGAAGGAATGATTTTGATGGAATGAGATTCTATATGTAATTGATGATTCCATTCCATTAATCAACCAAACATCAATTATTTCATTCCCACGTAATGAATCATTTCATTCCCCCTGTCATTACTGCCTACCAAACGCTACCTAAACTATTCTCAATATTATAAAAATAACACCTACTAAATATGGTGTAAAGGATGTGAATGCTTTTATGCCTTTTTCAAAAGTAGTTTTTTAATAAATATGTTTGGATTAGCTTTGTGGTTGAAAAAAAACAAAAAGTAGGAAAAATAACCAAAAATGACGTTTTTATATATTTGCTAGTTACACAGATAATGGAATTGTGAGTATATTTATAATTTGGTATTTCAAAAGCAAAAAGTAAAACAAAAGGCTTGGATTTCTTGTTTCTGAAAAATAACTTTTTAACCCATAACAAAAGGCAAAAACAAAAGTGATTATGTGATACTCAAACGTACTTATTTGCTTATTTGGTTTTTAAAAAACAAATAAGTAAGTTTTAAAAACTTAATCAAACATGCCCTTAGTGTGTTGAATCCTAGTAACGTTGTTAAAAACTGGACTTGCCAGTTGGATGAAAAGAGGAACCCTTGTAGATAGGCTCGGTTCGCATGGCTAAGACTAGTTGGACCAGCCATGTTTCAAGAAGGGCTACATATAAAACATAAGTTTGGCTGAAATTGGTTTGGAATTGGGTTTGAAGGTTTTTTTTTTTTTTTTAAATCATCTAATAGTTAGGTAAAGTGTAAACAAGTGTTGGATTGGGTTTGACTGTTTTGAGTTCATGAATTTTGAGGATGAATATTTTTTTTTTGGAACGACCAAACTAAGTAACATTGGGTAATCAGTGTGTGGCCTCTAATGGCTAAAGGTAGCCCGAGCCGGCCACGAGTCCGGACGGACGAAGCCCCTAGCGGTCCACCTATTGAGGGATTCCGCGGATAAAACCCGACTCTACGCACGCCAAACGGCACAACAGTGAGAAGCCGGTAAAACCGGGTGAGATCAGGACACGTACCCTGGCTAGCCAGGTTCACTCATATCTCCCATATAAATTGGTGATAGTGAGTTTTGAACCCTCTACCTATCACTAGTAAAGTGAGCGCTCTACCATTGAGCCATATCCAATTTATTTTTGAGGATGAATATGATATAGAAAACTTTTATTTTAAGTAGGATTTTAGGTGTGATAAAATATAAAATTATCTTTTATATTTACAGTGATTTTGAAAAATAACTCAGTGCGCGGCGCAGCTTGTTGCCCGTTTGCCTGCCACTTTATTGTAATCGTTTTGATTTTAATGATAAATTAAAAGAGACTTATTTCTTTTTCAACCGGCCAATGGATACTAAAGCTTTAAAAAACTTTTTATAAAATTGAACTAAACTAGAGAAGAAAAGGTGAACTTTTTTTATTTTTATTTAAGCTACCTCCATCACTACGCCCTTCACGATTCTTCCAGGCGTGTGATCACCACACAACACACAACGCTCCCATGGCATCCCTTGTGATGTACGGCGGCACGATAGAAGTTGTAAGTTATGTTCGAGGACGTTATTGCATATCGTTGACCTTTTACGGTAGAATAAGTGAAGGTGCATCTAAGTAAATTGAAAAGTCTAATCATTAAAGGACTCGTTTTGTAATTGAAGAAACGTGGATCGACTCACTGGTAGACGATCAACTTTCCTCGGGTGTGATTATGCTATTTCACCGATGGTTCTCTGGGATCTGGATTCTTCCACCTACAAAATGAACAGCACCGTAAACTTACCCCTCAGAAAGGGACAGAAGGGTCCTCTTTGGGGTAACCCTCCGGTGTGAGAATAAGAGATTGTAGGAGAAGATAATAATCTGAGAGTAAGAAAATTGGAGTGTATTGCTTAATATAGCTTAATATTGCCTGAGATTGCTTAATAATGCGTAATATAGCATACCTCTCCTTGTGGAGTTGATGTGGTATTTATAGTGCTAGGGTTTCCAATAATTGGGCTCAGACCCAATTAGGGCCTTTTTGGCCTCCTCCTATTGCTTTGCGCCACGTGTCATTGGGACACCTGGTGCTTTTTCATTGATTATTCTCTGACCCAGGTATTTTACCTGACCCATGTGCAATCACGTGGTAGCACATGGGTTTTGCTGAGTTGTCCACCTTTCATTGGCAGCTGTCAACATCAGCATATTCTTATTCCTTAAAAAGATACCTTCTGGAAGGTTGTCTGACGTGCACAATCAAGGTTGTCCTTATCCTGATTTGGATAAGGACGAGGTTGATTATGTGCATGTGTGATATGCGCCTATCCTGAGGATGCGCGAGGTCTTCTCTTTATTCTCACGCGCAGATGTTTCATGCGCAGATGTGATATGCACAAGCATGTGATATGCGCCACGCGCAGATGTGATATGCGTGAGCATGTGATATGCGTCACGCGCGGATGCGTCACGCGCAGATGTGATATGCGTGAGCATATATGGTGCGTGAGCATGTGATACGCGTGAGCATATGTGATGCGTGAGCATATGTGATGCCTGAGCATATGTGATGCATGAGCATGTGATGCATGAGCATATGTGATGCCTGAGCATGTGATGCATGAGCATATGTGATATGCGTGAGCATATGTGATATGCGCCATGCGCATAGGTTTTGGCTTTGTGCCTTCATAATATCTTGATTTCAAAGCCTCTTGTCTATATCTTGTGGGTTGACCCGCCTCGCTCGGTGTTGAGGCGGGTACATACCTCTTCAAGCCCCCCCAGTCTAATGTGTGTCTTGTCTCGCACGAGCGAGGTAAGATAGATATTAGACTTAATAGTTTGTTCTTTTAATAGGGTTTGTCTTTTTCTTCTTATTACTCATCGTTGCGCGAAATTCTATCCTTTTGGTTGAAACGAATCGTCCATGTACGTGGTTGGTTGTTGCTGACATGCGTCAGTGATGGAGACGTGTCAGACTTTTCGTGCGCTCGAGGTGCTACAGTTGCCTTTCATGTCCCCTCACATAGTGTCAGGAACACATGTCGCTCTCGCGTTGGTCCGTACCTGCGAGTGGTGGCGCGTGAACTCTGGCAGCACCTGTATCGTTTCTTTTCGTGTCCCCTCACACAGTGTCAGGGACACGTGTCACGCTCGCGTTGGCTTACACCTGCGAGTGGGGGCGCGTGAAGTCCGATCAGTACCAATTTTTCTCTCTCCTGGGCCTATAAAAGCAAGCCCTTTGAGTCTTTTATCCTTCATCTTCTTTGTTGTTTATTCAGAGCTTTCCTTTCTTTCTATTCCGATTAAGTGCCTATCTTCCAGATTTCCGTTCTTTAGAAGCAACTTGTGCCTGACTCTGTTGTATGTCTGATAGCCCAGACAACACAATCTCCACCAGCCATCGCCGTGTGAAATCGTTAGTAATGTCTACGTTGAAGAAGACAGGCAAGGGGAAGAGGGCTGCTGAGGCCTCATCGGAGGAGGTAGGGAAAACCAAGGCAGTGAAGAAGTGGGATGAGATCCCCTGTAAACTGAGGCAGTCCGATTTTGACAGCCTTATCGCCTCTCAGGGTTTTCTCCCTGAGTATGGCTGCATGTTGCCGGCGGCCGGGCAAACGGCGGCGGACCCGCCCACCGGCTTTATATCCCTGTATTGCCATTTTTTCACCCACTGCAACCTTCGTCTCACGATGACAAGGTTTGTGGGTGCGCTGCTTAGGTTTTATGGGATTCATATATCCCAAGTCCATCCGTTTGGACTCGTGCGCATGACTCACTTTGAGTTTATGTGCAAATCTCAGCGCGAGGAGCCCACCCCTCGGCGCTTTCAGTTTTTTATAAGCCCAAGATCCAAGATTCTTGGTTCTCATTTATTCCTCGCAGTCAGAAGGTCAAGTGCTGCACTGTTTCATTCAAGAGCCTTCATGACTGGTCTGAGAGATTTTTCTATATCAGGGCTGGTGTGATCCCCATCCGCATGACCATGCGCGCGATCTCTTCTGCGCCCGCGGATGTGGGTGTCTTCAAGAACCCAACTGGCGCCTGGGTTAAAAAGTTGACTGCCGAACCATCCCCCGCCAAGAACATTTGCGAGGAGGCGCTGGTGGGGGTTGGTATGAGCAGGAGGTGGGCCGACAGCGCGACTGAGCCCGTATATTTTGCCATTTCTAATTAGTGGAGGTACTAATTCTTTAAAAAAGAAAAAAAAAAAGCAATGCCTTGTTTTTGTGCAAGAAAAGAAAACTCTATTTCATTAGTTATTTCTTCCCACAACAATAACAATAACATTAGTTGTTGAATTTCATTATCGGCGTCACTTACGCTGGAGGCGTTATTCTCGGCGCCGATTCTCGCACTAGCACCGGGACACCCCGTTTAACCTGTTTATTAAAAAATGTTTAAAAACAGAAATAAGATTATAAAAGCTTTTCTTAAATAATTAAACGGGTTAACCCGTTTTATACGGGTCAACCCAAACCTCACCTGTTTTTCAAACGTGTTTTACAATTGCTGAGCTCTAATTGAATAAAACTTTTGGAATTTGAATTTGTATAGGGCTATACGTGGCGAATAGAGCTTCGGACAAGATCACTCAACTGACCGATAATGTTTACTTGTGTCGATCTGGATCGGTATAAATTGTCCTCTCTTTTGAGCGTATTAATGTTTGATGTACATATACATACTAATTATATATACAGATAAATTTTATAATATTTATGTAGTTTTGCGATATTCAATTAACTGTTTTATATAATGAACTTTCTTTTTCATGGCCATATGGTTTCTAATTTATATTGGTACTTAGGGGGTGTTTGGGATTGCTTATTTTCACCAACTTATAACTTATTAACTTTTTGAGAAGTAATAAGGTGTTTGAGGTTGCTTATATTGTGAGAGGAAAAGTTCCATAAGTTACACTTTTGTAACTTATTAACTTAATGAAAAGTTATAACAAGGTAAAATAAGGAATCCCAAACACCCCCTTATGATTCTAGTCAAATATAGAGATTAGGACAATCTTTTGGCTTTTTTATATTTGGGAAAATCTGTGACCAACTTTCAAAAGTGTTCCAATTAGGTTGCATATTTTTCCCAAATCGGGTCACTAAATCTTCAAATCAAATCTCACCGATTTTTTTGTGCGTCAAGAAAGAAATGGAGGATAAGATGTGGGGTTCGGAATTTGCAATATATGTAGTTAAATTTAAAAAATTTAAAAAAACGTTAGTTATATTAAAATTTAAAAATAAAAAATAAAATTCACGTCGCCATTTAGCTGTCACTTCAAAAAAAAGATAAAAAGCTTTCCTATGTGAAACAAAAAAGAAAAAGGCTAAAAAACATGTTAAACCTTTAATTTAATCAAACAAGAAAGTTGAGTGACCTAATTGGAACACTTTTGAAAGTTTGTTACCATTCTATGAAGTTGTGCCCCTTTATATTTTGTCTGTATCTTAAGTCCGGTTCAACCAGTTTGACCCATGCTAGTGAATTAGTAGAGCGTCTGGTTCGGTGGCTGGTTCTAGTCGGACAGGTTAAGCCAGTAGAGTGTCCCGTTCGTTGACACGTCTAATATATTATAAACATTTTGTATTATGCAATTTTAACATACATAATAAATGGTAATGTGAAGTTATAACTTAAACTTGTTGAAGTTAAAGATATAAAACTTTTTAGAAATGTATCAAGTATTTGTTATTTCAACTCGGTCTTTCTGGTTGGCTTAAGATTGGATTTCGTGTAATGAGAATTCTAATGTGTAATTTTTAACCATATGAGATCATAAATTGGTATATACCCGATACCTGCTGGGAAACCCGTGAACCTAACAGGTAATGTGTAACGGGTACCTGACATATACGAGACTGGGATTACTTGCTGATGATTAAAATATTTAATTTTGAAATATAAAATATAGTTATTTTTTATTAGGATATCAACAAATGGAATCCTTTTATATCCTTTATATGATTGTTGCATTTTCAGGCTGCAGATTCACAAATTGTTTCCGATTATGTGCGCCACTTTCTTCATCAACACACGTAAGGAACCTTATGAATTTGTATTAATAGTTTATACGTATTTTAACTGTTAGATTCCTATACGTAAAAATTATTTTTTGTTGGATACAGGATGCAACTTGGCCAGCCTGCAACTGTTAAAGTTGCTGCCAATCTTACCAGATTATTATCATACAGCAACAAGGTTTGTATACACTTATTATCGTATGCTTATTAACATTTACTTATTTGTTAAGTTATTTTACATATTAGAAATTATGTCTTAATTGTATTAATAATAATATTGCAGAATATGTTACAAACCGGGTTGATTGTTGGCGGATGGGACAAATATGAAGGTGGTAAAATATATGGAATCCCTCTTGGTGGAACAATTGTTGAACAACCTTTTGCAATTGGAGGTGTGTATTTATCAAACAAAAGTCAAATTTCTTGGCTTTGACTTTTGTTGACTTGACTTATTTGACCTTCATGTTTATTCTTAGTCAGTAGTCACATGTTTCACACCAGTTTTTAAATATCCTTCATTTCTGTATGATTTATGCAGGATCCGGCTCTACATATCTGTATGGCTTCTTTGATCAAGAATGGAAAGATGGGATGACAAAAGATGAAGCAGAGGTCCATATTACATACTTTTGTGCATATAAGTTTTTGAGATTTGTTGCATTGCACTAGTGACAAAAGGGGGGGAGAGGGGGGGGGGGGGAGGATGTAAACCAGCCAAGCCGCTCGTGAGCTACTCGTGATCAGCTTGTTAAAAGCTCAAATCGTTCCTTAAAAAAGGTTGTTTAACAAATGAGCCCGGACTCGAGCTTGACCTGGTTCGTGAGCCCTAAAGCGAACCTATTACTAATATAATTTTATCGAATACGTATTTGTATAGTTATTATTATTTAGAAAGTTATGGTAAAATAACAAAAAACTATATATTAGGTTTATATATAAAAATAATTCAAAATTTAAAAATTAATTAATAAATAATAGAAAGCTGATATTGAGATTGAAAAAACTACTCATTAGCCGAGCTCAAGCTTAGGTGAGGTGAGGTTCAGGCTCGGCTCATTTACTCTACATGACATGATGTTAGGATCTAAAGATCAGATTTTTATAGCTGCTAGTGCCGGTTATTGCTACATAAATGCGTATTCTAAAGTTTATGAAAATCACAATTTCCATTAACCACTTAGCTAGGGTTTATATTTCTAATTTTGTTATTGCAGAAATTGGTGGTGAAGGCTGTTTCTCTTGCGATTGCTCGAGATGGTGCTAGTGGTGGAGTTGTCCGTACAGTAATTGTGAGTTTTTACATATTAATTACCTTCATCCACAAATAGATTTTTAATCTTTTTAAACCTTTAAAAGATAATAATAATTATTATTACTGTATTAATTCAAATCATCCCTTTTCTTATAGGAAAAAGTTGTATATAATGTTATTGAAAATGTTTGTATAATGTGTAGATAAATTCAGAGGGTGTGACTCGAAACTTTTACCCGGGTGACACGCTTCCACTGTGGCACGAAGAGCTCGCACCACAGAATTCACTTCTGGATATGCTTTCGTCTTCAAGTTCGGAACCGATGATTAGTTGAGTCTAAAGTGAATATATTTAAAACCTGGATGTTAATTCAAATCTTATAAGTGTATGTCAATGTTTCTTGTTTGATTTAGACATGTTTCAGTTAGTTTGTGTACGGGTTCTCTTTTATATTAATGAAAATAGTAGCATGAGCGTATACTGCAAAATCGTAGCGTCTGTTTTTTTTTCTCGTCTCATTTTAACATTCGACCAACTCGATGTATTTTAATACCTTTTTTATCTAATGTAATTTGAATGTACAACTGAAATGTTGATTTCTTCAGTTTTTTCTGAACATATTAATGTTGTCTTTTTGGTGACAAATCTTTCTTAGGGCCGATTGGTTCATCGGATCTAGATCTATGCTGTTTAGAATTCATTGAAGTTAAATCATGAGTCAAAGCCATCATATATCTTTGATCAGACTAAAAGAATTTAAAATTAGATTTGCAAGTGAATCAAAGAAATCTTTCATAAATATCATAGAACTAAGAGCAAACCGAACCTCTCGATGATCCAGAAGCAGTGATGAAGAATACCTGAAAGCACTAAGCTTTACTCATTAACTGGTTCTGAATAGAATACTATACATTGTTAATGCTTTTTCTACCTATGTAAAGTGACACAATTTTACAACTATTCATCACCAATACACGGAACCCTACCGCTACCGTTTCTTAAAACAACTAAACTCATTTCTTCTTAACTGCTGCAGCTTTGATTTTGAACTCCACCAAAATCTCCATCCAAACTCATCTGTTGTACTTCTTGAGGTGACAATATCTTTATGCACTTCACACAACTCACAAATTCCCTGCAAACGGAACCTAGCCGTAAATATGATATTCGCCAGAGAAAGAAATTTGCTACATGAGAGTCAACCCAAATGGGTCAACGGGTCAGGCTGGGTTGAAAAGCGCAAATTTGGTCAGATCGGGCCGGGTTGGCCCATTAGCAGGGGAAAACTAGAAAAAATTTAAGTAATGTATTGATTGGTCAGGTTGGGTTGGGTTGGGTTGACCTGCTAACACTTTTTGTCTACATAAACAAAATAATAAAAAAAGATAATGATAAATAAAGTGATTGATACCATTAAAAAAGCTGTACTGTTAAGATAATAATCACTTTTGGGTAGGGGCGTAAACGAGCCAAGCCGCTTGTGAGACACTCGAGATTGGCTCGTTGAAAGCCAATCGAGCCAAGCTTCTTCTTTGTATTTTCTTATAATATAATAAATATATATTTATATAATTATTAGCATAATAGACAAAATTATGATAACAATAAGTAAATAATACATACTATGTTATATGTAAAACTAAAACTTATATATAAAAATAATTAGAAATATGTATTAATTATTTATTAAATAACAAATGATCCAAGCTCAAGATCGAGTCTCATAAGTTAAACGAGCGAAGCTTGGGCTTCAGCTCAGCTCGTTTGCATGCAGCCTACTGTCGGGGAATAAAGTTGCCTTAATACTTTCGACCCGTTAACACTTTTTGTCTCCTTTGGATTTTACCCAAAAAGAAGTAGCAATAATCTCTTTTGAGGAATAAAGTTTCCTTAATACTTTTGATGCTAATTGCTAAAAGTTATTGCTTTTAGCAATGAGTTAGTGAGTAATAATTACAAATATAGCCTTAGAGCCCGTTCTTAACAATAGCCTAATATGACCCGAACCCGTTTGACCCGTTACCCAATAATATGCATAAGAAAAGAAGAATATGAACATACTCCCACGGGTCATCACCAACTAGAAGAACATCATTTTCATGATCCACATACACGAGTTGCCAAACAGCCAGTTGTCGGTCCTCCAGTTGACCCTCTATACCGAACCTTCGGGCCAGATCTTGTTTAAGCTCCTCATAACCTGAATAAGCCGACATATCAATCGATCTTCCAACAGCTCCTCGCTTGTAAACCTAGACACACAATCTCAAAAGTCAAAAAAAAAGTCAACTCACGTAAATCACAATTGAAATCCAACCTTGGTATATGTTCGCTTTCGTTGAAGCTGCTGTGGAGGTGGTGCCCACACGCCACCGTTCAATAAATTGGTTTCGTTAAAGGTGGAGTCGATGGGGATGAAATCCATATCTGGAACTCCGAATGAGTTCGAAGTCAAACCTCTGGTTGACTCTTTAGTGGTCAACGGGTCAACAATCAGTGATGGCACTCCAAAGTTGTTGTCTAGTGGATCTGACTGTAAATGAATAGGGTTTTGTATTTGCAAATGATGATTGTTCTGAGGAATAATAACTGAAGTTGCTGATGATGGACTGTCCAAGAAGTCCGTATGGGCCCCGTTAATATTGTTCAAGTATGTAGTTGGGGTGAAAAATCCTTGACTTTGACTTTTTGGGATGCTGACTAATGAAGAGCCTTTGACCAAGTTGACATTTTGACTTTCTAGACCAGTATTTGTTGATGGTGAGGTGGAGCATGACGGGACATCATCAGTGATTCCAGATTGACCGTTTCCATTTGCAGTCCCGTTCAATAAACTGCTGCCATGTGTCAAAATCTGATTGTTTGGATGAATTTTTGGTTGAGAAAGATGGGAAAATCGAAGATTTTGTTGACTATTGTTTCTTGGTATTTGTTGAGAGAGCGGTGTGATGGGTATTTGAGGCTTCGTGTCCATCGTTTGATCGGTTGACATTGACCTCATAAAGCTTTGACTTTGACTTACATCTTCTGGCTGTTGTGTAGATTGCTGACCCAATGGTGATTGTTTCTGCTGATAAAGCATCTGCAACTGTTGACTAATTTGCTGATCTGGAAACTGAGGTTGCAGCACATTGTTCTGTTGACTTTGACTTTGACTTTGACTGACCACAACCGCCTGCTGCTGTTCTTGAAGGTTTCTATACATCTGATGATTCTGCTTGCTTGCGGTGCGCGCATATAATGTATTTACGCCCTGCTTGCGGTGCGCGCATATAATGTATATATGTGTGAACCCTCGGGTGGGCAAAAGTAAAATTGCACTAGTTTTGACGTTATTTTACTAATCTCGTGAAAATAACGTTAAAAGTGGCGGAAGGTTAATCAGGCATCATGTGTTGGCGTTGATAGCCGAAAGACAAGGGCACATGCACCAATCAGCCGGTGTCCCGATGATTGAGTGCTATGTGCCTTATGTCCAAGGCTTGATGCAAAACTACTATCGAGCCGGGGGTCTCACCGGAAGCAGCCTCTCTATCCCTATGGGATAGAGGTAAGGCTGTCTACATCTTACCCTCCTCAGACCCTACCATAGCATTGCTATTGGTGGGATATACTGAGTACGATGATGATGATGATTCTGCAGTGACTGCTGTTGAAGTACATTTTGAGAATTAACTTGAGACTGAATTTGGTTTTGACCCAGTTGTTGACTATGACCGGTCAACTGTTGCTGAGCCGGAGCCTGAGGCTGAGGCTGAATAAGTGAGGCTAACGGGCTCATGGTGGCTGATAGTGTTAGCTTCTGTAACTGGTCAAGTGGCATTGTTGACCTTTGACCATTGAACTGCAAGTTATTTTGAGAAATCATTTGTGGTGGGCAATAGTTTTGCAAAACGGGCCCCGATAATGGACTCAAGTAATTGGACTGGGTCGGGTTAGTAAGCGTAGAACTTTGCTGCATGTTCATCCATTGGGCCAAGCTAAGACCGGAATCTTTATTAATATCTTCGCCTAACCAAGGCATGGTTCTCTTGAATAGATTATCAAGGTCAGATTCATCATCTGTAGAATATTAAAAGTCAAACTTAAAAAAAGTCAAATATTCTTTAAAACTAATCATGGGTTTTCATCTTTTTTGACTTTTATCATATCATTAATAATCATTTGTTGACTTGAAAAGGACAAGACAACAAAGAATCTACGCCACAAGGTATTGTGGCTTTTTGTGTACTTTAATGATTGTGAATATTAAGTTTTTCTTAGACAAATATAGTCAACATACCCGGCATGCCAGGTTGTCTGGGACGCTTTGGTCTGTAAAAAGGAGGTGTCGGACAGATGAAAAAAGGAGCTGTAACGGGCTCAATCTCCCAAACGGAAACACGGGTACGTCTGTCCCGGCCAGTTGACTCGTCCCACCCAACCTACATGGATTAACAAAACGTTAGTTATGAATCGGTCGATTCAAGTTATGTTTTATCTTTAACGGGTCAAGTAGCAGTATGACAAAAGTAAACTAGCTTGAAAGAAAAGGGGTCTAAAAGTGTTCCAAAGTCATTTTATTCAAAAAGTTTGTCAACTAGATTCTTACTGAAATGATAATATTTTTATTTATAAGAAAAGTGTAAACCAAAAGTGTATACTTTTAGCACTAGGGTTGGCAATTTCTAGCACAGCACGAAAGTAATAAGTTTGCAGTTTGTCGTATCTAACGCATTAAATTAACGAGTTGCGTTCGAAAGTAATAAGTTTGCAGTTTGCAGTTTGTCGTATCTAGGGTTGGCAATTTCTAGCACAACACGAAAGTAACCCAGGTTTGGTTTGCTAAACAAATGGGGTGTGTTCGAGTTGACCTATTTAACCCGTTTAATTATACAGGCCATGCTCAGGTTAACTTGTTTAATAAAATAGGCTGACTTGTTCAACCTGTTTATATAAACAAAAACATTTATTACAACCCTCCAACCAATTTACAACCTGGCTGACTTGTTTAAAAATATGGGTTAAACGAGATTTGTTCAGGTTAAACAATCTTAAAAGTGTGAAAACTTACGATTGATATCTTTTGACACAAATAAATATACTAGTCGAGTTCGGGTCCAAAGATCTAACCCACCAATCCGAAACCCGTCAACTTTACACGATTGACACAAACCACTTATTTTACCATGAAAATTAATGACTCAATTCTTCTGTAAGTAGGTTACTATACCTGCAGGTTTCGCCATTGGGAGTTCTTCCATCTAACAGGATCAAGATCACTGATGCCTGTAATTGTACCCATATACCTGCATTTTATAACCTATAAGGTTCAAGGTTCTAAAAATTTATTAACTTTTTTTTACTTTTCATAATAAAATTAAAAGTTATTTAAAATATCAACCTTACACCTTTACCTTCTCGTTCCCGACTCTTTGGTCTCAAACATCATCCGAAACCGCATGCCAAGCGATATTTGGTTAGTGCACACGGCTTTATAATACTTGGCTAATGGGATAACAAATTCTGAAGGGCTAGCCCTGTTAAATAAATTAATTATTATTTCGGTTTATTTATGAAATTTAATTACTATCAATTACCTTGGATTATAAAACACAGTGAACGGGCTGTTGTTTGCCGCTGCATGAGCAGCAGCAGCCAAGACTCCAATATGCATACTGTTACTTGATAAAACCGAAGACGATAAATTGGTTGGCTGTGTGTTAGCTCTTCTTATACCCACCAGCAGCTGCTGATTTTCATCCCTATAAAAAGGTTTCATTTATCAACTTCATAATTATATAAGAACTACTATGTATTTAAGAGGTATTTACCTAACAAACAAGACCGAGTCCCCGGCTACAAGCCTTTTACCACTAACAAAGTGGCTCCAACCAGTTGTAAGCAAGTGACGCTTCGGTTGCCCTAAATTAATGTAATCATTTACTCGATGTTGGTGATGGTTTACTACTTTACTAAAGATTGTGATAGTTATAAACGCTTACCTCGATAAATGTGACGAAATGTCCATTGGGTATCATGTAAATCCCTTGCTACAAGTTCTTGTGATTGAAAAATCCTGTATTATAGAAAAGAATTTGTTTGAACATAAAGATTTCAATAATTAACTACAAATTGCAAATTTTACCCGTGTTTACCACTGGATAAAAAATGAAATAGGTCAATACGGGCCATGTATTTTCATTGGGTATAATATATTTTAAAATTCCTTTATTCAAGAAACTTAATTATCATTGTAAAATATAACATTTGTAACTATGTTTAACACGAGAATTATTTAAAAGTTTTCTAAGAGTTTCTGGGCAATGAAATGTTACAGGTCAATTCAAGGCAAGAAAAGAATGTAATTAAACATAAAGATTTCCAGAGTTAACTATATTTAGCAATTTTGACCTTTTACACATGTTGATCACTTGACTTGGCTCAAAAGGAAATAGGTCAAACGAGTCGTGTAACTTTTTTGGGCATAATATTTTAACTTGCTTTATTTAAGAAATTAAACAAAAATTTTAATTGTATAATTTTTATAACTATGTTTAACACAAGAAATAGTTTTTGAGCAATGAAGTGTTACGGGTGAACTTAACCCGACCCATTCCAATTTCACCCAAACTTGTTAGACAAATCCGTCTATTTTGCCATCTATTAAGTTAACCAATTAAACGTAAGGAAATTTGCTCACGAGAGGAGGGAAGATTTTTTCAGCAGCTCGGCGAGGTACAGAGAATCCTCCATGAGTACTCGTATCACTTGCAGTCAAAGCTTTGCAGAAAAACTGTGTTTGTGGTTTATTTACTTTCATAGAAAGGTCTGACCTCAATAGTGCCTCCTTGTCAAACTGTTTAAAATCATAATAAACGAATATATAATATTATACTTTATTTAATCGATGTTAAACATGTTCAATAGTCGCAAACGACTCATGGTTCATGTTCATACCGAAGGAACAGGCTGAAGCGTCATCTGAGCATATACATCATCTGTTTCGGGATCGGCCTAAGAAATGATAATGAAAATTTAATAAATGATGCAATAAAATTATTCGATTATGTGTTGAACGAATTTATTAAATGTTATAATAAGGACGTACGTGCAAAGTGTTGTTATGAAGGATGCATAACATCTTCGATTGGAGATTTGGATAATTTGGAATTTGAGCATCAACATCTTTCTTCATAGATGCTGCAACCTGAAAGTATATATTATAGCAAAAATATTGAAACCATTTTATAATATATAACGTATATGCATACTCGGGTAATCTACTGTAATAAAAAAAGTTAAAGATAGTGTTTTGATGTGTTTATACTGTTTAAAGTAGTAACAATAATAAGGATTTACATATAAAAATACAAAATAGGATATTATTGTGAGAAAGTGAGACATTTTGGTAACTGTAAGTTGTGAAATTAGTTGATTTAACTCCTATACAATCAGATATATGACTCACAAACTAAAACATTGTTATTTCATAATAATCAGATAATCACCTTCAGAATCATTTTAAAATCCTGATACAATAAATGTAATAATCATGATATGATGTAGATATGCTAGCCCCCTTATTTTAGCACCATAACAACTTTATTATAGATATTGTTGTAGATCATGGATTAAAGTTGTACACATAATTAACAATTATTCCTATGTTAAACAACTTTTAGAGCAAAAGTGAGTTAATTGCCCTAGTCATCAATGCAAATTAATGATTGTCTCCACTTCAGTCCACAATAACATGTCCTTTAGTCCTTACTTTCTCATTATTGAATACCTTTTAGCATAATATGAAACTATATATCTATAGCATCTTTATTATAATTAGGGTTGTTGGATATTAATAATTTAGAGCTTTTATCTATTGGCCGTGATTAATCGAAACTCAAGAAATGTTTACAGAAAGTCTCAACTTTGAACGTATTTTCCTCCAACAATCTCATACAAACCAAAAAGTAACCATGTTACCTTTTCGATGACGTGGAAAATACGTATGAGACTGGTGGAGGAAAATACGTTCATAGTTAAGCTAGGACTGTCTCTAAGCATTTTTTAAGTATGGATTAATCTCGGTCAATTGGTGAAACTTGAGATTATTAAAATCCTATATAACTCAATGTTTTGAAAACCAAACCGGATTCACATGAGGTATGAAGATTAGATGTTATAATCAAAAACTTTTGTTGAATAATTTACATAAAATTTAGTTTTTAGAATATAAAGGCAAGTGGATCCTACAAGAAAGCCATGTAATGATGATAAATTTTTTTAAATTAAAAACAAAACAATATTAATTAAAGCTTTAAAGAAAACAAATTCAGTCTTAAAAGGGAATTTGCATAGAGATTCTATTCTATTCTATTCTATTCCTACACTAAAAAGTCACCATGACAGGCGCAGTTTAGCAGGCAAAAAACAGGTGCACTTTAGAACTTTTGCCAAACCCGTGCGCAGAATCCAGATCGCATGAACAAACCAAATCAATGCAATTCTATTTCTGGCCACTCATCACTGCATTACACGGTTGTACCGTACAACCATATTAACAAACATTGTATCCACCGCCATATCAAAAAATAAAATTTAGTAACATATTGCATCACTAACTTGTACAGTACAAGTAACTGAAGCTATTCACTCACAAAAAAAAAAGTCATAACCAGGACGACTTACGTCTGTGCTTCTGCATCTGGTAATACATCAACCAAAATAACTGAACCAAAATAAAAATCAACGGTTTGGTTTTATGCTTTTGTAAAATCCAAACTTTTGGATCGGTCTCGGCTTTGCGTGTAACTAAAACCGAACTAGACATATAAAATTTCATTTATTATTTACAATTTTAAAGCAATTTAGAAAAATCTAATAGTCTAAAAAACATTTAACTATCAACTAACCAAAAAAATTTAATCCAAATTCATGAATTTCAGCAAATTTTTTTTTTCTGCCCAAAATTTTTAATGAAATTGCATAACCGAAAAATCCAATACTGAAAGATTCTTAAAATCGGTTTTAGCCCAAAAGTGAACCGGCAGTGTAGGTTAACAAGCGTAATATAGCATAAAACAGTCTATACCTGCTCGCTATGTCCTTGAGGAAAATACACAACATGAGTTCCTGCCGCCGGTAAGTTGACTAAGGGTCCGGCGCACGTTAGCCAGAGCTCCTGATTAATGACACGGTTCTTCTCATAACAATCAGAGGATATAAAAATCAGTTAATTAATTTTCAGATTGAGATTCAAACTGTAAAGCTTGCCTTGGGCGGAATTGTCCGAAGCGTTGGCCGGAACCTTCATTGATTGAGCGGACGGAATATTCCTAGCGGCGGAGAGAAAGAATGGTGGCGGAAAAGGTGGGAAGGGAGACAAGAAGAAGACCGGTGAGAGTTAAAAAAGTGAGGCTTGCTCACGATTACACAGACCAAACACAAACACAAACACAAACACAAACACAGACTAGGCCCCACTCTCTCTCTCTCTCTCTCTCTCTCTCTCTCTCTCATTATTCACTCTCACTCTCTCTCTCTCTCTCTCTCTCTCTCTCTCTCTCTTTATATATATGTATGTATCTATAGGTTTCTTCCTCTCTCTCTCTAATGTAAACTTACCTTGTCCAGGTTTTAATCTTAAAATAGCGCTTTTTACTTATCGATGATATACATTTGTTAGAATTGAACCAAGACATCATAGAAAATTCTCACAAAATTATTATCACATGTGTGGTTTAAACCCTAGTACATACTCTATAACTCACATTTAACATGGTTGAATCCCGTTCGGTTTAGTCAACAAAACTCAAAATTGGTTTATGATCAGCTTTGATTCGGATTAAAATATTTTGTATTCACTTTCACCAATAAGTTATGACTTATGAGTCAATGATATGTTAATAAGGTGCTTATATTATTAAATTGGAGCGTCAAATGATGCATTTATAATTATTACAACTATATGTCTATATTTTAGCAACATTGAGTTAATGATTATGGTGTGCATCTGTGTAAATCTAACGATGTATCAACAATATATATAACAATGTGTATATATTTTAACAGCTGTGCATCAATTTTATTACAATGTAATTATGCCACAATCGTGCTATGTTTCACAATGGAATATATATGAAGCTGATATTCATGGCTACCGATAACTATTAGGCCTTTAAACGAACCGAATGTTTACTGAATTGCTCGTGAATCGTTCGGCAGGAAGTTTGTTTATGTTTGTTTATTAAATAAACGAACGAACATAAACAAAAAATTTGTGTTCGTTTAATTACATGAACAAGCATGAACACATGTTCCGTTCATTCATTTATATTCATGAATGTCCCCGTTTATGTCTATTCATTTATGTTCGTTTATGTATTAAAAGAAAATAATTAAATGTTATCTGGATAAATCATCTACTTAAATGTTTTATATTTATTAATTTGTGTTTATTTAAGTATTTTCATTTATGTTTGTTTATATTTATTTGTGTTCATTTACATTTATTCATATATGCTCATTTATGTCCGTCTATCTTTGTTCAGTTATGTTCATTTAAATTTTAAACAAACAAACACAAATGCTTAATTTTTAAATAAACGAACATGAACATAAATATATGTTCGATTAAGTGTTCGTGTTTGTTTAAAATTAAATGAAGAAACATGAACATGCTCGTGTTCGTTCGATTCATTTGCAGGCTTTCATTATTCACATTTACGAATACACTAGTCTCAATTTCTAGGCTCTGTCGATTTTATTTGTGTTCGTGAACACATTTATTTCCTTAGTGAACGAACACGAACATAAAATAGTGTGACAATCGTCAATTTCAGGTTAACTCCGTTAACTCAACTCCGTCAATTCAAACTTAAGATCATTGAATCTATAACGCACACCTCATTACATTTAAACTAGGGTTTAAATGCCGCTTAACACTTACTACATGTGTAGTCTTTCGGGAATTGCACCGAAACGCAAACGAGTTGACGCAAACGATTGGTGAATAAACGAAAAACGTCAAAACAGTACTTATGTGATAATTATGTGTTAGACTTATGTGTTGTGTGATAACATCGTTATAAACACTAACTCAAGATGTAAACAAGTTAGTTAAGCTAGATAAGTAATACTTAGAAGTGGAGGGGCCAAAGTGTAACATAGTATTATTATAAATAATAATAATACTAAACCCTAACTTATTATTCTCTTCCCCCCACAATCCCGATCGGAAATTCCCCCTTGGCTCCTTGGCTGCCGTCGACATACACACACATACATACAACAAATTTCAAGCTTTTGATTCAAGATTAAGGTGCTAGGAAGGTATAATCAACTATCCTATGCATCCTTTATACTTAATCTTGACTTTTATTGGGTTAATTACAAACCCTAGATGCCGATTTTTATATGTTAGTGTGTTCATATGATTTTGTTTGATTTGATGATGTATTGATGATGATTTGATAACTAGAATTGATATTGTTACATGTTAATTGTTGTGTCTTTGATTTGAGTTCAAACAAAAACCCTAATCATGTATGTAATGTGTAATTGATGTGCATGGATAGTGTTTATGGAGTCTAGAGTGTTATATGAATGCATGATGGTCCATAGATAGTTAATATGTTGAGTTTGGATGCAAACAGTTTCTGGACAGATTGTGTTATTGATGTTTAATTGACTGTAACGAGGTGTAAATGTGAAAATCGGTTGAGATTGTTGATACTACAGTAAACTAGGTTGAGTCTAGTTTCTAAAGAATATAAATTTGCAATTTTTGGACGTGGAAAAGTTAACTTTTATGATTTTACAAAAACGTTGTGCAAAGCTGAGCTGTTAGACCTGCTGTTAGGTTGTTTTGTAAATGTTATATCTCATGAACTACGAGACCAATTGGGTTGGTTCCACTTCTGGAAGTTGACTCATTGAGTTAGGAACCTAACCCAAGTGGTCTTGCATTTATTGGATTTTTCGTTTAACGGGAATTTCAAATAACATTCTGTTGCGCATGAATTTGACTGTTATGAGTTTGCTGTAATGATTTGATGATTGTGAGAAACCTATGTGGAATAAAAATATAATAAAATATGTTCTGGAAACCTAATACATATATGCTTTTGTGATGAGTTTTGGTAAATTAATTGAGATGCTATGATCGGTGGAATAGTACAATCTTTCAAGTAGAATTTCTGTCTCGGTGAAACTAGATACTTAGTTTTGTGAAAATGCATGAAACATGATACTTGCTATATAGTTGTTATGTTTTGACCAAATTGCCCCTTGCGGGGAATAATTGCTAATTGATTGTCATGATTTGACCAAATTGCCCTCATGGGGAATGATGGCTAGTTAATTGTTATGTGTTGACCAAATTGCCCTTTACGGGGAGTAATTGCTAGTGATGTACTTTATGAATACATGACACGTAAATAATTGCTTACACATGTAACGTATAACAAATACATTTGTTAAAGTCACACACAATTCACAAACGAAACACGAAACATGTTATGTGCATAGGTATTATGTGCCGGGTCTAGAAACTCGATAATATTCCGACACTTAGAAAAATCTCTTTATTGTTTTAGAACGCTAGAGAGAGTTTTTCTGTGACGCGCATCTTGGTGAATTATTTTGGGAATACTTCGCAAACAGTGAGTTTCACTTTCCCCTTTTAAACTTTTTAAACGCTTTTCACTTGGGGGAGATAACATACTCCGAAACGCATTTAAGATTTTGTTAATATAGATTATATATCACTTGTAAAGACTAAGTGGCAAACGCAATAACTAAAGTCCTTCATTCACATCGAAACGTTTAATATTGGATAATAGCGAGTCATTGTTGAGTAGTACTACTGGGTTTGACAAACCCCACCCAACGCTAAACTCGACTGGAGGTCGAGTGGGTGTAATCTTGGTTAAACACATACCATGGTCTGGATGACCTGGTGGCAAGGCAAATGATAAACAGTCAGCTTCGGTGTCGAACACTTAGTGATACTTGTTTTATAGGCTAGCTACCTATAGATATATAATTGACATAACACTATCTGGTAACGCAAAACGCTGTAACGCAAAACGCTGTACGCAAAACGCTGTAATGCAAAACGCTGAACACAAACGCTAAACGCTTTATTTTATATAAACTGTGAACTCACCAACCTTGTGTTGACACTTTTAGTATGTTATTCTCAGGTAGCCGAGGCGAGCGCGCGGTTTAGGAACATGCATTGCTTGAAACATTTTAATTATGCAAACTTATTTTTAAACTGTTATCATTGGGTTTTAAGTCGTCCTGCGTGACGTAACATTGTCTGCTATGGTGTTACGCTTCCGCATTTAACTACTCGTAAATGTTTTCATGGTTTTGAAACTTTGTTTTATGGTTTGATTATAACTAATGATTCCGATCATGTTAGTTCACACCCTCTGACAGTAAAATTCTGTTAGTGGATTTTCAGTGTGTGACAGATTGGTATCAGAGCCATTGGTTATAGCGAACTAGAAGCTGCATGCATACTAGACTATAACCGCGACGACCTATTAGTTATAATGATACGCATTACATAGATTAGTGTAGTCTTTGTTATCTTATCTCTTTACCTCTTTCACTCATACGCGCGCGCATACACGGCTTACCTGTAGGAATGTCGACGCCGCCACCCTCATCCTCATCTGATCCGATAACTCATGCTCACGGGAAGGAACCGCAGTTACCTACCGCATCGCCACCCCGAGTAGTCCCGGAACTCGAAGCTCCCGCACAGAAGAGGTACCGCTTATCCGGAGGCATGTACGAAAACGAAGTTAGCTGGGATTGGTACCCTAATATGATCAGACGTATGGTCTATCGTGAACAAGTTCCCCCATTACCCCACCCGAACCATCCTGCTTACCCCAACACCCTACCACCCATAACCGAACCTGTAGAGCGAGTTCTCGCAGCTGTCGTTTCTTGCTTGGAGCGTGACGTGGGTTACATGCGCTATACGAGAGCGAACGTTTCCGGACTATTAAAAGACGGAACCGAGACTAAGGAGGAGATTGCCCGCATGGCAGCGGCAATGAAGGAAATGCAAGAGGCTAGTGATCAACAGATGAAAATTATGAGAAAGATGCAAGCCGAGATGATAGACTTGCAAGAGCAACTCCAAGTAGCAAGGACCCGAACCGAGATGGCTTTAGAGCGTTGCGATGTGTTACAAATGCAAATTGCTCAGAACGCAGCCGAACCTGAGGCAGAGCCTGAGGCCGAGCCTGAGGCAGAGCCTAAAGAGGAACCAGAAGAAGATCCCGAAGAGGAGCCTGAGGAAGTTCCCGAGGAAGATCCCGAGGAGGAACCTGAAGAAGAACCGGAGGAAGAACCGGCTGAGGAGGAGGCACACTCAGAGGTGTCCTCAGATGATGACATCTAGTGATGATGACACCTAGATGGAGGGGTTGTCTCCATCCGAACTATTATTTTCTATGATTTTAAGGATTGATTGGAAATACTTTGTAACGAATACAATGGTTTTAATCATGAATTTTTATTTAGATTAATATATGGTTGTGATGTGATGTCGTTTCTTATGTCTTTCTTACATATCTTTTTATTGCATGTATGGTGTGTTGTATATGAAAGAAAAATTCAAGTTTAACATTTTATACTGTGATTCTAGGAAATGGCTGGAAGAAACGCTGGACACGGACGTGGTAACATCAACTTGACTGCAGCTGAACTCCAAACTCTGCTGAACGACCATGCAGCGGCCGCTCTAGCCGCACACGTTCAGAATCAAGCTGGAGGTCCAAGTGGAACGTGTACATTCAAGAATTACCTTGACTGCAAGCCCAGTTCGTTTAAGGGCACTGAGGGTTCTATAGGCTTCCTGCGTTGGGCTGAGAAGGCCGAGTCGGCATTTGAGATGTGTAATTGTCCCCCTGCCAGTAGGGTCAAATTCGCTGCTGGAACACTGGAGAATTCTGCCCTCACTTGGTGGAATTCGAACGTGCAGATCCTTGGATTGGAACTGGCTAACGCTATGAACTGGGAGGAGTTCAAGAACATGATTCGAGAAGAGTACTGTCCGAGAGAAGAGATTTCAAAGTTAGAGTCAGAATTTTGGTCACTGAAGATGGTGGGCTCAGAAATCGAAGCCTACACTACCCGTTCTCACGAGTTAGCTGTGATGTGTTCCCGGATGGTGGATCCGCCGAGTAAGAGGATTGAAATGTATCTTGATGGGTTAGCACCGCAAATTCAGGGCATGGTGACGTCTTCCAGACCAGCCACGATTCAACAAGCGATCTGTTTAGCTCACAAACTGACGGATCAAGCAGTGACCCAAGGTGCGCTACCACCTAGGGGTTCAACCGCTAAAGCCCGTGACAACCCGAGTAATGACAACAACAGCAACAGCAACCCGAGCAGCGGAAAGAGAAAGTTTGACAACAACAGATCCTCGTCCTCGAACCTCCCACAGCAACAACACTACCGTAAGCCCGAATTCACTCGGAGCTTTAACAATCAGAACCACAACAACAATAACAACGGTAGCGGGCAGGGTTCGAGCGGATATGCTGGGAAATATCCGAAGTGCAATAGGTGCAACTATCATCATGTTGGCCCGTGTGACCGTGTCAAGTGTCAGAGATGTGGAAAGATGGGTCACCAGGCGAAGGAATGTAGAGGAGACCTTGCGGCAAAGGGTGCTCCTAAACCACCTATGACGACGAAGGGATGTTTCGAATGTGGACAGGAAGGTCATTTCAGGAAAGATTGTCCCAAGCTGAAACAGAACGACAACAACGGAAGTAACGGAAGTGGCAGTAGTGGTGGAAGCAATGGCAAAGGGAGAGCTTTTGTAATTGGGTCGGGTCAAGCCCGCAATGATCCGTACGTGGTGACTGGTAAGTTCCCTGTGAACGATTGTTTTGCTTCTGTATTGTTTGACACTGGAGCTGATAGGAGTTTTGTGTCGAAAGCCTTTAGCCAACTCTTAAACTTAACTCCAACTCCGTTAGATGCTAGGTTTCCTGTTGAATTAGCTGACGGTAAGACTATAGTAACGATGCATGTACTTGCGGGATGTAAGTTAAAACTGTCAGGTCATGTCTTTGATATCGACCTTATTCCTTTTACGCTTAGTAGTTTCGATGTCGTTGTCGGCATGGACTGGTTATCCGAGAACCGAGCGGAGATTATATGTCACGACAAGATAGTCCACATTACTACCCCTTCCGGCGAGATCATTTCGATCCGAGGTGAGAGAAGCGGCATGACCACCAGCGTCATTACCCTTATGAAGGCGCAGAAGTACCTACGAAAGGGTCATCCGGCAATTTTGGCGCAGATTGTTGAGAAACCCGCGGAGGAGAAGCGAATTGAAGATATACCAATTGTGCGAGATTTTCCGGAAGTTTTCCCGGAGGATTTGCCCGGACTCCCTCCTGTACGACAAGTCGAATTCCAAATCGAGTTAACCCCCGGTGCAGCACCCATAGCATGAGCCCCGTATCGGCTCGCACCGGCGGAGCTTCAGGAGTTGTCCACTCAGTTGCAAGATTTGTTGGATAAGGGTTTTATCCGACCTAGCTCATCACCATGGGGAGCCCCTGTCTTGTTTGTCCGAAAGAAGGACGAGACTTTCCGCATGTGTATCGACTACCGGGAGTTGAACAAGGTGACGGTCAAGAACCGTTATCCTTTACCCCGAATTGATGATCTGTTTGACCAACTTCAAGGATCGAGTTACTACTCGAAGATCGATCTGCGATCTGGTTATCACCAACTAAGAGTGCGCGAAGAAGATATCTTAAAGACGGCATTTAGAACACGGTATGGTCACTACGAGTTTTCGGTTATGCCTTTTGGACTAACCAACGCACCAGCCGTATTTATGGATCTCATGAATCGAGTATGCAAGGCATACCTCGACAAGTTTGTGATTGTTTTCATTGATGATATTCTCGTCTACTCCAAGAACGAAGCTGACCATGAAGAACACTTAAGGGTAATCCTGGAGTTATTGAAGAAGGAACAACTGTATGCTAAACTCTCGAAATGTGAGTTTTGGCTTCGCGAGGTTCACTTTTTAGGACATATGATCAACGAGAATGGTATCCATGTCGATCCCGGTAAGGTAGAGGCCATCAAAAACTGGGAAGCACCTAAGACTCCGACTGAGGTGCGGCAGTTCCTAGGACTGGCCGGCTACTACCGACGTTTCATCTAGGGATTTTCAAAGATTGCTCAACCCCTCATCGCTTTGACTCACAAAGGCACTAAGTACAATTGGGGTGATGCGCAAGAATCCGCTTTTCAACTGTTGAAAACCAAACTCTGTAGCGCCCCTATTCTAGCCCTCCCCGAGGGAACGGAAAATTTTGAGGTACACTGTGACGCATCGATACAAGGTCTCGGTTGTGTGCTGATGCAACTCGAGAAGGTTATAGCTTATGCCTCTCGACAACTACGGGTTCCCGAGAAGAACTACACGACCCATGATTTGGAACTCGGAGCTGTGGTGTTTGCCCTTAAGATATGGAGGCATTACTTGTACGGTACCAAGTTTACCATTTACACCGACCACAAGAGTCTCCAGCATATCTACGATCAGAAGGAGCTGAACATGTGACAGCGTCGTTGGGTCGAGTTGCTTAAGGATTATGATTGTGCCATCAAGTATCACCCTGGCAAGGCCAATGTAGTGGCCGATGCCCTCAGCAGGAAAGAAACAGATAAACCCAGACGAGTGCGAGCATTGCAACTCACGATTCATGCCAACTTACCTGACCAGATTCGCGAGGCGCAACTCGAAGCTTTGAAAGATGACAATCTTCCATCGGAACTCATGCGGGGCATGAACAAGAAACTTGAAACCAGATAGGACGGGGTCCGAGATTTTGAGAACCGGATTTGGGTTCCACGGTTCGAAGAGTTAAGAACTCTGGTAATGGACGAGGCACACAAGTCCCGATATTCTATCCACCCTGGCTCAGATAAAATGTACCATGACTTAAAGGAACTTTACTGGTGGCCGAACATGAAAGCCGACATTGCCACCTACGTGAGCAAATGCTTGACTTGTGCCAGAGTCAAAATAGAATACCAGAAACCATCTGGTCTACTGCAACAACCGGAACTCCCAATGTGGAAATGGGAACACATCTCAATGGATTTTATTACGTGTTTACCTAAGACACCGACGAGATGCGATACCATCTGGGTGATCGTTGACCGGTTGAATAAGTCTGCACACTTCTTAGCGATTAAGGAATCGGACAAAATGGAAAGACTGACTCGTGTTTACATGAAAGAAGTGGTGTCTAGGCACGGAGTGCCTGTCTCAATCATTTCCGATCGAGATTCTCGTTTCACTTCGCACTTTTGGAAGTCGCTGCAAAGCGTACTAGGCACCCGTCTTGATATGAGCACAGCATACCATCCTCAGACGGATGGGCAAAGTGAACGAACTATTCAGACCCTAGAAGATATGTTGCGTGCATGCGTGTTGGATTTCGGAAAAAGTTGGGAACCTCACTTACCTTTGGTAGAGTTTTCGTATAATAACAGCTACCACGCAAGTATTAAAGCAGCGCCGTTTGAAGCGCTGTACGGACGGAAGTGTCGATCACCACTCTGCTGGGCAGAGGTGGGTGACAGCCAAATCACTGGTCCAGAACTGGTACTCAAAACTTCGGAAAAGATTGTTCAAATCCGAAATCGCATGGCAGCAGCACGAGATCGCCAAAAGAGTTACGCCGACAAGCGCCGAAAACCTCTCGAATTTCAACTGAACGATCGAGTGTTACTCAAAGTCTCACCTTGGAAAGGTGTGGTTCGCTTTGGTAAGCGAAACAAACTCAACCCACGATATGTTGGTCCCTACCGGATAACTGAGCGCATTGGTCAGGTGGCGTACCGACTGGAACTACCAACGGAACTCAATGGCGTACAAAATGTATTCCACGTATCCAATTTGAAGAAATGCTTATCCGATGAAACCCAAGTAGTCCCTTTGGATGAACTACAACTTGATGAACAGTTACGTTTCATTGAGGAACCAGTCGAGGTTTTGGATTGGGAAACCAAGACGCTCAAGCACAGCAAAATTCCAATCGTTAAGGTTCGTTGGAACTCGAGACGTGGACCGGAGTTCACGTGGGAACGCGAGGATCAAATGATGAAAAAGTATCCTCACCTTTTTGAAGGACTGACCAAACACAGAAAACCGCGAAACCCGGCAAACCGTCAGAAATCACCGGAGGTATGAATTAAATTTAAGGACGAAATTTCTTTCTACTAGGAGATGATATGACAAACTGAAAATTTTTCTTACTTTTTCAGACACTCATCACGACTTGACTCAAATTTTCGGGACGAAAATTCTTTAACAACGGAATGATGTGACAATCGCCAATTTCAGGTTAACTCCGTTAACTCAACTCCGTCAATTCAAACTTAAGATCATTGAATCTATAACGCACACCTCATTACATTTAAACTAGGGTTTAAATGACGCTTAACACTTACTACATGTGTAGTCTTTCGGGAATTGCACCGAAACGCAAACGAGTTGACGCAAACGATTGGTGAATAAACGAAAAACGTCAAAACAGTACTTATGTGATAATTATGTGTTAGACTTATGTGTTGTGTGATAACATCGTTATAAACACTAACTCAAGATGTAAACAAGTTAGTTAAGCTAGATAAGTAATACTTAGAAGTGGAGGGGCCAAAGTGTAACATAGTATTATTATAAATAATAATATTACTAAACCCTAACTTATTACTCTTCCCCCCACAATCCCGATCGGAAATTCCCCCTTGGCTCCTTGGCTGCCGTCGACATACACACACATACATACAACAAATTTCAAGCTTTTGATTCAAGATTAAGGTGCTAGGAATGTATAATCAACTATCCTATGCATCCTTTATACTTAATCTTGACATTTATTGGGTTAATTACAAACCCTAGATGCCGATTTTTATATGTTAGTGTGTTCATATGATTTTGTTTGATTTGATGATGTATTGATGATGATTTGATAACTAGAATTGATATTGTTACATGTTAATTGTTGTGTCTTTGATTTGAGTTCAAACAAAAACCCTAATCATGTATGTAATGTGTAATTGATGTGCATGGATAGTGTTTATGGAGTCTAGAGTGTTATATGAATGCATGATGGTCCATAGATAGTTAATATGTTGAGTTTGGATGCAAACAGTTTCTGGACAGATTGTGTTATTGATGTTTAATTGACTGTAACGAGGTGTAAATGTGAAAATCGGTTGAGATTGTTGATACTACAGTAAACTAGGTTGAGTCTAGTTTCTAAAGAATATAAATTTGCAATTTTTGGACGTGGAAAAGTTAACTTTTATGATTTTACAAAACCGTTGTGCAAAGCTGAGCTGTTAGACCTGCTGTTAGGTTGTTTTGTAAATGTTATATCTCATGAACTACGAGACCAATTGGGTTGGTTCCACTTCTGGAAGTTGACTCATTGAGTTAGGAACCTAACCCAAGTGGTCTTGCATTTATTGGATTTTTCGTTTAACGAGAATTTCAAATAACATTCTGTTGCGCATGAATTTGACTGTTATGAGTTTGCTGTAATGATTTGATGATTGTGAGAAACCTATGTGGAATAAAAATATAATAAAATATGTTCTGGAAACCTAATACATATATGCTTTTGTGATGAGTTTTGGTAAATTAATTGAGATGCTATGATCGGTGGAATAGTACAATCTTTCAAGTAGAATTTCTGTCTCGGTGAAACTAGCTACTGAGTTTTGTGAAAATGCATGAAACATGATACTTGCTATATAGTTGTTATGTTTTGACCAAATTGCCCCTTGCGGGGAATAATTGCTAATTGATTGTCATGATTTGACCAAATTGCCCTCATGGGGAATGATGGCTAGTTAATTGTTATGTGTTGACCAAATTGCCCTTTACGGGGAGTAATTGCTAGTGATGTACTTTATGAATACATGACACGTAAATAATTGCTTACACATGTAACGTATAACAAATACATTTGTTAAAGTCACACACAATTCACAAACGAAACACGAAACATGTTATGTGCATAGGTATTATGTGCCGGGTCTAGAGACTCGATAATATTCCGACACTTAGAAAAATCTCTTTATTGTTTTAGAACGCTAGAGAGAGTTTTTCTGTGACGCGCATCTTGGTGAATTATTTTGGGAATACTTCGCAAACAGTGAGTTTCACTTTCCCCTTTTAAACTTTTTAAACCTTTTCACTTGGGGGAGATAACATACTCCGAAACGCATTTAAGATTTTGTTAATATAGATTATATATCACTTGTAAAGACTAAGTGGCAAACGCAATAACTAAAGTCCTTCATTCACATCAAACCGTTTAATATTGGATAATAGCGAGTCATTGTTGAGTAGTACTACTGGGTTTGACAAACCCCACCCAACGCTAAACTCGACTGGAGGTCGAGTGGGTGTAATCTTGGCTAAACACATACCATGGTCTGGATGACCTGGTGGCAAGGCAAATGATAAACAGTCAGCTTCGGTGTCGAACACTTAGTGATACTTGTTTTATAGGCTAGCTACCTATAGATATATAATTGACATAACACTATCTGGTAACGCAAAACGCTGTAACGCAAAACGCTGAACGCAAACGCTAAACGCTTTATTTTATATAAACTGTGAACTCACCAACCTTGTGTTGACACTTTTAGTATGTTATTCTCAGGTAGCCGAGGCGGGCGCGCGGTTTAGGAACATGCATTGCTTGAAACATTTTAATTATGCAAACTTATTTTTAAACTGTTATCATTGGGTTTTAAGTCGTCCTGCGTGACGTAACATTGTCTGCTATGGTTTTACGCTTCCGCATTTAACTACTCGTAAATGTTTTCATGGTTTTGAAACTTTGTTTTATGGTTTGATTATAACTAATGATTCCGATCCTGTTAGTTCACACCCTCTGACGGTAAAACTCCGTTAGTGGATTTTGAGGGTGTGACAAATAGTGATCGGTAAGTGTTCGTGAACCATTCGTGAACACATTATTTCCTTAACAAACAAACATGAACAACGCATTGTTCGTGTTCATTCGGTTCATTTACAGCCCTAATAACTATATTTATAATCTCAACACCAAAAGGCAAAAAAATAGCCTTTAACTAAACACATCTATGACATTATTAACTTGGACACATAAACAAGAGGTGCATGTTGAAACTTCAAACACAGAGAATCTTGGAGTCCACTCGTTCATAATTCCTTGATGCATGTGAATATTGTCTTTGTGGCAAGACCCTTTCACCGGTTCGGGTCGTCAGGAAGTGCAAATATGTCAAGAAGTGGTTACAGACATTACATTTACCGATGATTTCAACAAATATATTTATGTTTACTTGTTAAATCATAAGCATGAAGCGATAGAAGTTTTCAAAGTATTTCAAAATGAATTGCATAATCAACTTGAGAGAAAATAATAAACACAATTCAATATAAATCGATGTGGTGAATATCTGAGCTATGAACTTTGATGAACATTTCAAGAAATGTGGGATTGTCCCCACCAAGAACATTAACATAATGGTGTATCTAATGGGAGAAATTAGACCATGTTGGATATGACCCCATCAATTATGAGTCGTGCTAGCTTGCCTCACTACTCTCAGAATTATATCTTGGAAACGACAACCCACATAGTCAATATGGTTCCAACCTAGAAAGTGTATAGGACACCGCATGAACATGTCCTACCTTAAGGTTAAGGTTATGACTCCTACGTTAAACATGAGACCTCAAACAAGTTGGATCCCAAAGGCTACTTTTTTTTCCGGATATCTAGGAAAATAAAAGATAATATTTCTATCCTATTGACAAAAAGGTGATTTTTTTTTTTCAAAAAAGAAATTCAAGAAGCACAAATACTACTTCTGAGGGTAGTGCTAGTGCAATGTTGCTTGACGTTTACCACTATCTCTACTTTGATGTACGTTGAATCTTGTATAAGTGAGAGATTGTTAGACCTAATGCCATAGACTAAATATACAACAATAGCACTATTAGCATGTGATAAAAAAAAAGTCACACATCGATCAAATATTCTATGTACACATATACAACCAATTATTATGTGAAGGCTAAGTAGAATAATAATATAATTTGAGTTGCACAAAGTATTTATAATGTATAAGTATATATGCATGTTTATTAATTACATAAACAATTTAAATAAAGTATTATGAACTTTGTGCCATTAATTACATGCTAACTTATGTAAGACCACGGGTATCTTTCGATGGAAACTCATCTTTAACAACAATCTTCATCACTAACAAGTTCTATAACACTAACGAATCTTTATCAATGATATTGAAGTTGGTCTTTGTTGGCAGCAGAAAAGAAAAGCATAATATTGTCAGTTTCAAATACTTATCATCGGCATCATAATATCATACTCATCAACTCTATCAAAATGGTGTTTGGGTTCATTAGTTTTCACTTTTCAACAAATTTAGACCCAACATAGTATCTTAAACATATATTACTATCATATATATGCATATATATTTTAAAAAAAATCCCATTTTGACAAAACAGAATAAATTTAAAGAAAACCCTTTTAAAAAACAATAAAGACGAACTTAGCTTGAATTCTTTACATTAAAATAGGAATATTGTTTTCAAATCTTTGCGTATAGTTTATTATTTTTATTTGTAATAAACTAATAATATAATATATGTACTTTCCTGTTTTCATGCTCAACTAATCCATCACATGCTACACAATCAGAGAAAAAAAAAGTATAATAATAGGTTTTTATGATAATTACTTCACTATCAACATCACTTTTGGCATCGACATATTTGCCCCTCTTTGTTTTTGCTATTTGTAGTTTCAGACATTTGGACCACACATAAGTTGAATTTTAAACTGTTAATAACTGTCGGCAATATTTAAGAAAAAGAAATAACACCAAAGTTAGTATATCAAAGGATTTGTTAATCATAGCGTTCAATCGGCAGACACGTGCCATTCTATTTTGGTCCGGTGGTAAAGTTTTAGAATACAGAATATATGATCAATAGCTTAATATACGTAGAGTGTAACATTTAGCTATAAAAAATTTTTTTTAATTGGTAGACCGGTTGGTTCTAAGTTGTGTAAATAGGACGAACGCCAAAAATGCAACCTGACGACTTGTCAATCTACTTTTTAAGGAATGTTATAAGATCTGTTACTTTGATTAAATCTTTTAACTCATTAATATACATGCAGATATACAAACTTTTTATTCATATATATCTTGTTTATTAACCTTCCCTTGGTATCACTAAACGCTTCACCAACAGATAGGCCGGATGGCATCGAGTTAGATTAGAATGTCAAGTTAGATAAGAATGTCGTTTATGTTTTTTGTGATCGTAAATACGACACGTGTATTAGTGTAAAGTTGACAGTACGTGGACATTTCATTAATTTGATACTACATAAAGATGGCCATGGTAGTCTAATTTCTGATGGATTAATTTTAGCGACAAAACTAACGACTTAACCTAAAGACACATAATAAAAGTTTCTATTACAAACGGATTATTGACACACACATACACATATATAAATTATCCTGCGTTTTGCCAAATGATTACAAGCGGATTTTTAGAAAGATTAAATAGAATAAAAAGTAAAAAAAGAACATTTATTTATTTATTTTTTTGTATGTACACTCAAGGTGGTGTCCCTTTCTATAATTTTCCAACTAAACCTCCAGCGCTGCTTTGTAAACTGTTTTAGTATTGGCGTGTATGTTTCCTACTAGTATATATACACAGATAACCATTAATGGAACGACGTAGATTCTACTCCAGTGAAACCCACTTTGCCAGTTTTCTTACTTTAATCCGTGTTCTTTTATATTTAATCTTTTTTGCATTTTAACGTATTTGAAAAAGTATTTTGGTATTTTAAAATCAAACTTTTTTGGTTTTCTTTATTATAGTATCTATTCTTTGATTTTTTTTATAGGTTTTTCTTTTAGAGGTGTTTATTTTTTCCAACATTTCGAGATGATTAATTTTAAAGATTTTGTTTTTTTAATGTTCAAAGTGGATATTTTCCAGTTTCGTTTTTATTATATGAAGACGCAACATATGATAGGTTTACGTCAATGTTTTGTTTTTCTTTTTATTAATAATGCGTATGTCGTAACGCGTCACGTACTTATATGCATTAATGTTTCAACACTCGTTTTCTATATAGTTTAAAGTTGTTGTCACAACGCTGGGGTCCTAGTAGTTATTTATTTGTCAGATTAACTAATGAGTTAACTATATTGGGTTTTAATTAGAATTAATTAAGAGCATTCAGCACTATTTAATTATCCAGGCTAAACAATTTGTGTTGTAATTGAAGAAACGTGGAACGGCTCACTGGTAGACGATCAACTTTCCTCGGGTATGAGTGTGCTATATCACCGATGGTTCTCCGGAGTATGAATTCTTCCACCTACAAAACGAGCAGCACCGTGAACTTACCCCTCAGAAAGGGACAGAGGGGTCCTCTTTGGGGTAACCCTCCGGTGTGAGAATAAGAGATTGTAGGAGAATAATAATAATAATCTGAGAGTGAGTAAGGATTTGGAGTGTATTCTCTTGCTTTCCTCCCCTTGTGGAGGTGGTGTGGTATTTATAGTGTTAGGGTTTCCAATGATTGGGCTCAGATCCCATTAGGGCATTTTTGGCCTCCTCCTATTGCTTCGCGCCACGTGTCCTTAGGACACCTGGTGCTTTTTCATTGATTATTCTCTGACCAAGGTATTTCACCTGACCCATGTGCAATCACGTGGTAGCACATGGGTTTTGCTGAGTTGTCCACCTTTCATTGGCAGCTATCAACATCAGCATATTCTTTATTCCTTAAATGATACCTTCTGGAAGGTTGTCTGATGAGCACAATCAGGGTTGTCCTTATCCTGATTTGGATAAGGACGAGGTTGATTATGTGCATGTGTGATATGCGCCTATCCTGAGGATGCGCGAGGTCTTCTCTTTATTCTCACGCGCAGATGTTTCATCCGCAGATGTTTCATGCGTGAGCATATGTGATATGCGCCACGCGCAGATGTGATATGCGTGAGCATATATGATGCGTGGGCATATGTGATATGCGCTACGCGCAGATGCGCCACGCGCAGATGTGATATGCGTGAGCATATATGGTGCGTGAGCATGTGATACGCGTGAGCATATGTGATATGCGCCATGCGCATAGGTTTTGGCTTTGTGCCTTCATGACATCTTGATTTCAAGCCTCTTGTCTATATCTTGTGGGTTGACCCGCCCCGCTCGATGTTAAGACGGGTGCATACCTCTTCAGTAATCAAACCCTAATGACTCTTTTATATATAGATCATCCAACGTGTCCTCTCCACATGATTTCACATAATAACCCTTTTTTAAAGGTGCTTTTGGAGAGAGCATGTAAACACTCCATCATCACAGCCATCATCGTCATCACAACTGACTCCATGTGTTTTCACACAGTAAACCCTTCTCAAGGTGTTCACGAAAATATTCAGAAAGAAATCATTAAGTTACTGAATGCAAACTAAATCAAGTTCTGAAGTATTTATGGAGGGAAAATTCTCAAAACAAGCCAATTAAGGAGAGATTTTTAATTTAGGCCAAAAATTTTAAAAAATCCAATAATAATCAATTAACCCTTAAGATTTCAAGCCAAATCTGTCTGACTCGTGGCATTTAGGTTTTTGCCAAATCTGTGAGATTTCAAGCCAAATACGTCTTACCCACGAGATTTTCAAGCCAAATCTGTCCGACCCCTGAGATTTCAAGCAAAATCCATCTGACCCGTGAGTTTTAATACCAAAACTGTTTCCTTGAAAACCATGTCCTCCGTGAGATTTGAAAAAAGTTTGAATTCACCTCTATCCACCATTAATTCACCACCACCACCTCACTTCTTTGAAATAATTTCGATTAATCTTCGTCACCATCTCCGTCCTTCAACATCCAACATCATCATCTCCGGCCACCGTCGGCTACACTATCTCCAACCACCTTTGCATTCACCATCTCTGGCCACTTTCGTATTCACCATCCAACGTCACCATATCCGGCCACCGTCGCCTTCACCATCCAACATCAACATATCCGCCCACCGTTGTCTTCGTGCTAGCCTCCATTTCATGGTGAATTAACTCCGTCGTCTTCCAAAATCAACATATCTACATCACGTCGTCTTCTCTGGTTTCCGGCAAGTGGCGACGGCGGAGGTGATGGTGAATCAATGGTTCCATCATCTTCTCCGTTTTCCTGCAAGTGGCGGCGGCGGTGGTGGTGGTCGTGGTGAATCAATGGTGGAATGAGGTGGATTTAATTTTTTTCAAAAACTCAAGGATGAGACTGCTTTGGCTTGAAATCTCATGGGTCAGAAAGATTTTTCTTTGAAATCTCACGGGTCAAACGGATTTTCTTTGAAATCTCAAGGGTGGGGGTCAACATCTTTACACGTGTCACTATTTCATTGGGGGACGAAAATCATCGGCGGGAACCAAATGTCACGGCGGAGATAGATTTCGGTGGATTATTAATGGAAGTTTTGAAACTTGTGGCCTATTTTAAGACTCTCTCCTCAAATGGCCTATTTTAAGAATTTTCCCATTTATCGATGATGTGCTCACATGTTTTTTTTTTTCCTTTTTAGCTTTTCATTTTTTATAATTGTTTCAATTTCTTTCTAACACATACTAAATTACAGCTTTTGTCGAGAAATATTTACCAAATTACAGTTTTGTCGTCATATATTTGAGGTCTTTTAAATTTGTGAAAAATTATAAAGTTATTCGATTGTAATAAACCCTACTTTTCACCTATCGTTAGGGAATCAGGAGTAATATGAGCTTAGAAAATGTTTATATACAGTTTTATTTAGAAATTATTGTCCTTTAATTAAATAAGTAACCCTTTAGTTTTTTTGGTACTCGTTTTTACTAAACATGTCCCCTCCTTCAAGTTTTATATTAGTACGATTCACACATTTGTTATTTCTTTTTTGTCATTCTGTTATCTTTTATTAAAACTATTTTTAAAACGTGTTTTTTAAAAACACCTTTTGTTTTGTTTTTTTAATAAAGAAAGACATTTTTTCAAATTTAAAGTAACATTTTCTTATTATTTAAAAATACGTTTTTTTTTATAAGTGCTTAATTTTTTTAGAGAGTATTTTTATAATTAGTTATTAGAGAGAGCTTGTATTGTTTTTAAACAAATTTTATATTATTTGTTAATAATAAAAAATAGTGTATTTATTTAATAAACTACACAAATTTTATAAATTAAGAGTAAATTCTTAATTTTATGTGATTCTTAATATTTTAACATATAAATAGTGTCAGATGGGAGTAATACGTCAAATAAAATTGTTAAAGAAAATGAAAGTTCAGGAGAGGGGGTATGACAAGTAAGGGAGGGGGTACGCTTAGCCTAACCTTTTTTTTTCTGACAAGGAAACTATGTATCGGAAAAATATATTTAAAGTTGGTACCGTCTATAAACATTTCCTGAGTTGTTATTGATCTCAACCAATATATGAACGTTGTGATTATTAAACCCCAATAACCCCAAATTATTTTAATAAATTATATTAATGTTAAGGTTTGATTGTTGTAATTATAGTCATATATTCACCTAAGAATTCATCATTCCAGCTTTGGCAGGGCGATAAAGACATTTGCTTTTAGAGTGACGAGCAGGGTTTAAAACCTAACAAGAAGTAGATTTTCTCTTAAAGTTGTTTAGGAGTAAAAACATGATATATGGGTAAGTATCCATTAAATTAAAGACATCTAGTTGGTAATTAAATGAATTTGTGTGTACATTGCATGTGTTGTGCTAGGGACACCGTGAGAATTAGAAGACACCTTTCCATTACGCAGCCGTATAGCCCTGGGGATTTTGTCTTTTATGTTGTACCTATACGCCTTCCCGAATAGGACAATAGGGTACACAACAACATGTGACAATTAAATCAGGTTGGCAACTCGTACCCTATACGCCCCGTATATCCTCGTAGGGGGCTATTCGGGAAGAAAAAAAACCCACACATATATCACAACGTAGAACAACCCGAGAAGGAAAAAAAGTCCTATTTTTACGTGGAACTTTCACCGTAGAACCAAAAAAATGTCGTGGTTTGATAATGTATTTCCAAACTTGAATGAGGAGCAGTTGGGCTATGCAAGTAACGATCAGTCGGAGCAGTCGAGCTTACCAAATTTGAATGTATTTCTAGACTTTAACAAGGAGCCGGGCTATGCATATAATGAGCAGTCGTGCTTAACAAATTCGAATTAGGTTTCGCTGTATATTTATATAATATAATAGTAGCCGTTAGCTATTTTTTAAATAAGATATGTTGCCATTATGCTTGTCCATGTTATTTCATATACAGTGGTAGTCACCCTTCTTGGCCGGAGGAAATCAAGACGTCGAATACATACAAAGTCTAACTGCCAGACCAGTCTTATCATTAGCCGTCGTATCAGTTACCGGTAGAAGTTGTATTACGGAACTCACTCTTCGTACGAGCTACCGGTAGAAGGTCCGTATTACGAAACCCAGTCTTCGTATCAGTTACCAATCAAAAGTCTGTATTCCAAAACTCAGCCTTCGTACTAGTTACCCGTAGAAGAGCTGTTGTACCGGTCATGACCGGTTCCGGATTACGTTCAGGATACCATTCAAGAGGCTGACGACTCAGACAGTGAAGGAAGCGATGATGATGATTACATACGCGAGGCGACAATTTCTTATAAAACGGATAATGTATGACACAATATGTTTTGTTTAACTTATTATAATTCTTTTTTAACACGCTTTAAAAATGAGGTTATAATTGTTTCAGTTATTTGATTCTCGTAATGAGTTGGAGGATTGGGCTAAGAAGAGAGGACGGGAGCATGGGTGTGTTATTGTGGTCCAACGATCAGGGAAAAACGGTGTGGACCTTGCATGCGATCATGGAGGGGAACCCAAACTCAAGGCAACTGTCAGGCATACCGAGAGTGTCGCAGCTCCCGACCCTATACCCTAGAGGGTAGCCGTGAACACGAGCGGTTGTATCGGTTTTTATTATTAACATATTTAGCAGCGGAAAAATTCATCAGGATTGTAGTTAGAAAAAATCATTAGAGTGTAAAAACACTGTGATTATTTTTTCATAAACCGGGTATAAAATCACATTTATAAAAATGGAAGTTTTATAGGGATAAACCCTAATTTACAAAACATATTTCTTTATTCTTGTGACAAGCCACTTATTTAAGTTGAAAACTAGCAGACATCATTTCTGTGTCTTTAACAAGTCTGAAACGTGTTTAAAAATATATAGTCAGCAAGAGGGCATTCATTTGTAAATGACACAATTTTATAGTTACAATATTAAGATGTCTTACACCCGACTACTTACAAATTACCGAAAGGTACTTGTCACTGGACCATATATTTGACGGTGGTCATATTACTTATTGGCTAACACTTGTCCAATAAGTAATGTGCAATAGCCAATTACGCAAGCGTTGTATACAAAACCCCACAATACAGGTAGTAACCATTCCTAAGTCTACAGAGAACTTAATCACTGTAACATAATTAAAACCTTATGAAAGCATTTTGACTATCTGTCATGAGTTTATTAACTTTCCTTGTTTACCATAATGAACCACTCCTTTCCAAGGAGATACCTTGAGAAGAACTTGATCACCAATGTGAAACTTGAGAGGCTTTCGACGCTCATTAGTATAACTCTTATGATGATTCTTACGGCAAGAAGATTCTTACGGATTTTGAGAAATTCTATCGACGATTCTTTAACTAACTCCGGACCGTTTATTTGATTATTACCAATTTCGTTCCAACATATCGGAGAACGACGTTTGCGGCCATAAAGAACTTCAAGCGATGCCATTCTGATGCTAGTAGGGCTGAGTACGGTTCGGTTCGGTCCGGTTATTAGGCAAACCCAAACCGAAACTGAAGTAATCGGTTATTTGAATATGCAAACCGTTCGGTTTTTCGGTTTTCGGTTCGTTTTTTTTTCAATTATATGTTGACATTGCAAAAAAAAATTTTAAAAATGAAATGCATATTTTAAGCTTGTATAAGAATGTTTTAGAGCACCACATTCCACATATATATTGAATTCAAAAAACAAAAAATAGGCACGTGTTACGCGAAACTATATGAATACAAAGTTGCTAAATAGAGTTTAAAAATTAAAATTATTAAAAGTTTAGTTCCCATCTTCATTTATCATCTTATTTATTCATCTTAAAAGTTTAGTCAATTCCTCACCATCATGATAATCTTTGTTATCATCAATCGGTTTGGTTCGGTTTTTTTTTGGTTTTTTAAAAATGGATAAGCGAATCAAAACCGAAATTTCGGTTTTTCAAAAAAACAAAAAAATAACCATCGGTTAATGCTTCGGTTTGGTTTTTTCGATGCGGTTTTTTTTGGTTAATTCGGTTTCGATTCGGTTAATTCAGTTTTCTGCTCACCCCTAGATGTTAGAACGGAAACTATTATTGTAAGAGAATTCAACGAGTGGTAAATAAGCACCCCAATTTCCATCAAACTCAAGTGCACATGATCTTAGCATATCCTCCAAAGTTTGAATGGTTCACTCGGGTTATCCATCATTTGAGGATGATAACCAGTGCTAAGATCAAATTGAGTTCCCAAAGCTTTTTGAAGATATTTCCAAAAATGGGAAGTAAAATGACCATCACGATCGGATATGATATTCAAAGGTACTCCATGACGACAAATAGTGTACTTGACATAGAGCTTAGCAAGTTGTTTGATTGAAATTTTCTCTCGAATAGGGATCAAGTGAACCGATTTGGTTAACCTATCCATGATTACCCGAATGCTATCATGTCAGTCATGAGTTGTTGGAAGTTTAGTGATGAAAACCATAGTAGTGTCATCTCATTTGCATATAGGAATCGAAGGTTGCTTGAGTGAACCAAAAGGTTTTTGATGCACAACTTTAACCTTAGCGCAAGTAAGACATTTGGACACATATTGCGCAATATCCTTTTTCATTTCGTGCCACTAATAAATGGAACGAAGATCGTCATACATTTTATCCACACCGGGATGAACGGAGTATCGTGACTTATGCGCATCATTTAAGATGTATGTGAGAAGATCGCCATGAATGGGAATCCAAAAATGATCCAAGAAATAAAGCAAGCCATTTCGTTTGGTTTCGAGTAAAAGTTCAGCACCACACGACATTTTGTCATACATGTTACCTTCAGTTATGGAAACGTGTTGAGCTTCATAAGTACGACAAAGAAGATCGAATTTGATGGGAATGCAATTAAGTAGAGCGAATTAAACATGTCCTTTACGACTAAGGGAATCGGTCACGACACTCGTTTTACCGGGATGGTAGTGAATCTCATAATCATAGTCACATGGTAAGCTAGAGCGAAACTCGGCCCATTGTCGTTGTCTCATGTTAAGCTCTTTTTTGATTGAAAATGTGTTGAAGACTCTTGTTGTCGGTGTAAACTTCACATTTCGTCCATAGAGATAGTGTTTCCACATTTTTAAAGCGAATACAGCTACACCAAGCTCGAGATCGTGTATTGTATAATTTTTTCTTGAATCTTGAGTTATCTCGAGGCATAAGCAATAACTTTGTCTTGTTGCTTAAGAACACAACCAAGACCCCAGTTAGAAGTAGCGTTGTAAAAGTTGGCCTAGGCAGCCGAGTACTAGGCGCCTAGGTGGATCTCGGCTGTTTACTGAAGCGACTTTCACCTACTCGACCTAATATAGTTGGAATCGGTCTAACCCAGTCCAACTCTGGCCTAGGAGATCAATGATAAAAAAACCTAATTTCCTACTTCACCCCGCTATTCTAAGTACGTAGTCATAAAACGACAATTCACTCTCTGAAGACCAAATGGTTTCAATCTCCAAAGTTTTTGAAGATCGTTTCAAGCATTCAACTAGTTTGAGGCATGATCTATTGTATTTGCCTTGTATCTGTGTGTGTGCTCATGTTTTGATTAGGGTCAGTAGCAACAGCAAGTCAGCAAAAATAAATCGTCAAACGACGATGTTCTTGAACTTTTACACAACTGATGACTATGATAATTGATAGTGATATTATATTGTGGTGTAAATTAATTTATGTTGCTTAAAGTTATCATCCAGATTCCTTTTTTTTTTTTGCAAAATTAACTTATAGTGTTAGATACTAAGTCTATTTTGGTGACAAAACTAATATATGGATTTATGCCTTCATGAATTTGTGGTGTAAATTTATTATCTACTGCCTACAGTCTGGCCCTTATTTGTCTTTCACTTTCCTTTCCAGTTGGTTGTTCTTGACTTCTTGTTATTTATTAATAGATGTTCTATTACTCTGGAAACAATTAAACAAAATAGATGTTCTATTTATTGGTGTAATGCCATCAAATACCCCGTCATCTGTAACTCAAGAAAACCTTGAACATAAATCTAATGATCCTAGTTGGGATTGTGGAATGTTGATAGATCTTAACAACAAAGATAAAGTGAAATGTATTTTGTACAACAAAGGGATGTCCGGAGGAGTCAATAGATTAAAAGATCACATTGCACAAGCAAAGGGGAGCGTTGCCCCATGTTCTAAAGCCACAAAAGAATACCAAATAAAATGTAGAGATTCTCTTAACGATAACAAATTGAAAAGGGGGCAAAAGGAACATGCAGATCAATCTTTAAGAGCGGGGGTGATCATAGGAAGTGATGGACGTGATGAAACCATTATAATTGAAAATGATGAAATGGTAGATTCCTTTATCGCTGCTAAGCCTCCGCAATCTTTTGGTCATACGGATCGATTTGTGGATAATACTATTAATCCAGAGGATGCATTGAATAAAGGAAAAGCAAAAGTGATAATTTATCAGTTACAATTGGTAAGGAACATATAACTCACACAAAAGAGTATATGTGTAGATGGGTATACAAATGTGCACTTCCTTTTAATGCATTTGAAGATGATAGCTTTAAATTGATGTTGGGGGCAATTGGCGGATTTGGACATAGGCTTCCACCTCCAATTAGATATGATATGGGAGAAACGTACCTAAATAAAGAAGTTGAAAGAACAATAAATTTGTTGAAACCATACAAAGACGAATGGAAAATTAACGGATGCTTCATAAAGGACGCATGGTCTGATAGAAAGAAAAGTAGCATCATGAATTTGTGTGTGAATTCAAAGTTAGGAATTAATTTTTTTATCCACTAAAGAATCTTCTGACAAAGCCCACACAAGTAAGCACATATATGAGGACGTAGAAGCTTGCATCAAGGAAGTTGGTCTCAGAAATGTTGTTAACATTGTGAACGACAATGCTTCAAATAATATGGGAGCAGCAAAGTTGTTATAGGAAAAAAAGGCCAACTATATTTTGGCCATTATGTGCAACGCATACCATCAATCTTATGCTTGAAGGTCTTAATTTTAATCGTGCTTTCTTTGATTTAGCATTATTGTTTTTTTATTTTCATATGTTTATTATTTTATAAATAATATTATTGTTTATTAACATGTTTATTTTTTTCAGAAAGGTATTGGTGCGCTACCTCGGTATAAAAAAATTCTGACTAAAGAAAAAGCACTAACCGTGCTCATATATGCTCATCTTAAAACTTTGGCTATGATGAGGACTTCACTAAACAGAGAGATATTGTGAGACCAGGAGTCACGAGATTTGCTTATGCATTTATCACTTTGCAAAGTTTGGCTGATAAGAAGTCCTAACTAAAACAAATGTTTACTAGCGATGAATGGGAAAAGTGTTAAGTTTTCCAACATACCAAAAGGAAAAAGTTTTTATAATACGGTGTTGAATACCCCATTTTGGACCGGTGTAGCTTTATGTTTAAAAGTTTTCCCCCCTCTAGTTAAAGTTATATGGATGGTTGACGCGAATTGGAAGCCATCCATGGGGTTTATCTATGGTGAGAATAAAAGTGCGGAAGAAGATATCAAGAATGCTTTGGGAAATAACGAAAAAGATTACTAACCGGTTTTGAATACCATCTCAAAAAGATGAAAAATAGGCTTGACATTAAGCTACATTTAATGGCCTATCTTCTAAACCCATTTTATCTTTATAACAATTCGAAAATCCTAAATGATATTGATGTATCATATGCGATTATCAATTTAGTTGGTACAATATATCTGGGAAATCACATTTTGCAAAATCGTATTATGACGGTCGAGTTGTCAGTGTACAAGGATAAACAAGAAAAGTTTAGTCGGGAGATGGCATTAAAAGGATGTGAGGTGAATAACGAGAAATTTTATCCAGGTATTAAGTTATATATTTTAATTTATAACTTATATATGTTTATACTTTATAGTTTTTGAATTATATAAAGTTTAAGATTTTCAGTTTAGTTAATTTAATGATTTAGTAACATGTTGTTTACTTTTCACATTGCAGCAAATTGGTGGGCAGGTTATGGCGCGTCAGCTCCTGGATTGAGAAAGATTGCTAGAGGATACTTTCTTTAACAACTAGTTCGTCAGGATGTTAACGAAATTGGAGCACATTTGAAAGTGTTAGTAACTTCAATATTTCTAGGTGAATATTAGTTAAAGTATGCTTATTTAGTTATTATTTGTTAAACCAGTTTTTTTTATTTTTAACATTCGTAGGTACATACAAAGAAAAGAAATAGACTAGAGGTAAGCAAATTGAACAATTTTGTTTTCGTTCAATTTAAAGAAAATTTGAGGGAAAAGAATGTGAAAAGGATGACTAGGGGAATAAAAGTATTATTAGAAAAGGATGCAAGTGAGTCTCAAGATTGGATTGCCGAAGGTGATGTAGAGGAAAGTAAGCCCGGAGTACAATCGTAGTTCACTCGTGAAGACAAAGGTGTTGATGAATCTTTAGAAAACCGAAGAAGTGCTAGATTGACAGAACTTGACGGGGAAGATTTCGTGTCTGAGGATAAAGAGGAATTGAATGATGTGGTATACTATGAATCGATGGGGCTAACATCAATGAGCAATACGAAGACACCTTGGAGCAAAATGATTAAATGTTTAATATGTCTAATTGTCTAATATATTTTTGAATGGATGATACTTTTTAAAATACGCTAGTATTTGTAGTTTTAACTTTTGATGTATATTTAAACATCTATCTTTTTTATGTATTTTGAATTTTCATTATGATTGGATGAAATGCAATTATTGATTTGAGAATGCATTTTGTTAAATATTAGTAAATTTATGATTTTTCACATGCATATAATATCATAAAAATTAATTTCCTCTATAAATCACCATGTCCGAGTACTCTCACCAAGGCGGGTACTCCCAACTCCCTAGTCGTTCACTTTGGGAGCGTTTAGTAAGTTTTACAACCTTGGTTAGAAGTATCACAAATGACAGTGAAATTGTCATTACTTTCGAGAAGGGTTAGGATTGGAGCATTGCGAAGCATGTCCTTTAGAGTTTGAAAGGCTTTCTCTTGCTTCGGCCCCCACTCGTAAGGCTTACCCTTGTGATTTAAAACGTTGAGACGCAAAGCAAGATTAGAGAAGTTGAGGATTAAAAACGGTAATATCCATTAAACCAAGGAATGATTGGACTTCGATACGAGAAGCTAGGGTTTTCCAATTTTTAACGGCTTTGGTTTTGGAGGGATCAATGTGATACCCTTGTCGTTTACGACGTGGCCCAAAAATATTGAACTTCCTTTAACCAAATTTGCATTTCGAAAAATTGGCATAAAGTTTTTCTTCTCAAACTATCGAGAAAGCATGTAAATGCTTCTCGTGATCGGTTTCAGTTTTTGAATAAATCAAAATATCATCGATGAAAACAATTACAAACTTATCTAAGTATGGTTTGCGAACATGATTTATGAGATCCATGAATACCATGGCTGCATTGGTTAGCCCAAAAGGCATAACCCGAAATTAGTAATGGCGATATCGATTACGGAAAGTGGTTTTAGGTACATCATCTTCATTAACACGTAATTGATGATAACCTGAACGAAGATCGATTTTTAAAAAGAAAACAGCTTCTTGAAGTTGATTAAAGAGATAATCGATGTGAGGTAAACGGTAAAGGTTCTTAATGAGGAGTTTGCTAAGTTCAGGATAATCAATGCACATATGAAAAGATTTATCTTTCTTCTTGACGAACAAGACTAGTGCGTCCCATGGGTATGAACTGGGACGAATAAAGCTACTTTCCGAGAGTTCTTGAAGTTGTTTAAAAAGTACTTGCATTTCGGAGTGTGCAAGACGGTAAGGGGATTTGGTTACGGGGGTTTGTCCGGGCACAAGGTTGATACGGAATTCAACTTGAAAAACGAGAGGAAGTCCGGAAATATCATCGGGGAAAATAACAGGAAAATCACAAACGACCGGGATATCAGAAAGTTTCTTTTCTTTTAATTTCTTCTTGACTACATCGGGTAAGAAAGCAACGTACTTCTTGTGCAAGTAACATTGGGATTTAAAACAAAACATGAAGTTAAGTCTCGAAGAAGGCCTTTGTCTAAAAAACATTTAGGGTTATACCCTTAGAGAGAGGAATTTGAATAAACTTCTTAAAGCAAACAGTTTTGGCATGGTGTAGAGAGAGCCAATCTATGACTACTATGATGTCGAAACTACCCATTTTCATGGTTATAAGGTCAATGGAGAATTTGTGCTTATTGAGGATGAGAGTGCAATTACGACTAATGGAATTAATGATAATTGAACTACCATTTTCTACTTATACCGTAAAAGGCTTAGCTAATTTAGCACGAGGCATGGCAAGTTTAAATTCAAAATCAAAGAAATGAAACTCCTATCGGAACCCGTATCAAATAAAACAGAAGTAAAATGATTGTTTATAAGAAACATACCATTCACCACATCATTGGAGTTTTGGGCTTGATTAACATTAAGCATTAAAGTACGCCCATGAGCATCTTGGTTTTCTTAAGCGGCTTGGTTTTGTGACGGAGCTTGAATGTTAGGGGCTTGAACCGGTTTAATTGCAGCCATGAGTTAAGGAACTTGAGGAGCAATGATTTAAGGGACTTGGGGTTGATAGGTATGAACTTGGTAGCCTAGAATGGTATAGTAAGAAGCAGGTATGACTTGAGCTTGATGAGAAAACACAAGTCGGGGACAAGCAGTGCGGAGGTGACTAGGGTCGCCACAATTATAGCAAGCCCTAGCTAGCACAGAATGAGGTTGTGAGTTTTGCAGAACAAATCATTGTGAGCAGTTTGCACACGTGCAGATTCACGACAAGTATCGATGAGGTGACCATAATAGTTACAGTTAGTAAAAAATGGCACGAGGAGTAAGCAGGATCATGACGTTGACAAGTGGTTCATAACGGGTGAAGTTCGGTATAAGGTTTCTTGTTAGGATGGGCTTGTTGGGCTTGAGGTTGTGGTGGACTGAATTGGGTTAAAGCAAAGTTGCGGTGATCGGCTATTACCACTTTCTTGCTTGAGTACCCAAAATTCAACTTTCAACCTCTGAATCTTTGTTTGGTGCAGAACTCCGTGAGCATGAGTTCCTTAAGTTCGTCTAATGACAGGGCCATGGCGACTTCTACCCCACAAGAGTGCTTCTAATTATTCCACCAAGGGATCTCAGGTCAAAGACACTTGAGGCACAAGTGGTTTTCTTGTCCTCAAGACACTCGCAATGGAGGAAAGCATTCTCCGTGTGTTCAAACCACTAAAAGAAAACGGTAGCACCATCCGCTCCAACATACTTCGGGAGGGGGGGGGGGGTTAGCAGTGGTGAATTGCTTGTAGGAATAAGCAGCGGATTAGCAGTTGCAGTAGCGGCATTGATGGTTTTCACTTGGACCATAAGTTCAGGGAGCATAGTAGCCATCTCTTTGGAGAAGTAGAAAACCATCTTCTTCTATGAGTTCTTGTTTCTAGCAGCACAAACGTAATGACAAGAAGACATACTACAGGGACATAATATAATTTTTTAAAAGATGAGGAAAATTCATGAGGTTGTTATGAAAATTAAATAAATCATTAAAATTAAATCAAATTTAGTTATTAATCGAGGTTTTGGTTGGGGTTAACGATTTAAGACATTTTTAAGTAGGAAAATTGGAAATAAATAATCCCACTTTTTATGTATTGGCCGATGATAATCCCACCTTTAAAAATCACTAGCAACGGTCCCACCTTTTAACTATTTTTGTCTCACTGGTCCTCCGTTAAAAAAATACTTAACGTCGTTATGTTTTTTCCTTAGTTTCAAACCGGTGTTTTAGGGCTTTTGATCGGAAGAACGATATTAGTCGACTGATGTAAAACTTATCTCGAAATGGTGATTCAAATGGCTTGATTTTTGTCAATTGGAAATTCAAGCACCCGAATTGAAACATTGTTTCGTCGTTTGGATCACCATTTTGAGATAAGTTTTACATCGGTCGACTCGTATCTTTCTTCCGATCAAAAGCCCTAAAACATCGATTTGAAACTAGGAAAAAACTTAACAACGTTAAGTATTTTTTTAACGAAGGACCATTGTGACAAAAGTAGTTGAAAGGTGGGACCATTGGTAGTGATTTTTAAAGATGGGATTACTATCGGCAAATACACAAAAGGTGGGATTATTTATTTCCAATTTTCCTTTTAAGTACAAATGAAAATAATTTAAAAATTTTAAGTTTTATTTGAAAATTGAAACATCTATGTTGGATTTTATGTTTCAATCCACAAATAAAATTTAAAATGGATAAATGAAAGTAAAAAGGTTGGAATTTCATGAATCACCAGGTTTATCCCAACAAAACAAATAAAAATAAAAATCATAATTTGAGTGTTGGGTCGTTCCAGGAATCGTTATGGATCTCCAACAAAACAATTCATAATTAAATCAAAAACTAAGATGAGGGTGTTGAATTGAACAATTGAAGTATTTCAGGAATCACCCTAGACTTTCATACTCCACCCATTCATTCAACTAAAAATAATAATGAGGAAACCGAATTTAGCCACAAATCACCATGTTCGGTTATAGACGAGTAATGTAGCTATCTTTACTTAAGATAGCCACCAGACTTCTTAAAGCTTTAGAAGCATGTGACGTATTTTCGCTTTGGACTGTAAGATCAAACACTGTGATCGGAGGTCCCTAGGAAAGGAATCACATCTTTACATTGATTCTCGGAATCGTTTTGTCAATGTCCGAATCATACTATTTCCCACTTCCAATTGCTGTGAAAACCCGTCACACCTTTTTCATACTTTAAGGAGAGTAAAAAATAAAAATCATGAGAATTCTTAAGAAACTTCCTGAACTAAATAACGACTAGGGTTTTGAAAATAAAATTTTAGGAGGAGGCGTAGCCTCGGAGTAGAGTGTGTATGCACATCAATTATATAAAAACAATTAATTAATTAAGCAAGCTACGAACTATCAAATATGAATAATTGGGACAAACACATAAGAACATATGTGACCCTAAGCATGGTACTATGTCAGCACGTCTAACGACCTATATTCAGCTCTGATACTAATATGTCAAACCCCAACTTGTGGCAGTATATGTCGAGGCACGACGGATTGCTTAGTAGATCACAAGATACTAATATAAATATAGTGGCAATAACTAATTATTTAATTTCAAATAACCAAAGTACATCACAATACCCAAATCAAACATAATCCAAATAAAATAATATTCCAAACCAAACGAATATTATGATAATATTTATTTCATTGATAACTTGAAGTCCAAAAATACTTGCTTTGTCTTCAATCACCCCATATAAGTACATGCAACATGTATAAAAATAGATATATTTGATTAACACAAAGGTTGGTGAGCAAATAACATATAACAACTAATCGAGTAATACACGTAAATGCATATATTAGAATTCTGGTTGAGGATGATGCCCCTAAAACAATAAAAGTAAAATGGGGTGTGAATTACTCACCTTGAAAGTAGACGAGTGGAGGGATGTACAATAAAATAATTTGAATTATACGATAAGCGAGCTTACAACTAAACTTACCCAAAATAACCTATGAAAACCAAAATAATATTCAGACATTAGTAATATGAGGATTAAAACAAAATTAATTAAAACTCGAGATCTTAACACAAAACTTAAAGAAAAAGTAAGCTTAAATGAGTGTTCGGTTCGGGTTCGATCTGAATGTCGATATGATATCGAATTCGGATCCAACACGACCAAAATATACTAACAAATATAAAGCATTGAAAAGTCAGAAGCTAATTCAGGTAAATTCGTGATTTAATTGAAAAGCCCCAAATTTGTTCTTAACATAAACCCTAGATTGAAATTGATTCTATTGAACATCAGAATCCCCCAAATCTATTGGAATTAGAGGGCTTTTGTTCATAGGCTGTTGAACAACTGTAAAAATACAAACTTACTCGAAGATTTGAAATGCAAGATGAAAGATTAGACTCGGTTTGACTTTTCGTGGTCACTACTTGAAGAACACCTTAATTGATTCGTAAAAGAAAGTATAAATTACGAATTGATAAGCAAAGAACAGAAACAAATGGTCATGGGTTTATATAGGAATTGGATTTAGACTTGTTGATTACGAATTGGTTTGAATTAAAGAGATTAAGTTATCTCTATCATAGAGACCCAAAGTTTGAACAAATTGATAGATAATTATGAGTTTTATGATTAGGTACAAGTTTAGTATCATAACTATATTCATGTTTATCATTTAATAAAGATGAAAACAAACAAAAAATGAGTGTTCAAACATGAACTAGCTGCACTGGTAGCTGGTCGTGCTACGCAATCCAACAAGCTCCCTGTCACGCTACGCGATGGGTAAGGTTCACTAGCAACTTTCAATTTTGTCATTTTCAGCCCCTGTAGTTTCTAAAATGCAATTTTAGCCCAACTTAGATGATTTTTATGATTGTTTAACATGTTTATGTGGCATAAGAATATAAAATGAATTAACACAATTAAATACTAATATATGCTTATTTCATTGATAATGGAGATCCGAAATAAATCGGGTAAATAAATACAAATAGAACCGGAAATTAACGAATGTCACATAACTCGTTAGTTTGGATTGTTATTTCCAATAGTATATAGTTGTAATATTTAAATCCCATTTTCCAAAATATAAGACTTTCAATTGATTGGTTCGATTAATATGTGAGTCAATTAAAAAAAATAAAAACCAAGCCTGTGTTCTGCAACAATTACCAAAGATATAATCGAAAATATAACGTGTTTGGTAAGTTAGTTATAGCATCCAAAATAGTTCCTCTATATTTATATGAGTAAGTTCTTTATATTGTATGGAGTAATTGTAAGTAGTTGTGTGTAATGCAGAGATAAAAGTTACCGTTTATGAGTAAATTTGAAGAAACACTGTTCATTCACTTTAATTTTTTTTAGAGTGATTGTGAGTGGAGTAGATGAAAAAGAGAATGATAAAAATAACAAATATATATTATTTAATTAAAAGTAAAAGTGAAAAATTAGTGTTTTTAGTGTAATTATACATATATAGAAATTATTGAGAATGTTCTTAGCTTAATATGTGAGTTAATTAAAAACATATGAAAAAGAAAATATAAAAAAAAGGAATCAGAAAGAAATAAAATTAAACCCGCGTGCTACGACATGCACTTGCTACGGGGTTGCCACACCCCATAAAAAAAGAAATTAGTGATATATATGATAAAATCATAACATTAATTACAAATTTTAAAATACATCCTACAATTCTCTTAAAAAAGGAGTCATAAAGAAATAAAATCAAACCCGCGCACTACGCCATGTACTTGTTATGGGGTCGCCGCACCCCATGAAAAAATCGCGACATTAATTACAACTTTTAAAATATATGCTACAATTCCCTAAAATTAAATCTTCCTAGCATTCTCAACATATTCCCTGCTACATATTCATATATATCATATAATTATATTTAAAATTAGGTTCTTGTGTTACACACGGATGAAAATATATAAAACTTCATATATATATATATATATATATATATATAGGGGCAATTTCATAGAACAGTAACCAACTTTCAAAAGTGTTTCAATTAGGTCACTTAACTTTAAAAAGTGTTCCAATCAAGTCACTCAACTTTCATGTTTGAATAAATTAAAGGTTTTAACATGTTTTTTTAACCTTTTTCTTTTATGTTTCACATAGGAAATGTTTTTATCTTTTTTTTTGAAGTTGACGTTGACGGATGACGTGAATTTTATTTTTTATTTTTAAATTTTAATATAATTAACGTTTTTTAATTTTTTAAAAATTTAACACCATATATTGCAAATTCCGACCCTCACATCTTATCCTCCATTTCTTTCTTGACGTACAAAAAAATCGGTGAGATCTGATTTGAAGATTTAATGACCCGATTTGAGGAAAATATGCATCAGTGACCTCATTGGAACACTTTTGAAAGTTAGTTATTACTCTTTGAGATTTTCCCTATATATATATATATATGGTATACATTATTATAAACGACAGATAATCTAGCATTATTAATATAAGGTATCACATTGTTGTTTTAATTAAAAAAAATCCAACATACAAAGAAAAATAGAAATAAATAACAATTTAAAACAAATTTCTAACATATACCATGAAATAAAAAAGACATATTAATTAAAATTTCATCATGTACTATAATCATATGTTGTAAGCTATGAATCGTAAACATGTAGATGTTGTAACATAAGTTGTGTGTTATAAAAATATTTTAATTGAAATTATAAAATATATAAGTACACAAACATAAAGAATGCTACAAATATGAATATAACAATGAGATATAACAAATATAATCTTGATTAAACCGTTTAATAAAGCAACAATAAAATCCAAACTTCATAACTTAAACCACCATTTCAATCCAAGTATCCATACATCCAGTCTAAACGTTCATAAATAATTTCTCAAAATTCAAAAAAAAAATAAAATAATAAAGTCTCAAAGTTTTAGAAAATAACAATGAAGACAATTAATTGTCTTTATTACTCAATAAATAATGATTATAATCATTTATTTTGAAACATTCTCCAATTTAGGAGTTAATGTTTAAAATTAAATTGGTTATTAGGTGGATAATTTATTTATAGAAATTGTATACTTGACATCCTATATGGATAACCTAGTTAAATGACATATGAAAAATATATGTTGCTTTAATAATATATTAAGATTAGTATATTTTCTCTCCCATGTTCAATTATATAATACTTTTTATGCACTTATCACTATATTTTCTCTGTTACACTCACAACCACTTATAGAAAATATTAAAAACAAATTAAACAGTATGAATGGCGAAACATCAAATTTAATTTTCCCATATAATATTTTCTCTCTCAACTACTCACAATTATTCATTATTATATCATATAATTTGCAAATCCTCGTGACATATTTTCATGAAACATGTTGAGAATGCTCTAACACATGCAACTCACGTACATTAAAGTTTCCCCAACTACTTTAAATACCAACAAATTTTATATGCGTCATCTGAAAAAATAATAATAAAATAAAATAAAAGCCTTATAACTCTAATATGAGTACACTATAGTTGTGTAACAATTTAAAAATAATTACGTTTTAACTAGGTTTTCCTTAACTGACAAATGTAATTACGTTTTAACTAGGTTTTCCTTAACTGACAAATGTCTTTTTTCCCTTCAAATACAAAATCATAAATTATCAAGATGTGTTTCGCGTCGCGTCACGTCGCGTAAAAGAACCCTCCGCTAATTTATAATGTATGAATGTTAACTTCTATGTACTTTTCTTATTTGCTAAGTTAAGTTGTGTTTCTAAAAGGATACCTCAATGAGAAAAGAATATTTAAATTTTTATTGTTGTTTTTGCATGTGAATATTTCATATGATCTTGGCAACACTGTGATCATTCCGCCACTTGCCAAATCCTCCACGACTTTGTTTTTAAAAATGCATACAATAAACATTTAAGATGGGCAAATGCATGTGCTATGAGACCCTACATATACATTTATCATTAATGCCAACTTTATTATATGAAAAAATAACAAACATAAAAAGGTTGCGTTATCAATTTATTAATGAGGGTTGTCCCGTCCAAACGATTTAGCTTTCATGTCCAGACCAGATATAATACTAAGGGGTGTGCTGGAATAATTCATGAGGTGCGGAACCTATCACGTAGGCGTCATCTCACTTTCATATTGTTTTCGTACTAATCCACAAAAGTGAGGCGTGATTTCACTTTCAACTTAACGTGAAAAATGCCACGTCATATTTTTTCTTTTAATAAATAGTTATTATTTTTACTTTTTTAAATTATATATATTAATTTGCAACATGTTAACGCATCTCTCACGTGTATATCATGTTTTAATGGGTTGTATGAGCTTTACTTGCATATACAATATGCTTAAGAGGTTGTACCATCACTACAAATAAAAAACTATTTTGACATACAAAAAGTGTCACAAACAACCAAAAAAGTGTATTAAAGAACCTTATTAGAATGAGCGGCACACAAAAAAAGTGGAACTAGAAGCGCTACCACTAAGCCTTTTTAGTGGCACTTTTTTCATTTGTCACTAAAACTTTTTGGGCTTTCGGTGGCTTTTTTTCGTCTTGCCACTATAAAAAAAGTGCCATTAAGAACCTTGTAGTTATTAAAAACTTAAAACTCAAAAAATCAGATAATATATATAATATTAATTAAAACATGCTTAAATACAACCAGAGTTTGAATCTTCGTCTTCAAGTTTTTGACACCTTCACTCCAATCTTAAGCCCTCCTTTTTGAGCCACTACTTTGTTAAAGCATTTCAAGCACCAACGCCCACTTTAAAATATGTCAAAAACATGCCAAACATGAATAAGTTTGAAAACTTGGTTACTTGGTCGTAGTCTAAGCACTTGGTCACAGTCATGAACATAATGCACCAACCACTAGCATTTCACCCACTATAAATATGCCTCATCAACCCCGTTTAATCTCGTTAAGTCCCTTATTCTCTTCCAACTTTCAACGACACATATTCTTATGTCCAAGTTTGTTCCCGAGGAGCCATTACCCACCACAAGCCTAGATATTTTCTTGTCATTGCACGATTTTGGTAGTTGGTCTCCTCATTGGAACGCATACTTTGATCCAGACCGACTTTCAGTGGCCGTTTCAACATATATTAACATCAATATGTTTTTTTTGAATGATATAACATTATATCTATTGGATTTATGTTAAACGAAATGTTTCTTTGTGCGAAATGATGAAAATTTAAACATAATTGCATATTTTTTATACATGGATGAAATGCCATAATTTGTAGTTTGTACCCATGCATTGCAAAACAAAGGACAATTATCGACGGACAAATCATTGATGAAGATAGAATATATCAGAAAAGACCGACGATTTAGAACTTTAAGCAACTGTAGCACAATGAGTCTCCAATATTCATATTCCTGTATAAACAAAGAATCACTAAATTAAATTAACCCTTGGCTTAATTGCTTAAGCCCTTAGGTTAACACTTAGTCTTTCTTACAGGGGTGTAGTATGATTCGGCAGATTTGAGCGACTTCACCTACAAAACAGAACACAGTGAGCTCATTACGAGAAGGATATTTGGGGGGGGGGGGGGTTCTTCTCGTAATCACCCTCCGGCGTGATAATCAGTATGGGAGATTGTATACATAATGAATACGAGTTATCGCAGAGCACTAGTGAGTATTCTCACCTAAAAGTCAAGATCCTTTTACCGTTGGAGGTTGAGTGGTATTTATAGCCGGATGGGAGTAGAGAATGTGTATGTCTCCTGCCATGTCAGAAATTCCACCAATCAAAGGCCTTGCACGTGTCCCAGGAAAGTTGGTGGATAAAGTGGTTGACTACTGGTGACGTTTGTACTATGTAGTACTATTGTCAATGTGTTGTCAATTCCTTATTAGCTGAGCGTCCTTTCAAAAATATACTTCTTTTTTGCACCATACCTAGGAAGATCCTCGGCATCACTCTTCCCGGGGCGTCAAGGAATGGTTGGCGCCTGGTAGAATGTTCATTGGTGATTTTATACTTTGTACCCGGCGCCTGATTGTTTCGCCTATGGAAGCCTATGTTGCTTATTTGGTAGGTTTAAGAGCCTGACTCTTCAAGTCTCCCTAGCCTATTGGTGTTCTCGTGTGATAACAGCAAGTAGAATTATGAACTGATAAGGTAACAAGGGTATTTTTACGAAGTTTCCCCACAGGTGGAATCTCCTTTTGGATGGGGAGTCTTCTAGCTGAAGGTTTGTTGAAAAACCTTTGATGCAGAAGGTTATCGGAAATCTTCAGAAGAAAGCCTCCTAGTGAAAGGTTATTTAAAACCCTCCTTTAGCGTAAGCCTTTTTGACAGAAGGTTATTGAAAACCGTCTTTAGGCGGAGGCCTTTTTGGAAGAAGGTTATTGAAAGCCTTTCTTAGGCGAAAGCCTTTTTGGCAGAAGGTTATTGAAAGTCTTCCTTAGGCAGAAGCCTTTTGGGCAGCTGGTAAGTCCCCGTCTAAGGCCCTCGTCCTTGGCGGTGATTAAATCGTCCAACCGCCTCCTTTTGAGATTGGAGCGATTGTGACCGGCAAATTTTTTGACAACCTCGAAAGTGGAGGTGGTGCAGGTGCTGGTGGCGGTAGCGTGGGGTCAAAAGCTATAAACCCGGGTGACTTAATCAAGGCCAATCCGCTATACTTGCCTCGATGGGGCATTAATCGTGGCGCCGATTTTGAAGACTCGGTTGTGTGCGTCGAATTTTTGGAGCATTGCTTCCCATCTGGGGAACGCGTAGCTCGTAAGTTCCAACCTCGCGATAGCCTGTCCTTTGATGCTAGTTATAATGTTGTTCAGTGGCTCTCTGGTCTTGCGAAGTTGATTCGTGAGAATAGTATGCTTCAAGCTAAGAAGATCGATTCTGACTCCACCATGAGGGAGATGAAGCATGCTCTGAAGAATTTTGAAAACCCCGCATGGAAGGCTAGTCGGGAAGCGTCAAAGCATTATGCTCTGCATGCTGCAAAGAATAAATAGAAGAACGCGGAGGCAGACTTGGCAGAGTCCGTCCGTGAGCTGCTGAGCGCTATAATGAGTTTCAGGCTGAGTGCAAGAAGTCCAATGATGATCTTGCTGAAGCACACGGCCATTCTCAAGCTACGCGGGAGGTCGCTTCTAAGCACGAACAAGAAAATGTCAACATCCACAAGCGGGTCGAGCAACTAGAGATCGAGGATGCGGTTAGAAAGACGGGTGCTAGCAAGCTTGCTGATGCTTTGGCGGCTCGTGAGCAAATGATTGAGAACCTAACTGCTCAAAGAGCCATATTTGCCGGGGACCGCGACTGGCTGCTGAAACATGCCATCCGAAGGTCAGTTTCTTCCTTGTGTTTTCATTTATTTATTCTCAATTGGTTTTTTTTTAAACTGTTTTAATTGCTCAGATTTCCCAGCGCATCATAAATGATGAAACTATGAAGAAGAGCGTCGGGCGTCTTATGACGGCATCGCAGCAGTTGGGACACAAGGAGGGGTTCCAGGAGGCGCTTACTCATGTGCAAGATCAAATACCCCTGGAACTCTAATAGCTTCATAGCATCAACGTTGAAGCTAAGTTTCCAGTTGCGAAGACGTAGTACGACGCCATGTCGTTCCCCATTTTGTCCACTGTCTCCCAGCTTGCCAAGGAGGAGAATGGCGTGCAAAAGCTAAGTGATTTGCTGGAGCCATCGAGAGCGAGCACTTCCTCTACAGTTGGTGATGACGATGCTATGGAACAGGATCTGGCGGTAGGAGAACGAGAAGAATAGAAAGTGGACTGTGAAGCCTCTACCCGCTAGGATTATATTTGTATATAAGTAGAATAGGGCTTATACTTATAACTATTCAGCGGTTGTTGGTATCTTCTTTTGTAAATATTTGTTTTATGAATGAAATGAAATATTTCTTCTTATTGCTTGTATTATTTCTAATTAATTTTAACATAACAACTTTGATTAACGCCAACTTAGATCGCCATGACGGAGTATCGTTTTCAATAATAATATGTGGCCCTTGGCCCGCCTTTACATAAAATGAAATCGATTTACAAATAACACATTCGTAATTGCGCGGCGTTCCAAGTTTGCGGAATAGGCGTGCCATCGAGTTTGTGTAATGCATAAGTGGCCTTTCCTGAGACCTTAGTAACTTGATAAGCTCCCTTCCAATTTGGCGATAACTTTCTTGGTGCTTGAGCGTTGGAAGCCTCGTTGTTGCGAAGGACGTAATCTCCGACATTAAACTCGCAAATCATAACTTTGTCATCGTAATATTTTTGGAGTTGTTCTTGTAATTGTGCTTGCGCATCGCAGCCAACTCTCTTCGTTCTTCTAGGAACATCAAATAAATGTGTCACTACTCATCGTTGTTTTCTTTCGCAATTAGGACGCGCGGGGAGGGTAGACCTATTTCTGCTATGACAATAGCTTATGTGCCATAAGTGAGACTAAATGGCGTTTCAGCGTTGCTTGTGTTCCTTTGTGTTATGAGGGCCTAAAGGACATACGCAATCTGGTCTATCCAGCCAAATCTGTAACAGTCTAACCTTCGCTTAATTCCATCGACAATGCTGCAATTGGCGCGCTCGACTTCCTCATTACCCTGCGGATGCGAGGCGGATGCAAAATATTGAGAGATTTGTAGTTCTGCGAGCCAGGCTTTAACACCCTAAAGGGTGAACTGCGTTCCGTTGTTGCTGACTATGTTCATGGGTAAGCCAAATTGACAGATGATGAACTCCCATATAAATTTCTCCAAGCTGGTGACATTGATAGAAACTACTGACTTAGCTTCTATCCGTTTGGTGAAGTCGTCGATCGCGACTATCAAGAACTTCACATGCCCCGGCGCTTTTGGAAATGGCCTTGTTGTGTCGATGTCCCATTTCGGAAATGGCCACACAGTAGTGACCGGTACCATGTTATCTTTGGACGAAGGGTATTTGGTGCATGGCGCTGGCATGCGTCACATTTGCGGATATGTTTTTCAGTGTTCACATGCATGCTTGGCAATACCCTGCGTTCATGATTTTTGCTACCACCATGTACGGACTTGCGTGTACTCCACAGATGCCTTCATGGATTTCCATTAGGAGATAGTTGGCACATGCTGGTCCACACATCAGAGGAGCGGTCCTAGTAAGATTTCCATTATAAAATGTCTTCTTTCATTTGATAATTCAGCGCCTTATGGTGTATCTTCCCAGACTCCGCTTTGCTTTCTTGTAAGATATTGGCGGACCGGAATTTGACGACTGGTGTCATCCAGGGCACGCTGCCTGTGGTGATGATGCATACTTCCTGGATAGGAACTGAATGGGTTCCGAGGATCTCTACGTGGATATATTTCGCCAGGTGTTCAAAGCTTACCGATGCCAGCTTACTCAGGACGTCAACTTGCTTGTTTTCAATACGCTTAATGTGGATTACTTTGCATGTAGCGAAGTTTTGCATCATCGCCTTGGCCTGGGCTAGATATGAAGTCATTTTTTTGCCTTTGGCTTCGTAAGATCCCTCAATTGGTTTTCCACTAGCATGGAGTCTACATGAGCCTCCAAGTTTCTGGCGTTCAATTTCCACGTGATCCTAAGGCTAGCCAAGAAGGCATCATATTCTGCCTCACTATTCGTGCTTTTGAATTCGAGGCAAACAGCGTAGGTGAATTCATAACCCTCTGGATCCGTGAGTCTTAGCCCTACTCCTGAACCTTCATCGTTTGAGGCTCCGTTCGTGTCAAGCCTCCAAACGTGTTCCTTATCTTGTGCCGCAAGAGGTTCTAATTCTCGGATGTCGTCTTCATCCCACGCTGGGGGATTTTTTTACGATGAAATCAGCCAGCACCTGACCCTTGATAACGGGTCTTGGCTTGTATTCTATCGCATGTTCTCCCAACTCTATAGCCCTTTTTCAAGCCTTCCTGAGAGTTCCGGTTTACAAAGCACATTGTACAACTTGTAATTGGTCAGAACCTTGACGTGATGTCCTTGGAAATACGTGTGCAGGCATCGTGAAGCTTGGACCAGCACGAGTACCAGTTTATCTAGAGTAGAGTATCTGGTTTCTGTGTAGGTGAATGTGCGGCTGACATAGTATATGGAGGTTTGCACTTTGTCTCGGTTTACCATAAGTACAACGCCGATCTCCCTATTTGAAGCAGAGAGATATAGCGTTGGTGGCTCTTTCGAAAGTGGCGCAATCATCGTGGGGAGCTCGATCAATCGGGACTTGATTTCTTGGAATGCAGATTCCACCTCTAGGGTCCAGCGGAACTGCGTCTTCTTGACGCAGTTGCGGAGGATGGACATTGATGTATAATAATTTATACATCTTTTCAGCACTAAAATATCTCCAAAGAAGTGTAATATCGGCAATTATATAGAATAAATAACCACTAATACTCATAATTTCTATATATAGGTATATATAACCTTAAAGAATAAAGCTAGCTGATATGCGAAGAAAAACGGAGAAAACAAACTCAACAAACCCCATGGTGATTGAAGGCATAGCCATGCCTAGAACGTGCGAAGTAAAGAAAAAAATTCAGGAAGCCATAACATGGCCATGTTAACCAAATCACACCCCGTGTTGAAAGTACAAGAGTAAAAGGCAAGATATAAGACTCTGAAGCTAAACATGGCCATGTTTTGACAAAACACACCCATGTTAAAAGATTAGTCATCCAAATTGGTTAGATTGTTTTAATTTGATCATGTTTGTATATATTACTTTGATGGATAACATCATGTCTATTGGCTAAACTTTCATAGTATCATCTTGGTTTATAATGAATCTTAATTGAAGTTTAATAATTTTGGTTAAACATGTGATCAGTTTTTAATAAGTAAAGGTTATGTTGCAATTACTACTTGATGATGAATGTTAAAATACTCTTAAAAGATACCCCAAGTGCTGAGCTTACGATAAGCCGAGAAATTGCTAGTCTTGTAAGGCCTTGTTTGAGAAAAAAACACAAATCCAAATATTAACATGGATCAAGTGAAGTATTAGTGGTAATTGAGGAATGATTGGCAATGTTGTGAAAACGGATTGTCGATGTTCTTCCAATAAAATCGGTTAATTACTTGTCAAGTGAGTGTGCAACATAACCTATTTTAAAACTCTTGGGTGGTTATTACATGAGTTTTATAATTGCTCAAAGTTTTGTGGGTTAATAATTGATAATTCAAGGTTAATCCTTAACAACTTAACTAATCATAATTGGTATTTTAAGTACAATACAATTGTTATTTTTACTAAAATATCAAGGATAATTCATTTAGTAATTTAAGGTATTGTCTCATCTTTAAAGTAAGTTATCTTAGATACTTATTATAAACCACTTGCTTACATAAAATGATGTCTTAGTGGAGGTCATGAAGTTATGCATACTTCTTTCTTTAATTATCATGGAATAACATAACTTAGAAATAAGGTGTTATTCCTATATTTAATCACCATAGCAAGCTTATATCAAATGTTTACCAATTAATTATTAAACCAAGTTAAGAGGAGTTTTAACCAAGATGATACACTTTTATCCTTGATCATCTCTATAAAAATATAATAACCCAAAAAAATTGTCTTTAATTTATGCTTTTAAATTTCTCTTCAAAACTTATTTATCAACACAAAACCACTATGATGTTTACTTCTAGTTAAAATAAATACAATGATTTAGTAATGGAAATCAAACAAGTGTGTCCATGGATTGATACTTAGTTCTTACATATACTTTACTACATATACGATAGGTACACTTGCCTATTTGTCTGTTGTTTAGTTAAGATAATAATCATTTTTATAAATTTAAAACTAGGCATTGTGTGAACAAACTTTTAAAATAACTTAACAACTTTTTCTACACTATCCACACCACACCAGACACCAATGGGAATGATTTGTCGGTGTGGTTTGCCAAAAATCTATTCAATGCCACAAGGCTATCATTCAGTGTCTGGACCTGTTTTAAGGTGATGGGCGATGGCATTTTGCTGTGGACCCCACCTTCTCCGGGTTGGCTTTGAAGCCATCCTTGGTGACAATAACACCTAAAAATTTCCCCTCCTCCATTCCGAAGGAGCACTTTCTAGGGTTGTTCTTCATGCTTATTCGACGGAACGTGTTGACCGTTTCTTCGATGACTTGATCAACGAGGTTTCCTCCACGCTCTTAATGACTAAATTATCCATGTAAACTTTCAAGTTTCTCCCAATCTGACATTTGAACTCCCGATCCATTAGGCGCTGATAGGTAGAACCCACGTCCTTTAGTTCGAATGGAATCATCTTGTAGAAGTATGTGCCGGTTTCGGTACGGAACACGGTCTTATCCTGATTGGCCGTGACCATGTGGATATGTAAGGCCCTGAGCCCGGGTGCACTACATTCGGTGTTGGATTTACTCATAAACACAGTTCTAAAATTAGAGTTAATTAAAACTTTTGCAGAATTATAAAAGTCAACCACCTCTTACAAAACGTAAGGTACTTGTCTCAAAATAACATAACAATAGTCATAATATTAAACATAAACGACACATGATTCTTCTATCTTCCGATGCCAGTCTTCCTATGAATGCCATGTGTCCCGTCTCAAGCAACCTGCCTCATTCTACTCACTCGCGTGCATACTAAAAGTCAGCTACGCTGAGTGAGTTCTAGTTAATCAGACAATATACAATTCATTCATTTACATACCAATACGTATCCGAAGAGGCGTATTAAATACTTTACCTGTTCATTTTTCTTTCATACATACTTACATACGTATAATACTTTCATATTATCTCTACGTTTTGAAGAGCGTTTCGCCCTACTTACCTCGGATACTATTAGGGTTCGGTACCCTACGTACCTCGGATATTATTAGGGTCCGGTACCTTTCATACCTCGGATATTATTAGGGTTTGGTGCCCTTTTTCTTGTTTCTTACAACAATTCGTACTTTACTTACCTTCATACATATTTATATATATTCATATACATCCATGTACTTTCTCATAACAATATTGGTAGTAATCAAATATCATTCATAAACAGTCACATAGGATACACTTACCACTTAAGGTAAGTGTATTTATAAAACACATAGGAGTATGCACACAGCCCCGAAAACATAACAGAGAAAGGGGCTAGACTCACTGAATTCTGTTCCTCTCGGAGTTAATAGTGATACCTCTCTTCAATTGGGCACGGTTGACTGTCAAACAAGTTACATGTATTAATTTTCTAGTTTTTATTTTCTCATACTTCTAAGCTAATGAAAGCCTCAACGAACGGGGGTCCGGGGGCAGTGCCCCTAGAAGCGAGGTCTAGGGGCGGCAGCCCTTAGCAGGGTTCAAAGGGCAGAGCCCCTTTACTAGAAACTTCATTAGAAAATCCCATTTTTTCTAATTCTGAGCCAAGTTCAAATGATTCGGATTACCTAACGAACACGGGGAGGGGTGGTTCTGGCCCGAAAACACACTTTCTTCTCGACTCAAACCAAATGAGTCAAGCCAGTCGATTCGGCTTGAATGGGTTCGAGTCGAGTCACCAGACTTGGCTCATTTTTCCATTCGAGTCGAGTCCTAGACTCGGCTCGTTTGACCATTCGAGTCGAGTCTTTGATTCAGCTCATTTGGCTCATTCAAGTCGAGTCTTTCACTCGGCTCGTTTGGTCCATTCGAGTCGAGTCTTTGACTCGGCTCGTTTGCCCATTCGAGTCGAGTCTTTGACTCGGCTCGTTTGCCCATTCGAGTCGAGTCTTTGACTCGGCTCTTTTGGCTTACTTGAGTCAAGTCTTTGGCTTGGCTCGTTTCCGGTTCACCTCGGCTTATTTCGGGTCCTTTCACTCGCCACTTTACACATCTTGGTACACCCGTTTTAACATTAGGACAAGTTCCGGGTTACAAAACTTTCATTTCCTTGCTCGGTAAGACCCGAACACCACATTCTCATACCGTCTATCCCAACTAACTTTCTTACTACAAAGTTTACACTTTTCTTGTTTAACAAGATATGATTAACATAAACTAACACAAAAACCTAACCTTTAATCTAAAACATACCTGTATAGATTGGTTTGGTTTTGGATCTTGAATCACTTGTGAATCTAGACGAGATTTCTTGTTTCTTGAATAAGGATAAACTTGCTAAACCTTAAATCTTGGATGAAATATGGAAGGAAGGGAGGGTGTTTGTGTGTGTATAGAGAGTGTATGAGTGTCTGTAGGTAGAAGATGAAAGAAATGAGAGTGTTTAGGGTTTTAGAGAGGTTTTGGAGTTTGAATGCTCCAAGCCCCTGGACCTTAGGCCCGTAATCATTCTCAAGCCCATACTTAAATCCTAAGCCTATGATGTGCTAAAAGTAGTTATTAATTTATTAACTAAATAAACGCTAATCGAGATACTAAGTAATAATTCTTGACTCTTAAATTAACTAAAACTACTAACCGGCAAGTGAACCGGTCGACTCTAATACAGCTAAGTAAGTCCGGATCGAACCCACGAGACTCTTTAAATTACGTAAACTAGCTAATTAGACTCAACTACATACACGACTATTTATTTATATTTGTTTTGAGTGGGTTTCTATTAAAATACTAAATTTAAATTATTATTAAAAACTAATTTAAGAAAACAAGTAAATTAAACGAAATACAAGTTTGTTGATTAAATCAGATGAGAATGTAAAACTACCTAGGCTAAAATCCCCTAAATTTCAGTTTTTAATTAACCGGGAAAATATTTTGTTATGGAATGGGATCGTAAATACACACTTAAAAGAAAACCCGAACAGAACCCCTGACCCTTCTCAAAAAGACACCTATGGGTTTCTAATAAGTTTTAACGCACACCAGTATTAAAAAACAAGTTTCCTTACGGTCACCAAATTATTTATAACTTAGTTCCTTTATACGAAATCCTACCTTACAGCGCGGAAATCAAATGCAATTTAATATATTTAATTGATTTAATATATAATATTAAATAATCAATCCTAAACGGACTCCTTACGAAGAACTAAATCTAGCAAGACTAAATAACAAAGACTTATCAATGACCTAGCACCTCACGGCTATTTAGGTTATTAGCACACTTAGGTTTATTTGATTAATAATTATAATTCCTATGATCTTATTGCATATCAATCATAAAATAGTCAAAAACATAAAGTAGATGACCTAATAGCAACCTATCATAATGACAAACAATAATCAAGACAACTATGGAATAATAACAATCAATCAAACAATCCTAAGCATTTATATGCATCAATCTAATATAGTTAAATCATTTACTAAATCATAAAAACCATAACGATAAATAAATCTCAAGTCAAGTCACAACGTCAAAATAGGTTCATCATAAGCCTAAGTAGTTTATAATGGTTAGCCTATCATTATAAAATCAAACAAAACAAACTTAAAGGAAATCATGGTGAAAAATAGTGTAAACGGAAGAAAATAGGTGATAAAACCCGTAGTCTTCGTTCTCGATTGATTGGCACTTCACCGACAGATTCCTTGCCTTCAAACTCGCCAAAATATGCAATCATAAGCTCCGGGAAACTCCAAATTCGGCTCTGGTTCGCAGGGTATGCTTAGGGTTAAGTTTAAGGGTGTTTATATAGGCATTCTGGGCCCAAAACAGGTAAAAACGCAAGAAAACTTGGGAATCTGGGTGCCTAGAGCACCCCACGGTGGCATTTTGCCATCCTAGTCGCACGGCTAGGGGGTGGAGGACCGGTCTAGTCCGGTTCAATTTTGATGAGGTCCAGTTCGTTTTCTAATGCGGTCCGGTTCGTTTCTTGATGCGGTCCGGGTCAATTCTGATGCTCCGGTTCTCCGGTTTGGCTTGTTTTAGCTCGTTTTTCGCCCCTTTTAACCATGATCAAGTCTCGGGACCTACAATATATAAATATGTTAGTAGTATATAAATTTCTAATAGGAACCGAACAAAAAATAATAAAATATGATATAAAATATTATATAAAATTTATGTATATTTAGCATTATATCAGCCTAACACTCCGCCCCATTAATATTTAACATAATTAAATAACGACACACAATAAATAATAAAAACTTCTTTTATTATAATATTCTTAAAAATACGAATGTTACAAGTTTTGATGATACCCCTTGTACGCGTCCAAAAAACATTTAAAGCGAAATGTGATCAGCGCATCCACCTTTAAGTCAATTTCTGGAAGTGGGTAATAGTCTTTTGGGCATCCTTTGTTTATATCTTTGAAGTCTATGCACATAAATCATTGGTCGTTTGACTTGGTACCATGACTAGGTTTGCGAACCATGTTTTCTACTGGATGGTGCGCACAATTATTGCGTCCAGTAGTTCTTAGATATATTCATTGCATGCCTTCGCCTGATCTTGTCTCATCTTCCTTCTCTTTTGTATAGCTGGTGTGAACGCCGGGTTGGCCTTAAGCTGGTGTTCCACCTTAGCTTTGGGACTCCCGTCATGTCAGCGGGTGTCCAGGCGAACACATATATGCTATTAAGGAGGAGTCGTTTCAATGCCTAGCTGGTGGGACCAGAAAGTGTGTGCCCAATAGTGATAGTTTGTTTGTGATGTTTTCTATAGAGAACCCATTTCTCTAGCTCTATCTGGGGGCTTATTTTTGCCGTCTTTGCGAGAGGTCCTTTTATGTCCGCAACGTGACACTCGCGGTTGGCATGTATCACTGCCACATCGGTGGGGGTGGAACCCCCAAGATGTCGTGTGTCGTGGACGAATTGGCGTTAAAGTCTCCAATCTTCTCTCGCCTTAATACAATATTATAACTGGGATGTGGACCCTTCATGACAAGAAAAACCACATCCTCAGTTCTTGAATGTTTCCCGTCGCAGAGTCTGACTTGGAAAGTTAGCGGACCCAACGGATGCACGAGACTCTGGTTGAACCCCGTGATTGGTGCATTCACCGGTTTGATCCAACGCTTGTCTTCATAATCTAACAAGTCAAAATATTGCCTATACATAATGTCCGACGTTGCTCCGACAACGATGAAGAAGCGGGAGGTCCAGCAGTGGCCGAATACCGCGGTAATGATTAGTGGGCTTTTTTTGTTGGCTTCGCCCTTGACTCATGGGAAGATGACTTGCTCTTCTTTCCATGTCGCGTGCTTCGCCTCTATTTGTTTTCTCCCCTTAGCGCCGATGGATCATGTTAACATGGAGATTTTTGATTTTCTTTCCTGATCTCCCGCCATCGTATCCGACGTTCCTCTTTCCGCCACCATTGGTGGTCTTGACTAGGTGCTCCAGCTTACCATCACATATTCTTCGATAGCGTCATTGAGGTTAGAGCACTGATCGTTAGTATGGATATGCGCCTCATGATAGTCTCAATACCTGGTCACATCCATGTTTGTCCGCTACTTGAGCGCTTGTGGCTTTCTGAACTCGATGCCTTCAGAGGGCATGATCTCTGAAGTACTTTTAGTAAGTGGCATCCATATCTGCCTTTGTTGTTGCGTCGTCTATGTACCTTTATGGCCGACGAGTGGTCGAGAATTAGAAGATGACGCATCTTGGTTTATTTTTAACCAAACTGACCCAGTCTTCCTCTTGTATTTCCTGCCTTGATTGAAATCATTCTGCACGTCATCTCACGGGAGACCTCTTCCCAAGCTTATCTTAGTGCGCGCGTAGCGCTTTTCCACCGTCATGATGGCATCCCAGGTATGTGGCATGCCATCACGGTCTGTGAGGGTACGAAAGAGACAATCAGACCGTACGTTCTGCCAAAAGGCCGCACGCATGATTTTCTTGCTAATTCCCTCGATGTTAAGCCCCTCGTTATTGAATCGTGTGATGAAATATTCGACGCTTTCATTATCTCGGCGGATAACATTGAGGATATCTGCCGGTTCGCTAACATGGCGCCTTTGTTGACTAAAGTTTTGGGTGAAAATGTGTGCTAAGTCATCCCAACTCGTAATTCACCCTTCCGGCAGGCGTTCAAACCATTTACGAGCGATGCCCACTAGCATTAACGTGAACTCGTGGAACCAAAGGGGCATGGTCCACCCTGAGCCCATGACAGCAGCGATGAAAGTCTTTAAGTGGTCATCCGGATCAGTCAGGCCATCGTACTTTCCTACTGTAGGTGGAATCATTGGATTCTTGGGTAATCACTTTCTAGGGTTTGGAATAGTTATATGGTTTGGAAAAGCTAGACTTGTCTGCCAAAGCTGTTGGTCTATAGGGTTTGGCAAAGTTAACGTTTGCGTCAGGATGATACTCAATTACTTTCTAGGGCGAATCGTGAGTGCTTGCCCTCTCTTGACTTCCCTCATAACTCAGGTCATCTCTTAGTGAGGAGGCCGTGTGGCACGAGCGCTGGACCGATTTTGGTTACCCGATTGGGTTCTAGCTCGTCTGCCACACTGAGCACGAGTAGAATGTGATTCCACTCGATGTCTCCGAGGGGCAAACTCGTGTTCGTATTCCTCCTTGTCTTGGTCACCCGCCTCGTTGCTGCTCAAGCTCTGCCAAACAAATTTTTGGGTTGAACTCCAGATGAAAACTTCTCTTACATCCTTGCCATGAGTTTTTCCTGTTCCATTTCCCACTATGCCATGATGCTTGGTGTTAACGGGGTTTGTGGTTGATGACATGGGCAAAATCTTGTGCTAGCAGTTACCGTGAAATGCGGCGGAGGGTTGGACGCGTTAGTGATGTCCTACGCGTTCGTTGTCGTGGTGTCTTGCACCGGATTCACCCTTTGCTGGACGACTTGCGTCTATCCCATCGTAGGGGTAGGTGTTTTACCACTCATTTCAACCGAGAAGGAGGTTTTTATGAAAGCTAGTTCTGGCAAAAATGCACGGATGGCACCAATGAAGAAAAACTAAATTAACCCTCAGCCTAATCGCTTAGCCCTTAGTTTAACACTTAGTCTTTCCCACGGGTGTGATATAAATCGGCATATCTGAGCTGTTTCACCTACAAAATTGAACACCATAAGCTCGTTACGAGAAGGAGATGGGGGAGGGGGTCTTCTCGTAACCACCCTCCGGCGTGAGAATCAGTACGGGAGACTAAATATATAGCGAATACGAATTATCGCGGAGCACTAGTGAGTGTTCTCACATAAGAGTCAAGATCATTTTACCCTTGGAGGTTGAGTGGTATTTATAACGGGATGGGAGTAGAGAAGGTGTGGGTCGCAATCAGGAATTCCACCAATCAAAGGCCTTGCACGTGCTCAGGGAAGTTGGTGATAAAGTGGTTGACTGATGGTGACATTTGTACAATGTAGTACTGTTGTCAATATGTTGTCAATTCCTCATTGGTTGAGCGTCCTTTCAACAAGATACTTCATTTTTGCACCATACCTAGAAAGATCCTTGGTGTTACTCTTTTCGGGGCGTCAAGCAATGTTTGATGCCTGGTAGAATATTCGTTGGCGCTTTTGTACTTTATACCCAATGCCTGAGTGTTATGCTTGCAAAAATCTATGTTGCTTATTAGATAGGTTTAAGACCCTACCTTTTTTTCTATACAACTTCTATTCCCATTGCTTTCATAGTTTCATGACCAACATAATAGGAACCTACTAGAAGAAAACGAAAGTGAACAAAAATTGGATATACTCAAAGCAAATAAGATATTAAGTCGATAAACACGGATGCTTTTAAAAATTGAAGTCACTTATTACGAGGAATGTTGTATCATACTCAAATTACCCATGTGAAGCTTCACCATAAACTGCATTTAACAAAGTGCATAGATGGAACCAAAATAAATTCTTTATAATACTATTGCACACATGTGCTTAAGTATTACAATATGATATAACAAAAGACCTTAAGCCCACATTAGCAACAATATACATTAAATAAGCCCACAAGTAAAGAAAAGTTCAGAATTCTTCCAATGCAAGTTTTCAAAGAATGAACATTGATAACCATTCATTTTTTTTTATTTTTTTTGAAGGACCAACAAATAAAGATCAGCTATCATAGTTTCCAAGATAACTCAATGGCAAAAGGCAAGCCATGCGCCTGCGATCGCGACGGCGTTGGATTGCCCAAGACAATCATCTTTTGTTTCGGGGAAACCCATCGCTCGAAAGCCTACGGTAGTAACATCCGGTCGGGACAGTTATAAACTTGAGACCTACCAATACTAGTTGAGTAAAAGCTCAATGACAAGCCATGGTTAAAAAGTTCAAATAGTATAAACACAATATTATAATTTAAATTACAATAATAACTTTAAAAACATGTCTAATAATCACCTAAAACAACAAATCGTGGAACATAAATAGACTAATTATTAATGACAATAAATTAGTGGAGAACATGAATCCCTTCTCTTTTTTATGAAAAGATTGAAGGCATCATATTCTTTATTATGGAGATTGATTAGTGGCACAAACTCCACAATGCACAAATAAGATTTGATTGAATAGAAATGATATGATTCACAAAGCTCTTGAAATATTAATCTTTTTAATTAAAATTTTTTTTTATGATCTTTTCTTTTTTATACAACGTTATAAATAGAAATTCATGACAACATCTATATCTATCTATAATATATATAAACGAAAATCCTAAAATCCTATATGTCGCGATGTGGTCGCTCCCCCTTTTTATGAAAACCACCAGATTGCTTAATTTTTAAATTGAGGCCTCTCATTGAATTAACTCAAATTCATGGGTATGAGTCTTACCAAAATCAGATAGCTCTTAAATGGGTTATAACATCTCATTAAATTAAAAATTAATATTACCAATTATTTGAAGTAAAAATCGATATTATTTATAATTAATAAACAATTTTATAGTAAAAAAACATAAGCTGGTCATGGGTTACCGAATCCGGATAGCTTTTAAATGGATTATAACATATCATTTATTTATAAAACCTTTTCATCATCAAATCCTAAGTATAATATTAACTTTCTTACAATAAAGAAAATTAAAATCCAAAAAATAAATATTAAAAAACTAAAAATGTAAAACAACCATTCTCTCAAACCATATTGCTTTATTTGTAAATGAAGGCTTTTCACACATTTAACCCGAATTCACGGATAAATGTCTCACCAAACCCAGATTGCTCTTAAACGGGTTATAACATCTCATTATATTAAACGGGTTATAACATCTCATTATATTAAAAATTAATCTAATCAAATATTTGATATGAAAATCCTATAAAATGGAGATATACTAAAAATTATTATCCTATTTTATTTAAAAAATATATTATTTATAATTAAGAAACAATTTTATAATAAAGAAAAAAGGGTAATGGGTATCACCAAACCCAGATAACTTTTAAACCGGATTATAACATATCATTTATTTGTGAAACCATTTAATCATCAAACCTCAAGTATGTTAATTATTAACTTTCTTAGAATAAATAAAATTAAAATCCAAATATACATATATAAATATTAAAAAAACGAATAATGTACAACAACCCCCGTAATACGGGGGATAAAATTTAGTTATGATCATAAAGCACTCCCGTGTAAGAACACTACAAACCATCTTCTATCTTCTTTAGTCGTCTCCCATGACAAGATCTCCTAGTCTATGATGATCGTTATAAACAATTAGGTCACCATCATTTGCATGCCGATAAGCATGTATACTATGATTTTAAAAAAAACATATCACGGTGAACAACACATGTACCACCATAGCCTACACTATTGCATGTCACTACAATCGTCACGTCCAACGCAAGTTAATTACCACCATCGCCACCATATTTAGACGGCGTTTGCCAATTGTTCCCATCATTGGTTGATGTAATTAACAAGCATTAAGCATTAGTTTATGAAGTTTAAAAATCTAGCCTATCTAATTCATATTAGTCCATTTACATTTACAATTATCAATCACTAGTGCAGCAGGCTATATGCACTTCAAACGCCCCTGTCATCTTCCATATTAAATTTCATAAAGTTTTTAGGAAAAAACACTTTTTTCCTCTTAAACTCTATAAACATCCATACAAATTTTTAAATTTTCACATTATTACTATCTTTTACCGGTTTTTTTTTTTTTTTTTAATTTTACAATAATCAGATTCATTATTCCTTTTTTTCATATTATTTAAATTAAGAGAGTATTTGGAGTAAAATATTTAGAAAATTGGATATAATTCTGTTGTAGGTGAAAATTGGTATAATAGGTAAAATTTTATCCATTGACAAAAGGGAGAATAATCGGGCTTAAAGTGACCTAAGACTCTAAGAGCTGGTACGAGGAAGAGTGATTTAGGGCTTTGGAAAGTAAACGATTGATAAGAAAGGTTGTTGTGGCATAGGCAGCATACCATTACTACAATGATTGTTTAAAAGTTTATCCATGACACTAAATACATAAATGCGAGTTAATCAGATGGATGACTGAGAATAGAAACCTGCAACCCGATGTAGCATCTTAGAGCGAGTAGAGTCGATATGGTTTAGGAAGCCAAAAGAACCCATAGCATAAGAAACAAATGGCAACTTGGTTATCATTAACAAGAGCAGTGAGCACCACAATCTTTACGAAACATCTAATTACACTTTAAAACTATACCAATTTTCTCATGACAAAGTCCCCGCACCCGATCTATTTTGACTCAAAGAAAACTAAGTGCTCTTATATCTCCTGCCACTCTTTCCACCGTGACCCCTGAACCATTAAACACCATATCAGTTTGCGCCTTCTATAGACACCTAGGGGCGGACCTAGCTCTTTAGCAGGGGTAACCTCCGCTACCCCTCAACTTTTCGCCGATAGTGTAAAAAATTATTTTTTTGGGCTGGTTTTCGTATTTCGTTACCCCTGAAAAAATATGACGTTGCCCCTATTTGTTTAAACCTCAACCAATTTAAAAGTTCAACCAAATAAAAGCCCAACCAAAGTTTAAAGCCCAAACCAATTAAAACCCATTAACCATTTTTCAAAAATAATACTCATTGTTAAGAAATTGGAAACTAGCAAGACATCAAACGGCGTTGCACCTGACACCACCACTCGACACCATTTTGAGGTTGAAGTTTTTAATATGATTTTAGATATGCAAATTCAAGAACATGAAAATAGATTCGGTGAGGTCTCAACTAGTTTGTTAGAAAATATGTCTAGTTAAATCCTCGCAATTTATTTACTAAGTTTGATGTATCTAAGATAGTGTCATTTTATGAGATGCGTCTGAATGATTTTAGTAATGAAGAAAGATTGTATATTTCGGGTGATGATCTTACGACCTTTTATCACACTTTAAAGGAAGATGATAAATTTGCAAAAATGAGTATACTGTGTGACCTTGCTTGTGTAATGGTGGAAACGGGGGAAAACACACCACTTTTCCTTTGGTTTATCGAATATTGAAGCTAGCGTTGGTTATACCGGTTGCAACCGCAACCATTGAAAGATGCTTTTTTAAATGAAGCTTATCAAGATGGATTTGTGCAACCGAATGGGTGATGAGTATTTGAACAATGCTCTAATTTTTGCGATCGAAAGAGAAACGCTTGATAAAGTAAAGAAGAGGTTGTAATGTCTTGATTTCAAGTTTTCAAAAACCGAATAGAAGAAACTTGCACGATATGTGTTTAAATTTATTTCATTATCGTGTTTCTATACATCAAGGGCGGCTATGAGGCATGGCCGGGTGGTCGACCGATCCCGACTCGACACCCCGATAGGCCTGAATTTTATTTTTTAATTATATATATTTTAAAAAATATGTATTTTTAATCTTTAAACCCAATTACACAACTAATTTAAGGGCCGGTTTTTTTCGCCTTCGGCCTAAAAAATTTTCACGATTCTCGGTGGAGGCCCTAGTTTACATTGTGTGAAATATGGTAAAAAAAATGAACATTACCCCTAAAATTGATATCTAGATCCGCCACTGTAGACACCACATCGAAACAAGGCAAACTGCGTGGAAATTTTTCGCCTTCCTTCTTGGAAACTTTGTGAATTTATATAGATCTAAAATATCTCGAACACTGAATGCGAAAATATATGGTACTTTACACCAAAAAGTAATGGTCAGCCATACCGCTTGCGCCAAACTGCACGAGACAAGGACGTGTTTGGTTGTTTCTTCTGATTCACCACAGGCCGATCAGTCTAATGTTCCGATTGTACAGTAAAGAAAGCACTGGGACCCTGTTTTACTTCGCTCGCCAAGCAAGAATACCTAGTAAAAAATTTAGAAGTTTTAGAATAAATAATTTCTTTTATTTATAAAATAATTAATATCTAGTTTCACAAAATTTGAAAAACATATGACAGTGTGAATGTGAATATTATCTCTTTGCTTCCTCAATTACTCAAACATCAACAATGGCGTTTACTGTTCTAAATTTGGTACATAATTCGTACACCCTCTATTCATTCATCTTATTCTTCAATTCATCATCCATCGAGTTTATTTATTAAAACCATTTCTTCCATTTACGCCCTTGCAGAACCTCAGGTGTAATCGCACCTTCAGAGCCTGTATTTCTGAGGTTAATTCCTTATTTCTTAAATATTTTGTTACTAATTAAGCTTAGGGTTTCGTAAATTAATATAGTAATTGACATGATAATACTTATTTTGGAACTGATTATAGTTTTTATAATTATTGTTGCCCACCTTATACTTCTTCATTTAAGCCCTATTTGTAATAATATGTGATAAACTCTTTACATTTATGTCATTGAACATAATTGAAAGTTTTTATTACGTTGAAACATAAGGCAAGTGCGGCGCCCTATTTTAAACCTCAGCTCGGCTCGTTTAACTTAAACAGAGATCGAGCTTTGGCTTGGGCTCGGTTCGTTTATTATTTGTTAATTAGTTTTTTTTATATATTTATATGATTTTTATCATATTTTTTATTTATAATTTTACATATATCATAAATATATATTATTTAGCTAGTTTTATAAGATTTATTATTACGTAAATTTATATGAAGTAAAAATTATATAATAATAGGCCCGTTTATGCTCACGAGCCGTCTCGAGCTCAATAAGTGAAGGTCATGATCGTGTCGTTTATTAAACAAGCTTATTTTTAGGTTCGGGCTCGAGCTTGTATAAGCATGGCTTGATTCGAGCTTTTTTGCAAGCCAATCTCGAGTACCCTGTGAGCGGCCTGGCTCGTTTAGGCTCGCCAGCCTGCGCGAGCTCTATACGTGAAGCTCGAGCTCGTTTACTAAATAATTTACTAAATAAGCTTATTTTAGGTTCGAAGACGGGCTCAAGCTCGTTTAGAGTCAGCTCGATTCAAGCTTTTTTTGCAAACTGATATCGAGTAGCTCGAACACGGGCTCGGCCTCATTTAAAGTCAGCCCGATTCAACCTTTTTTGCAGGCTGATATCAAGTAGCTTGCTAGCGGTTTGGCTTGTTTACACCCCTGGTTTTATCACATAAACTTGTAACAAAACTTACATCATTTTGCAGGGAACAAACCATGGCATACCGACCGTCAAGGACAATATCGTAATTTCACACTGTCAAGATTCTAACAACCATAACCACCCTCCACTTGTTACTACACTTGAAGCTTCAGCCAAACAAAAAGTAGCCAGCTTTCACTTTCCAGGTCACAACAGGGGCCGTGCAGCTCCATCTTCACTGACCGAACTCATAGGGCTGCAACCATTTGTTCATGATCTGCCTGAGCTGCCTGAACTTGACAACCTGTTTGCACCCGAGGGCCCGATATTGGATGCACAAAAGCGAGCAGCTAAACTGTTTGGAGCTAAAGAAACGTGGTTTTTAGTTGGGGGTACAACGTGCGGTATTCAAGCATGTGTTTTGGCTACTTGTTCGCCATGTGATGTTATTATTGTACCGCGAAACGCTCATCTGTCGGTTTTTAATGGTATGGTGTTGTCGGGTGTGATACCGAAGTATATTGTTCCGGAATATGATTTTGATTGGGATATTGCTAGTGGCATCACTCCTTTACAAGTAAGTGTGATTATGTTTTAACATTCTTTAACGGGTTAATTAATACCATATAAAGTTTAAAACATACTTTCTTATTTTTAACAATAAACTCGCTCAACCTAATTTTGGTATATTATAAAGTCTCAACTAATGAGTTATGAGGAATGCATGGAAAAGTCACTAGACTAAGACTAATATATTAAAGTCCATAAGCTTGTCTAAAATGTGCGTACTTGCGAATCTTTCTTTGAAAAATATTGATTTGTTAACTCTTAAATTGATCAAAATTTTAGTCACAACATTGCTAAAATGCATGTGAATTTCTTTTTCAATACATGCTAACTCTTGAATTGATCAAAATTTGATAAAACAATATC